>NC_135022.1:5507337-5835462 GCF_051020955.1 Megalopta genalis
AACAAATGAACAAATGAACAAATGAACAAATGAACAAATGAACAAATGAACAAATGAACAAATGAACAAATGAACAAATGAACAAATGAACAAATGAACAAATGAACAAATGAGCAAATGAACAAGTGAACAGGTGAACAAATGAACAAACGAACAAACGAACAAACGAACAAAGGAACAAATGAACAAATGATCAAATGAACAAACGAACAAATGAACAAATGAACAAATGAACAAATGATCGAATGAACAAATGAACAAATGAACAAATGAACAAATGAACAAATTAACAAATGTACAAATGAACAAACGAACAAACGAACAAGTGAACAGGTGAAGAAATGAACAAATGAACAAATGAACAAATGAACAAATGAACAAATGAACAAATGAACAAATGAACAAATGAACAAATGAACAAATGAACAAATGAACAAATGAACAAATGAACAAATGAACAAATGAACAAATGAACAAATAAACATATGAACAAATGAACAAATGAACAAATGAAGAAATACACAAGTGAACAAATGAACAAGTGAACAAATGAACAAGTGAACAAATGAACAAGTGAACAAATGAACAAGTGAACAAATGAACAAGTGAACAAATGAACAAGTGAACAAATGAACAAATGAACAAGTGAACAAATGAACAACTGAACAAATGAACAAATGAACAAATGAACAAATGAACAAATGAACAAATGAACAAATGAACAAATGAACAAATGAACAAATGAACAAATGAACAAATGAACAAATGAACAAATGATCAAATGAACAAATGAACAAACGAACAAATGAACAAACGAACAAACGAACAAATGAACAAATGAACAAATGAACAAATGAACAAATGAACAAATGAACAAATGAACAAATGAGCAAAATGAGCAAAAGGAACAAATGAACAAACGAACAAATGAACAAATGTACAAATGAACAAATGAACAAATGAACAAATGAACAAATGAACAAATGAACAAATGAACAAATGAACAAATGAACAAATGAACAAATGAACAAACGAACAAATAAACAAACGAACAAATGAACAAATGAACAAATGAACAAATGAACAAATGAACAAATGAACAAATGAACAAAGGAACAAATGAACAAACGAACAAATGAACAAATGAACAAATGAACAAATGAACAAATGAACAAATGATCAAATGAACAAATGAACAAATGAACAAATGGACATATGAACAAATGAACAAATGAACAAATGAACAAATGAACAAATGAACAAATGAACAAATGAACATATGAACAAATGAACAAATGAAGAAATACACAAGTGAACAAATGAACAAATGTACAAATGAACAAACGAACAAACGAACAAACGAACAAACGAACAAACGAACAAATGAACAAACGAACAAACGAACAAACGAACAAACGAACAAATGAACAAATGAACAAACGAACAAACGAACAAACGAACAAACGAACAAACGAACAAACGAACAAACGAACAAACGAACAAACGAACAAACGAACAAACGAACAAACGAACAAACGAACAAACGAACAAACGAACAAACGAACAAACGAACAAACGAACAAACGAACAAACGAACAAACGAACAAACGAACAAACGAACAAACGAACAAACGAACAAACGAACAAACGAACAAACGAACAAACGAACAAACGAACAAACGAACAAACGAACAAACGAACAAACGAACAAACGAACAAACGAACAAACGAACAAACGAACAAACGAACAAACGAACAAACGAACAAACGAACAAACGAACAAACGAACAAACGAACAAACGAACAAACGAACAAACGAACAAACGAACAAACGAACAAACGAACAAACGAACAAACGAACAAATGAACAAATGAACAAATGAACAAATGAACAAATGAACAAATGAACAAATGAACAAATGAACAAATGAACAAATGAACAAATGAACAAATGAACAAATGAGCAAATGAACAAGTGAACAGGTGAACAAATGAACAAACGAACAAACGAACAAACGAACAAAGGAACAAATGAACAAATGATCAAATGAACAAACGAACAAATGAACAAATGAACAAATGAACAAATGATCGAATGAACAAATGAACAAATGAACAAATGAACAAATGAACAAGTTAACAAATGTACAAATGAACAAACGAACAAACGAACAAGTGAACAGGTGAACAAATGAATAAATGAACAAACGAAAAAACGAACAAAGGAACAAATGAACAAATGATCAAATGAACAGACGAACAAAGGAACAAGTGAACAAATGAACAAATGAACAAATGAACAAATGAACAAATGAACAAATGAACAAATGAACAAATGAACAAATGAACAAATGAACAAATGAACAAATGAACAAATGAACAAATGAACAAATGAACAAATGAACAAATGAACAAATGAACAAATGAACAAATGAACAAATGAACAAATGAACAAATGAACAAATGAACAAATGAGCAAATGAACAAACGAACAAACGAACAAGTGAACAGGTGAACAAATGAACAAACGAACAAACGAACAAACGAACAAAGGAACAAATGAACAAATGAACAAATGAACAAATGAACAAATGAACAAATGAACAAATTAACAAATGAACAAATGAACAAACGAACAAACGAACAAGTGAACAGGTGAACAAATGAACAAATGAACAAACGAACAAACGAACAAAGGAACAAATGAACAAATGATCAAATGAACAGACGAACAAAGGAACAAGTGAACAAATGAACAAATGAACAAATGAACAAATGAACAAATGAACAAATGAACAAATGAACAAATGAACAAATGAACAAATGAACAAATGAACAAATGAACAAATGAACAAATGAACAAATGAACAAATGAACAAATGAACAAATGAACAAATGAACAAATGAACAAATGAACAAATGAACAAATGAACAAATGAACAAATGAACAAATGAACAAATGAACAAATGAACAAATGAACAAATGAACAAATGAACAAATGAACAAATGAACAAATGAACAAATGAACAAATGAACAAATGAACAAATGAACATATGAACAAATGAACAAATGAACAAATGAACAAATGAACAAATGAACAAATGAACATATGAACAAATGAACAAATGAACAAATGAACAAATGAAGAAATACACAAGTGAACAAATGAACAAGTGAACAAATGAACAAATGTACAAATGAACAAATGAACAAATGAACAAATGAACAAATGAACAAACGAACAAACGAACAAACGAACAAACGAACAAACGAACAAACGAACAAACGAACAAACGAACAAACGAACAAACGAACAAACGAACAAACGAACAAACAAACAAACAAACAAACGAACAAACGAACAAACGAACAAACGAACAAACGAACAAACGAACAAACGAACAAACGAACAAACGAACAAACGAACAAACGAACAAACGAACAAACGAACAAACGAACAAACGAACAAACGAACAAATGAACAAATGAACAAATGAACAAATGAACAAATGAACAAATGAACAAATGAACAAATGAACAAATGAACAAATGAACAAATGAACAAATGAACAAATGAACAAATGAACAAATGAACAAATGAACAAATGAACAAATGAACAAATGAACAAATGAGCAAATGAACAAATGAGCAAATGAACAAATGAACAAATGAACAAATGAACAAATGAACAAATGAACAAATGAACAAATGAACAAATGAACAAATGAACAAATGAACAAATGAACAAATGAACAAATGAACAAATGAACAAATGAACAAATGAACAAATGAACAAATGAACAAATGAACAAATGAACAAATGAGCAAATGAACAAATGAGCAAATGAACAAATGAACAAATGAACAAATGAACAAATGAACAAATGAACAAATGAACAAATGAACAAATGAACAAATGAACAAATAAACATATGAACAAATGAACAAATGAACAAATGAAGAAATACAGAAGTGAACAAATGAACAAGTGAACAAATGAACAAGTGAACAAATGAACAAGTGAACAAATGAACAAATGAACAAATGAAGAAATACAGAAGTGAACAAATGAACAAGTGAACAAATGAACAAGTGAACAAATGAACAAGTGAACAAATGAACAAGTGAACAAATGAACAAGTGAACAAATGAACAAGTGAACAAATGAACAAATGAACAAGTGAACAAATGAACAACTGAACAAATGAACAAATGAACAAATGAACAAATGAACAAATGAACAAATGAACAAATGAACAAATGAACAAATGAACAAATGAACAAATGAACAAATGAACAAATGAACAAATGAACAAATGAACAAATGATCAAATGAACAAATGAACAAACGAACAAATGAACAAACGAACAAACGAACAAATGAACAAATGAACAAATGTACAAATGAACAAACGAACAAACGAACAAGTGAACAGGTGAACAAATGAACAAATGAACAAACGAACAAACGAACAAAGGAACAAATGAACAAATGATCAAATGAACAGACGAACAAAGGAACAAGTGAACAAATGAACAAATGAACAAATGAACAAATGAACAAATGAACAAATGAACAAATGAACAAATGAACAAATGAACAAATGGACAAATTAACAAATGAACAAATGAGCAAATGAACAAACGAACAAACGAACAAGTGAACAGGTGAACAAATGAACAAACGAACAAACGAACAAACGAACAAAGGAACAAATGAACAAATGAACAAATGAACAAATGAACAAATGAACAAATGAACAAATTAACAAATGAACAAATGAACAAACGAACAAACGAACAAGTGAACAGGTGAACAAATGCACAAATGAACAAACGAACAAACGAACAAAGGAACAAATGAACAAATGATCAAATGAACAGACGAACAAAGGAACAAGTGAACAAATGAACAAATGAACAAATGAACAAATGAACAAATGAACAAATGAACAAATGAACAAATGAACAAATGAACAAATGAACAAATGAACAAATGAACAAATGAACAAATGAACAAATGAACAAATGAACAAATGAACAAATGAACAAATGAACAAATGAACAAATGAACAAATGAACAAATGAACAAATGAACAAATGAACAAATGAACAAATGAACAAATGAACAAATGAACAAATGAAGAAATGAACAAATGAACAAATGAACAAATGAACAAATGAACAAATGAACAAATGAACAAATGAACAAATGAACATATGAACAAATGAACAAATGAACAAATGAACAAATGAACAAATGAACAAATGAACATATGAACAAATGAACAAATGAACAAATGAACAAATGAAGAAATACACAAGTGAACAAATGAACAAGTGAACAAATGAACAAATGTACAAATGAACAAATGAACAAATGAACAAATGAACAAATGAACAAATGAACAAATGAACAAATGAACAAACGAACAAACGAACAAACGAACAAACGAACAAACGAACAAACGAACAAACGAACAAACGAACAAATGAACAAATGAACAAATGAACAAACGAACAAACGAACAAAGGAACAAACGAACAAACGAACAAACGAACAAACGAACAAACGAACAAACGAACAAACGAACAAACGAACAAACGAACAAACGAACAAACGAACAAACGAACAAACGAACAAACGACCAAACGAACAAACGACCAAACGAACAAACGAACAAACGAACAAACGAACAAACGAACAAACGAACAAACGAACAAACGAACAAACGAACAAACGAACAAACGAACAAATGAACAAATGAACAAATGAACAAATGAACAAATGAACAAATCAACAAATCAACAAATCAACAAATCAACAAATGTACAAATGAACAAATGAACAAATGAACGAATGAACGAATGAACAAATGAACAAATGAACAAATGAACAAATGAACAAATGTACAAATGAACAAATGAACAAATGAACAATTGAAAAAGTGAACATGTCAACAAATGAACAAATGAAAAAATGAACAAATGAACAAATGAACAAATGAGCAAATGAACAAATGAACAAATAAACAAATGAACAAATGAACCAATGAACAAATGAACAAATGAACAAATGAACAAATGAACAAATGAACAAATGAACAAACGAACAAACGAACAAACGAACAAACGAACAAACGAACAAACGAACAAAGGAACAAATGAACAAATGAACAAATGAACAAATGAACAAATGAACAAATGAACAAATCAACAAATCAACAAATCAACAAATCAACAAATGTACAAATGAACAAATGAACAAATGAACGAATGAACGAATGAACAAATGAACAAATGAACAAATGAACAAATGAACAAATGAACAAATGAACAAATGTACAAATGAACAAATGAACAAATGAACAATTGAAAAAGTGAACATGTCAACAAATGAACAAATGAAAAAATGAACAAATGAACAAATGAACAAATGAGCAAATGAACAAATGAACAAATGAACAAATGTACAAATGAACAAATGAACAAATGAACAAATGAACAGATGAACAAATGAACAAATGAACAAATGAACAAATGAACAAATGAACAAATGATCAAATGAACAAATGAACAAACGAACAAATGAACAAACGAACAAACGAACAAACGAACAAACGAACAAACGAACAAACGAACAAACGAACAAACGAACAAACGAACAAACGAACAAACGAACAAACGAACAAACGAACAAACGAACAAACGAACAAACGAACAAACGAACAAACGAACAAACGAACAAACGAACAAACGAACAAACGAACAAACGAACAAACGAACAAACGAACAAACGAACAAACGAACAAACGAACAAACGAACAAACGAACAAATGAACAAATGAACAAATGAACAAATGAACAAATGAACAAATGAACAAATGAACAAATGAACAAATGAACAAATGAACAAATGAACAAATGAACAAATGAACAAATGAACAAATGAACAAATGAACAAATGAACAAATGAACAAATGAACAAATGAACAAATGAACAAATGAACAAATGAACAAATGAACAAATGAACAAATGAACAAATGAACAAATGAACAAATGATCAAAAGCACAAATGAACAAATGAACGAATGAACAAATAACCAAATGAACAAATGAAAAAAATGAACAAATGAACAAATGAACAAATTAACAAATGAACAAACGAACAAATGAACAAATGAACAAATGAGCGAAGAGGCAAATGAACAAATGAACAGATGAGCGAATAGGCAAATGAACGAATGAACAGATGAGCGAATAGACAATCGCACAAATGAACAAATGAACAAATGAACAAATGAACAAATGAACAAATGAACAAATGAACAAATGAGCAATATGAGCAAAATGAACAAATGAACAAATGAACGAATGAACAAATGAGCGAATAGACAATCGCACAGATGAACAAATGAACAAATGAACAAATGAACAAATGAACAAATGAACAAATGAACAAATGAACAAATGAACAAATGAACAAATGAACAAATGAACAAATGAACAAATGAACAAATGAACAAATGAACAAATGAACAAATGAACAAATGAACAAATGAACAAATGAACAAATGAACATATGAACAAATGAACAAATGAACAAACGAACAAATGTACAAACGAACAAACGAACAAACGAACAAACGAACAAACGAACAAACGAACAAACGAACAAACGAACAAACGAACAAACGAACAAACGAACAAACGAACAAACGAACAAACGAACAAACGAACAAACGAACAAACGAACAAACGAACAAACGAACAAACGAACAAACGAACAAACGAACAAACGAACAAACGAACAAACGAACAAACGAACAAACGAACAAACGAACAAACGAACAAACGAACAAACGAACAAACGAACAAACGAACAAACGAACAAACGAACAAACGAACAAACGAACAAACGAACAAACGAACAAACGAACAAACGAACAAACGAACAAACGAACAAACGAACAAACGAACAAACGAACAAACGAACAAACGAACAAACGAACAAACGAACAAACGAACAAACGAACAAACGAACAAACGAACAAACGAACAAACGAACAAACGAACAAACGAACAAATGAACAAATGAACAAATGAGCAATATGAGCAAAATGAACAAATGAACGAATGAACAAATGAGCGAATAGACAATCGCACAGATGAACAAATGAACAAATGAACAAATGAACAAATGAACAAATGAACAAACGAACAAACGAACAAACGAACAAACGAACAAACGAACAAACGAACAAATGAACAAATGAACAAATGAACAAATGAACAAACGAACAAACGAACAAACGAACAAACGAACAAATGAACAAATGAACAAACGAACAAATGAACAAATGATCAAATGAACAAATGAACAAATGAACAAATGAACAAATGAACAAATGAACAAATGAACAAATGAACAAATGAACAAATGAACAAATGAACAAATGAACAAATGAACAAATGAACAAATGAACAAATGAACAAATGAACAACTGAACAAATGAACAAATGAACAACTGAACAAATGAACAAATGAACAAGTGAACAAATGAACAAATGAACAAATAACGAAATGAACAAATGAACAAATAACCAAATGAACAAATGAACAAACGAACAAATGAACAAACGAACAAACGAACAAACGAACAAATGAACAAATGAACAAATGAACAAATGAACAAATGAACAAATGAACAAATGAACAAATAAACAAATGAACAAATGAACCAATGAACAAATGAACAAATGAACAAATGAACAAACGAACAAACGAACAAACGAACAAACGAACAAACGAACAAACGAACAAAGGAACAAATGAACAAATGAACAAATGAACAAATGAACAAATGAACAAATGAACAAATCAACAAATCAACAAATCAACAAATCAACAAATCAACAAATGTACAAATGAACAAATGAACAAATGAACAAATGAACGAATGAACGAATGAACAAATGAACAAATGAACAAATGAACAAATGAACAAATGAACAAATGAACAAATGTACAAATGAACAAATGAACAAATGAACAAATGAACAAATGAACAAATGAACAATTGAAAAAGTGAACATGTCAACAAATGAACAAATGAACAAATGATCAAATGAACAATTGGACGAATGAACAAATGAACAAATGAACAAACGAACAAACGAACAAACGAACAAATGAACAAATGAACAAATGAACAAATGAACAAATGAACAAATGAACAAATGAACAAATGAACAAATGAACAAATGAACAATTGAAAAAGTGAACATGTCAACAAATGAACAAATGAACAAATCATCAAATGAACAAATGAACGAATGAACTAATGTACAAATGAACAAACGAACAAACGAACAAACGAACAAACGAACAAATGAACAAATGAACAAATGAACAAGTGAACAAATGAACAAATGAACAAATGAACAAATGAACAAATGAACAAATGAACAAATGAACAAATGAACAAGTGAACAAATGAACAAATGAACAAATGAACAAATGAACAAATGAACAAATGAACAAATGAACAAATGAACAAATGAGCAAATGAACAAGTGAACAGGTGAACAAATGAACAAACGAACAAACGAACAAACGAACAAAGGAACAAATGAACAAATGATCAAATGAACAAACGAACAAATGAACAAATGAACAAATGAACAAATGATCGAATGAACAAATGAACAAATGAACAAATGAACAAATGAACAAATTAACAAATGTACAAATGAACAAACGAACAAACGAACAAACGAACAAGTGAACAGGTGAAGAAATGAACAAATGAACAAATGAACAAATGAACAAATGAACAAATGAACAAATGAACAAATGAACAAATGAACAAATGAACAAATGAACAAATGAACAAATGAACAAATGAACAAATAAACATATGAACAAATGAACAAATGAACAAATGAAGAAATACACAAGTGAACAAATGAACAAGTGAACAAATGAACAAGTGAACAAATGAACAAGTGAACAAATGAACAAGTGAACAAATGAACAAGTGAACAAATGAACAAGTGAACAAATGAACAAATGAACAAGTGAACAAATGAACAACTGAACAAATGAACAAATGAACAAATGAACAAATGAACAAATGAACAAATGAACAAATGAACAAATGAACAAATGAACAAATGAACAAATGAACAAATGAACAAATGAACAAATGAACAAATGAACAAATGAACAAATGAACAAATGAACAAATGATCAAATGAACAAATGAACAAACGAACAAATGAACAAACGAACAAACGAACAAATGAACAAATGAACAAATGAACAAATGAACAAATGAACAAATGAACAAATGAACAAATGAGCAAAATGAGCAAAAGGAACAAATGAACAAACGAACAAATGAACAAATGTACAAATGAACAAATGAACAAATGAACAAATGAACAAATGAACAAATGAACAAATGAACAAATGAACAAATGAACAAATGAACAAATGAACAAACGAACAAATAAACAAACGAACAAATGAACAAATGAACAAATGAACAAATGAACAAATGAACAAATGAACAAATGAACAAATGAACAAATGAACATATGAACAAATGAACAAATGAACAAATGAACAAATGAAGAAATACACAAGTGAACAAATGAACAAGTGAACAAATGAACAAATGTACAAATGAACAAATGAACAAATGAACAAATGAACAAATGAACAAATGAACAAATGAACAAATGAACAAATGAACAAATGAACAAATGAACAAAGGAACAAACGAACAAACGAACAAACGAACAAACGAACAAACGAACAAACGAACAAACGAACAAAGGAACAAACGAACAAACGAACAAACGAACAAACGAACAAACGAACAAACGAACAAACGAACAAACGAACAAACGAACAAACGAACAAACGAACAAACGAACAAACGAACAAACGAACAAACGAACAAACGAACAAACGAACAAACGAACAAACGAACAAACGAACAAACGAACAAACGAACAAACGAACAAACGAACAAACGAACAAACGAACAAACGAACAAACGAACAAACGAACAAACGAACAAACGAACAAACGAACAAACGAACAAACGAACAAACGAACAAACGAACAAACGAACAAACGAACAAACGAACAAACGAACAAACGAACAAACGAACAAACGAACAAACGAACAAACGAACAAACGAACAAACGAACAAACGAACAAACGAACAAACGAACAAACGAACAAACGAACAAACGAACAAACGAACAAACGAACAAACGAACAAACGAACAAACGAACAAACGAACAAACGAACAAACGAACAAACGAACAAACGAACAAACGAACAAACGAACAAACGAACAAACGAACAAACGAACAAACGAACAAACGAACAAACGAACAAACGAACAAACGAACAAACGAACAAACGAACAAACGAACAAACGAACAAACGAACAAACGAACAAACGAACAAACGAACAAACGAACAAACGAACAAACGAACAAACGAACAAACGAACAAACGAACAAACGAACAAACGAACAAACGAACAAACGAACAAACGAACAAACGAACAAACGAACAAACGAACAAACGAACAAACGAACAAACGAACAAACGAACAAACGAACAAACGAACAAACGAACAAACGAACAAACGAACAAACGAACAAACGAACAAACGAACAAACGAACAAACGAACAAACGAACAAACGAACAAACGAACAAACGAACAAACGAACAAACGAACAAACGAACAAACGAACAAACGAACAAACGAACAAACGAACAAACGAACAAACGAACAAACGAACAAACGAACAAACGAACAAACGAACAAACGAACAAATGAACAAATGAACAAATGAACAAATGAACAAATGAACAAACGAACAAATGAACAAACGAACAAACGAACAAATGAACAAATGAACAAATGAACAAATGAACAAATGAGCAAAATGAGCAAAAGGAACAAATGAACAAACGAACAAATGAACAAATGTACAAATGAACAAATGAACAAATGAACAAATGAACAAATGAACAAATGAACAAATGAACAAATAAACAAACGAACAAATGAACAAATGAACAAATGAACAAATGAACAAATGAACAAATGAACAAATGAACAAATGAACAAACGAACAAATGAACAAATGAACAAATGAACAAATGAACAAATGATCAAATGAACAAATGAACAAATGAACATATGAACAAATGAACAAATGAACAAATGAACAAATGAACAAATGAACAAATGAACATATGAACAAATGAACAAATGAACAAATGAACAAATGAAGAAATACACAAGTGAACAAATGAACAAGTGAACAAATGAACAAATGTACAAATGAACAAATGAACAAATGAACAAATGAACAAATGAACAAATGAACAAATGAACAAATGAACAAATGAACAAATGAACAAATGTACAAATGAACAAATGAACAAATGAACAAATGAACAAATGAACAAATGAACAAATGAACAAATGATCAAATGAACAAATGAACAAATGAACAAATGAACAAATGTACAAATGAACAAATGAACAAATGAACAAATGAACAAATGAACAAATGAACAAATGAACAAATGTACAAATGAACAAATGAACAAATGAACAAATGAACAAATGAACAAATGAACAAATGAACAAATGAACAAATGAACAAATGAACAAATGAACAAATGAACAAATGAACAAATGATCAAATGCACAAATGAACAAATGAACGAATGAACAAATAACCAAATGAACAAATGAAAAAATGAACAAATGAACAAATGAACAAATGAACAAATGATCAAATGCACAAATGAACAAATGAACGAATGAACAAATAACCAAATGAACAAATGAAAAAATGAACAAATGAACAAATGAACAAATTAACAAATGAACAAACGAACAAATGAACAAATGAACAAATGAGCAAATGAACAAATGAGCAAATGAACAAATGAACAAATGAACAAATGAACAAATGAACAAATGAACAAATGAACAAATGAACAAATGAACAAATGAACAAATAAACATATGAACAAATGAACAAATGAACAAATGAAGAAATACAGAAGTGAACAAATGAACAAGTGAACAAATGAACAAGTGAACAAATGAACAAGTGAACAAATGAACAAATGAACAAATGAAGAAATACAGAAGTGAACAAATGAACAAGTGAACAAATGAACAAGTGAACAAATGAACAAGTGAACAAATGAACAAGTGAACAAATGAACAAGTGAACAAATGAACAAGTGAACAAATGAACAAATGAACAAGTGAACAAATGAACAACTGAACAAATGAACAAATGAACAAATGAACAAATGAACAAATGAACAAATGAACAAATGAACAAATGAACAAATGAACAAATGAACAAATGAACAAATGAACAAATGAACAAATGAACAAATGAACAAATGATCAAATGAACAAATGAACAAACGAACAAATGAACAAACGAACAAACGAACAAATGAACAAATGAACAAATGTACAAATGAACAAACGAACAAACGAACAAGTGAACAGGTGAACAAATGAACAAATGAACAAACGAACAAACGAACAAAGGAACAAATGAACAAATGATCAAATGAACAGACGAACAAAGGAACAAGTGAACAAATGAACAAATGAACAAATGAACAAATGAACAAATGAACAAATGAACAAATGAACAAATGAACAAATGAACAAATGGACAAATTAACAAATGAACAAATGAGCAAATGAACAAACGAACAAACGAACAAGTGAACAGGTGAACAAATGAACAAACGAACAAACGAACAAACGAACAAAGGAACAAATGAACAAATGAACAAATGAACAAATGAACAAATGAACAAATGAACAAATTAACAAATGAACAAATGAACAAACGAACAAACGAACAAGTGAACAGGTGAACAAATGCACAAATGAACAAACGAACAAACGAACAAAGGAACAAATGAACAAATGATCAAATGAACAGACGAACAAAGGAACAAGTGAACAAATGAACAAATGAACAAATGAACAAATGAACAAATGAACAAATGAACAAATGAACAAATGAACAAATGAACAAATGAACAAATGAACAAATGAACAAATGAACAAATGAACAAATGAACAAATGAACAAATGAACAAATGAACAAATGAACAAATGAACAAATGAACAAATGAACAAATGAACAAATGAACAAATGAACAAATGAACAAATGAACAAATGAACAAATGAAGAAATGAACAAATGAACAAATGAACAAATGAACAAATGAACAAATGAACAAATGAACAAATGAACAAATGAACATATGAACAAATGAACAAATGAACAAATGAACAAATGAACAAATGAACAAATGAACATATGAACAAATGAACAAATGAACAAATGAACAAATGAAGAAATACACAAGTGAACAAATGAACAAGTGAACAAATGAACAAATGTACAAATGAACAAATGAACAAATGAACAAATGAACAAATGAACAAATGAACAAATGAACAAATGAACAAACGAACAAACGAACAAACGAACAAACGAACAAACGAACAAACGAACAAACGAACAAACGAACAAATGAACAAATGAACAAACGAACAAACGAACAAAGGAACAAACGAACAAACGAACAAACGAACAAACGAACAAACGAACAAACGAACAAACGAACAAACGAACAAACGAACAAACGAACAAACGACCAAACGAACAAACGACCAAACGAACAAACGAACAAACGAACAAACGAACAAACGAACAAACGAACAAACGAACAAACGAACAAACGAACAAACGAACAAACGAACAAATGAACAAATGAACAAATGAACAAATGAACAAATGAACAAATCAACAAATCAACAAATCAACAAATCAACAAATGTACAAATGAACAAATGAACAAATGAACGAATGAACGAATGAACAAATGAACAAATGAACAAATGAACAAATGAACAAATGTACAAATGAACAAATGAACAAATGAACAATTGAAAAAGTGAACATGTCAACAAATGAACAAATGAAAAAATGAACAAATGAACAAATGAACAAATGAGCAAATGAACAAATGAACAAATAAACAAATGAACAAATGAACCAATGAACAAATGAACAAATGAACAAATGAACAAATGAACAAATGAACAAATGAACAAACGAACAAACGAACAAACGAACAAACGAACAAACGAACAAACGAACAAAGGAACAAATGAACAAATGAACAAATGAACAAATGAACAAATGAACAAATGAACAAATCAACAAATCAACAAATCAACAAATCAACAAATGTACAAATGAACAAATGAACAAATGAACGAATGAACGAATGAACAAATGAACAAATGAACAAATGAACAAATGAACAAATGAACAAATGAACAAATGTACAAATGAACAAATGAACAAATGAACAATTGAAAAAGTGAACATGTCAACAAATGAACAAATGAAAAAATGAACAAATGAACAAATGAACAAATGAGCAAATGAACAAATGAACAAATGAACAAATGTACAAATGAACAAATGAACAAATGAACAAATGAACAAATGAACAAATGAACAAATGAACAAATGAACAAATGAACAAATGATCAAATGAACAAATGAACAAACGAACAAATGAACAAACGAACAAACGAACAAACGAACAAACGAACAAACGAACAAACGAACAAACGAACAAACGAACAAACGAACAAACGAACAAACGAACAAACGAACAAACGAACAAACGAACAAACGAACAAACGAACAAACGAACAAACGAACAAACGAACAAACGAACAAACGAACAAACGAACAAACGAACAAACGAACAAACGAACAAACGAACAAACGAACAAACGAACAAACGAACAAACGAACAAACGAACAAACGAACAAACGAACAAACGAACAAATGAACAAATGAACAAATGAACAAATGAACAAATGAACAAATGAACAAATGAACAAATGAACAAATGAACAAATGAACAAATGAACAAATGAACAAATGAACAAATGAACAAATGAACAAATGAACAAATGAACAAATGAACAAATGAACAAATGAACAAATGAACAAATGAACAAATGAACAAATGAACAAATGAACAAATGATCAAAAGCACAAATGAACAAATGAACGAATGAACAAATAACCAAATGAACAAATGAAAAAAATGAACAAATGAACAAATGAACAAATTAACAAATGAACAAACGAACAAATGAACAAATGAACAAATGAGCGAAGAGGCAAATGAACAAATGAACAGATGAGCGAATAGGCAAATGAACGAATGAACAGATGAGCGAGTAGACAATCGCACAAATGAACAAATGAACAAATGAACAAATGAACAAATGAACAAATGAACAAATGAACAAATGAACAAATGAACAAATGAACAAATGAGCAATATGAGCAAAATGAACAAATGAACAAATGAACGAATGAACAAATGAGCGAATAGACAATCGCACAGATGAACAAATGAACAAATGAACAAATGAACAAATGAACAAATGAACAAATGAACAAATGAACAAATGAACAAATGAACAAATGAACAAATGAACAAATGAACAAATGAACAAATGAACAAATGAACAAATGAACAAATGAACAAATGAACAAATGAACAAATGAACAAATGAACAAATGAACATATGAACAAATGAACAAATGAACAAACGAACAAATGTACAAACGAACAAACGAACAAACGAACAAACGAACAAACGAACAAACGAACAAACGAACAAACGAACAAACGAACAAACGAACAAACGAACAAACGAACAAACGAACAAACGAACAAACGAACAAACGAACAAACGAACAAACGAACAAACGAACAAACGAACAAACGAACAAACGAACAAACGAACAAACGAACAAACGAACAAACGAACAAACGAACAAACGAACAAACGAACAAACGAACAAACGAACAAACGAACAAACGAACAAACGAACAAACGAACAAACGAACAAACGAACAAACGAACAAACGAACAAACGAACAAACGAACAAACGAACAAACGAACAAACGAACAAACGAACAAACGAACAAACGAACAAACGAACAAACGAACAAACGAACAAACGAACAAACGAACAAACGAACAAACGAACAAATGAACAAATGAACAAATGAACAAATGAACAAATGAGCAATATGAGCAAAATGAACAAATGAACGAATGAACAAATGAGCGAATAGACAATCGCACAGATGAACAAATGAACAAATGAACAAATGAACAAATGAACAAATGAACAAACGAACAAACGAACAAACGAACAAACGAACAAACGAACAAACGAACAAATGAACAAATGAACAAATGAACAAATGAACAAACGAACAAACGAACAAACGAACAAACGAACAAATGAACAAATGAACAAACGAACAAATGAACAAATGATCAAATGAACAAATGAACAAATGAACAAATGAACAAATGAACAAATGAACAAATGAACAAATGAACAAATGAACAAATGAACAAATGAACAAATGAACAAATGAACAAATGAACAAATGAACAAATGAACAAATGAACAACTGAACAAATGAACAAATGAACAAATGAACAAATGAACAAATGAACAAGTGAACAAATGAACAAATGAACAAATAACGAAATGAACAAATGAACAAATAACCAAATGAACAAATGAACAAACGAACAAATGAACAAACGAACAAACGAACAAACGAACAAATGAACAAATGAACAAATGAACAAATGAACAAATGAACAAATGAACAAATGAACAAATAAACAAATGAACAAATGAACCAATGAACAAATGAACAAATGAACAAATGAACAAACGAACAAACGAACAAACGAACAAACGAACAAACGAACAAACGAACAAAGGAACAAATGAACAAATGAACAAATGAACAAATGAACAAATGAACAAATGAACAAATCAACAAATCAACAAATCAACAAATCAACAAATCAACAAATGTACAAATGAACAAATGAACAAATGAACAAATGAACGAATGAACGAATGAACAAATGAACAAATGAACAAATGAACAAATGAACAAATGAACAAATGAACAAATGTACAAATGAACAAATGAACAAATGAACAAATGAACAAATGAACAAATGAACAATTGAAAAAGTGAACATGTCAACAAATGAACAAATGAACAAATGATCAAATGAACAATTGGACGAATGAACAAATGAACAAATGAACAAACGAACAAACGAACAAACGAACAAATGAACAAATGAACAAATGAACAAATGAACAAATGAACAAATGAACAAATGAACAAATGAACAATTGAAAAAGTGAACATGTCAACAAATGAACAAATGAACAAATCATCAAATGAACAAATGAACGAATGAACTAATGTACAAATGAACAAACGAACAAACGAACAAACGAACAAACGAACAAATGAACAAATGAACAAATGAACAAGTGAACAAATGAACAAATGAACAAATGAACAAATGAACAAATGAACAAATGAACAAATGAACAAATGAACAAGTGAACAAATGAACAAATGAACAAATGAACAAATGAACAAATGAACAAATGAACAAATGAACAAATGAACAAATGAGCAAATGAACAAGTGAACAGGTGAACAAATGAACAAACGAACAAACGAACAAACGAACAAAGGAACAAATGAACAAATGATCAAATGAACAAACGAACAAATGAACAAATGAACAAATGAACAAATGATCGAATGAACAAATGAACAAATGAACAAATGAACAAATGAACAAATTAACAAATGTACAAATGAACAAACGAACAAACGAACAAACGAACAAGTGAACAGGTGAAGAAATGAACAAATGAACAAATGAACAAATGAACAAATGAACAAATGAACAAATGAACAAATGAACAAATGAACAAATGAACAAATGAACAAATGAACAAATGAACAAATGAACAAATAAACATATGAACAAATGAACAAATGAACAAATGAAGAAATACACAAGTGAACAAATGAACAAGTGAACAAATGAACAAGTGAACAAATGAACAAGTGAACAAATGAACAAGTGAACAAATGAACAAGTGAACAAATGAACAAGTGAACAAATGAACAAATGAACAAGTGAACAAATGAACAACTGAACAAATGAACAAATGAACAAATGAACAAATGAACAAATGAACAAATGAACAAATGAACAAATGAACAAATGAACAAATGAACAAATGAACAAATGAACAAATGAACAAATGAACAAATGAACAAATGAACAAATGAACAAATGAACAAATGATCAAATGAACAAATGAACAAACGAACAAATGAACAAACGAACAAACGAACAAATGAACAAATGAACAAATGAACAAATGAACAAATGAACAAATGAACAAATGAACAAATGAGCAAAATGAGCAAAAGGAACAAATGAACAAACGAACAAATGAACAAATGTACAAATGAACAAATGAACAAATGAACAAATGAACAAATGAACAAATGAACAAATGAACAAATGAACAAATGAACAAATGAACAAATGAACAAACGAACAAATAAACAAACGAACAAATGAACAAATGAACAAATGAACAAATGAACAAATGAACAAATGAACAAATGAACAAATGAACAAATGAACAAATGAACATATGAACAAATGAACAAATGAACAAATGAACAAATGAAGAAATACACAAGTGAACAAATGAACAAGTGAACAAATGAACAAATGTACAAATGAACAAATGAACAAATGAACAAATGAACAAATGAACAAATGAACAAATGAACAAATGAACAAATGAACAAATGAACAAAGGAACAAACGAACAAACGAACAAACGAACAAACGAACAAACGAACAAACGAACAAACGAACAAAGGAACAAACGAACAAACGAACAAACGAACAAACGAACAAACGAACAAACGAACAAACGAACAAACGAACAAACGAACAAACGAACAAACGAACAAACGAACAAACGAACAAACGAACAAACGAACAAACGAACAAACGAACAAACGAACAAACGAACAAACGAACAAACGAACAAACGAACAAACGAACAAACGAACAAACGAACAAACGAACAAACGAACAAACGAACAAACGAACAAACGAACAAACGAACAAACGAACAAACGAACAAACGAACAAACGAACAAACGAACAAACGAACAAACGAACAAACGAACAAACGAACAAACGAACAAACGAACAAACGAACAAACGAACAAACGAACAAACGAACAAACGAACAAACGAACAAACGAACAAACGAACAAACGAACAAACGAACAAACGAACAAACGAACAAACGAACAAACGAACAAACGAACAAACGAACAAACGAACAAACGAACAAACGAACAAACGAACAAACGAACAAACGAACAAACGAACAAACGAACAAACGAACAAACGAACAAACGAACAAACGAACAAACGAACAAACGAACAAACGAACAAACGAACAAACGAACAAACGAACAAACGAACAAACGAACAAACGAACAAACGAACAAACGAACAAACGAACAAACGAACAAACGAACAAACGAACAAACGAACAAACGAACAAACGAACAAACGAACAAACGAACAAACGAACAAACGAACAAACGAACAAACGAACAAACGAACAAACGAACAAACGAACAAACGAACAAACGAACAAACGAACAAACGAACAAACGAACAAACGAACAAACGAACAAACGAACAAACGAACAAACGAACAAACGAACAAACGAACAAACGAACAAACGAACAAACGAACAAACGAACAAACGAACAAACGAACAAACGAACAAACGAACAAACGAACAAACGAACAAACGAACAAACGAACAAACGAACAAACGAACAAACGAACAAACGAACAAACGAACAAACGAACAAACGAACAAACGAACAAACGAACAAACGAACAAACGAACAAACGAACAAACGAACAAACGAACAAACGAACAAACGAACAAACGAACAAATGAACAAATGAACAAATGAACAAATGAACAAATGAACAAACGAACAAATGAACAAACGAACAAACGAACAAATGAACAAATGAACAAATGAACAAATGAACAAATGAGCAAAATGAGCAAAAGGAACAAATGAACAAACGAACAAATGAACAAATGTACAAATGAACAAATGAACAAATGAACAAATGAACAAATGAACAAATGAACAAATGAACAAATGAACAAATAAACAAACGAACAAATGAACAAATGAACAAATGAACAAATGAACAAATGAACAAATGAACAAATGAACAAATGAACAAACGAACAAATGAACAAATGAACAAATGAACAAATGAACAAATGATCAAATGAACAAATGAACAAATGAACATATGAACAAATGAACAAATGAACAAATGAACAAATGAACAAATGAACAAATGAACATATGAACAAATGAACAAATGAACAAATGAACAAATGAAGAAATACACAAGTGAACAAATGAACAAGTGAACAAATGAACAAATGTACAAATGAACAAATGAACAAATGAACAAATGAACAAATGAACAAATGAACAAATGAACAAATGAACAAATGAACAAATGAACAAATGTACAAATGAACAAATGAACAAATGAACAAATGAACAAATGAACAAATGAACAAATGAACAAATGATCAAATGAACAAATGAACAAATGAACAAATGAACAAATGTACAAATGAACAAATGTACAAATGAACAAATGAACAAATGAACAAATGAACAAATGAACAAATGAACAAATGAACAAATGAACAAATGAACAAATGAACAAATGAACAAATGAACAAATGAACAAATGAACAAATGAACAAATGAACAAATGAACAAATGAACAAATGAACAAATGAACAAATGAACAAATGAACAAATGAACAAATGAACAAATGATCAAATGCACAAATGAACAAATGAACGAATGAACAAATAACCAAATGAACAAATGAAAAAATGAACAAATGAACAAATGAACAAATGAACAAATGATCAAATGCACAAATGAACAAATGAACGAATGAACAAATAACCAAATGAACAAATGAAAAAATGAACAAATGAACAAATGAACAAATTAACAAATGAACAAACGAACAAATGAACAAATGAACAAATGAACAAATGAGCGAAGAGGCAAATGAACGAATGAACAGATGAGCGAATAGGCAAATGAACGAATGAACAGATGAGCGAATAGACAATCGCACAAATGAACAAATGAACAAATGAACAAATGAACAAATGAACAAATGAACAAATGAACAAATGAACAAATGAACAAATGAACAAATGAACAAATGAACAAATGAACAAATGAACAAATGAACAAATGAACAAATGAACAAATGAACAAATGAACAAATGAACAAATGAACAAATGAACAAATGAACAAATGAACAAATGAACAAATGAACAAATGAACAAATGAACAAATGAACAAATGAACAAATGAACAAATGAACAAATGAACAAATGAACAAATGAACAAATGAACAAATGAACAAATGAACAAATGAACAAATGAACAAATGAACAAATGAACAAATGAACAAATGAACAAATGAACAAATGAACAAATGAACAAATGAACAAATGAACAAATGAACAAATGAGCGAAGAGGCAAATGAACAAATGAACAAATGAACAAATGAACAAATGAACAAATGAAAAAATGAACAAATGAACAAATGAACAAATGAACAAATGAACAAATGAACAAATGAACAAATGAACAAATGAACAAATGAACAAATGAACAAATGAACAAATGAGCAAATGAACAAATGAACAAATGAACAAATGAACAAATGAACAAATGAACAAATGAACAAATGAACAAATGAACAAATGAACAAATGAACAAATGAACAAATAAACATATGAACAAATGAACAAATGAACAAATGAAGAAATACACAAGTGAACAAATGAACAAGTGAACAAATGAACAAGTGAACAAATGAACAAGTGAACAAATGAACAAGTGAACCAATGAACAAGTGAACAAATGAACAAATGAACAAGTGAACAAATGAACAAGTGAACAAATGAACAACTGAACAAATGAACAAATGAACAAATGAACAAATGAACAAATGAACAAATGAACAAATGAACAAATGATCAAATGAACAAATGAACAAATGAACATATGATCAAATGAACAAATGAACAAATGAACAAATGAACAAATGAACAAATGAACATATGAACAAATGAACAAATGAACAAATGAACAAATGAAGAAATACACAAGTGAACAAATGAACAAGTGAACAAATGAACAAATGTACAAATGAACAAATGAACAAATGAACAAATGAACAAATGAACAAATGAACAAATGAACAAATGAACAAATGAACAAATGTACAAATGAACAAATGAACAAATGAACAAATGAACAAATGAACAAATGAACAAATGAACAAATGATCAAATGAACAAATGAACAAATGAACAAATGAACAAATGTACAAATGAACAAATGAACAAATGAACAAATGAACAAATGAACAAATGAACAAATGAACAAATGAACAAATGAACAAATGAACAAATGAACAAATGAACAAATGAACAAATGAACAAATGAACAAATGAACAAATGAACAAATGAACAAATGAACAAATGAACAAATGAACAAATGAACAAATGATCAAATGCACAAATGAACAAATGAACGAATGAACAAATAACCAAATGAACAAATGAAAAAATGAACAAATGAACAAATGAACAAATTAACAAATGAACAAACGAACAAATGAACAAATGAACAAATGAACAAATGAGCGAAGAGGCAAATGAACGAATGAACAGATGAGCGAATAGGCAAATGAACGAATGAACAGATGAGCGAATAGACAATCGCACAAATGAACAAATGAACAAATGAACAAATGAACAAATGAACAAATGAACAAATGAACAAATGAACAAATGAACAAATGAACAAATGAACAAATGAACAAATGAACAAATGAACAAATGAACAAATGAACAAATGAACAAATGAACAAATGAACAAATGAACAAATGAACAAATGAACAAATGAACAAATGAACAAATGAACAAATGAACAAATGAACAAATGAACAAATGAACAAATGAACAAATGAACAAATGAACAAATGAACAAATGAACAAATGAACAAATGAGCGAAGAGGCAAATGAACAAATGAACAAATGAACAAATGAACAAATGAACAAATGAACAAATGAACAAATGAACAAATGAACAAATGAACAAATGAACAAATGAACAAATGAACAAATGAACAAATGAACAAATGAACAAATGAACAAATGAGCAAATGAACAAATGAACAAATGAACAAATGAACAAATGAACAAATGAACAAATGAACAAATGAACAAATGAACAAATGAACAAATAAACATATGAACAAATGAACAAATGAACAAATGAAGAAATACACAAGTGAACAAATGAACAAGTGAACAAATGAACAAGTGAACAAATGAACAAGTGAACAAATGAACAAGTGAACAAATGAACAAGTGAACCAATGAACAAGTGAACAAATGAACAAATGAACAAGTGAACAAATGAACAAGTGAACAAATGAACAACTGAACAAATGAACAAATGAACAAATGAACAAATGAACAAATGAACAAATGAACAAATGAACAAATGAACAAATGAACAAATGAACAAATGAACAAATGAACAAATGAACAAATGAACAAATGAACAAATGAACAAATGAACAAATGAACAAATGAACAAATGAACAAATGAGCAAATGAACAAATGAACAAATGAACAAATGAACAAATGAACAAATGAACAAATGAACAAATGAACAAATGAACAAATGAACAAATGAACAAATGAACAAATGAACAAATGAACAAATGAACAAATGAACAAATGAACAAATGAACAAATGAACAAATGAACAAATGAACAAATGAACAAATGAACAATTGAACAAGTGAACAAATGAACAAATGATCAAATGAACAAATGAACAAATGAACAAATGAACAAATGAACAAATGAACAAATGAACAAATGAACAAATGAACAAATGAACAAATGAACATATGAACAAATGAACAAATGAACAAATGAAGAAATACACAAGTGAACAAATGAACAAGTGAACAAATGAACAAGTGAACAAATGAACAAGTGAACAAATGAACAAGTGAACAAATGAACAAGTGAACAAATGAACAAGTGAACAAATGAACAAGTGAACAAATGAACAAATGAACAAGTGAACAAATGAACAACTGAACAAATGAACAAATGAACAAATGAACAAATGAACAAATGAACAAATGAACAAATGAACAAATGAACAAATGAACAAATGAACAAATGAACAAATGAACAAATGAACAAATGAACAAATGAACAAATGAACAAATGAACAAATGAACAAATGAACAAATGAACAAATGAACAAATGAACAAATGAACAAATGAACAAATGAACAAATGAACAAATGAACAAATGAACAAATGAACAAATGAACAAATGAACAAATGAACAAATGAACAAATGAACAAATGAACAAATGAACAAATGAACAAATGATCAAATGAACAAATGAACAAACGAACAAATGAACAAACGAACAAACGAACAAACGAACAAACGAACAAATGAACAAATGGACAAATGAACAAATGGACAAATGAACAAATGAACAAATGAACAAATGAACAAATGAACAAATGAACAAATGAACAAATGAACAAATGAACAAATGAACAAATGAACAAATGAACAAATGAACAAATGAACAAATGAACAAATGAACAAATGAACAAATGAACAAATGAATAAATGAACAAATGAACAAATGATCAAATGCACAAATGAACAAATGAACGAATGAACAAATAACCAAATGAACAAATGAAAAAATGAACAAATGAACAAATGAACAAATGAACAAATTAACAAATGAACAAACGAACAAATGAACAAATGAACAAATGAGCGAAGAGGCAAATGAACGAATGAACAGATGAGCGAATAGGCAAATGAACGAATGAACAGATGAGCGAATAGACAATCGCACAAATGAACAAATGAACAAATGAACAAATTAACAAATGAACAAATGAACAAATGAACAAATGAACAAATGAACAAATGAACAAATGAACAAATGAACAAATGAACAAATGAACAAATGAACAAATGAACAAATGAACAAATGAACAAATGAACAAATGAACAAATGAACAAATGAACAAATGAGCAATATGAGCAAAATGAACAAATGAACAAATGAACGAATGAACAAATGAGCGAATAGACAATCGCACAGATGAACAAATGAACAAATGAACAAATGAACAAATGAACAAATGAACAAATGAACAAATGAACAAATGATCAAAAGCACAAATGAACAAATGAACGAATGAACAAATAACCAAATGAACAAATGAAAAAAATGAACAAATGAACAAATGAACAAATTAACAAATGAACAAACGAACAAATGAACAAATGAACAAATGAGCGAAGAGGCAAATGAACTAATGAACAGATGAGCGAATAGGCAAATGAACGAATGAACAGATGAGCGAATAGACAATCGCACAAATGAACAAATGAACAAATGAACAAATGAACAAATGAACAAATGAACAAATGAACAAATGAACAAATGAACAAATGAGCAATATGAGCAAAATGAACAAATGAACAAATGAACAAATGAACAAATGAACAAATGAACAAATGAACAAATGAACAAATGAACAAACGAACAAATGAACAAATGAACAAATGAGCGAAGAGGCAAATGAACGAATGAACAGATGAGCGAATAGGCAAATGAACGAATGAACAGATGAGCGAATAGACAATCGCACAAATGAACAAATGAACAAATGAACAAATGAACAAATGAACAAATGAACAAATGAACAAATGAACAAATGAACATATGAACAAATGAACAAACGAACAAACGAACAAACGAACAAACGAACAAACGAACAAACGAACAAACGAACAAACGAACAAACGAACAAACGAACAAACGAACAAACGAACAAACGAACAAACGAACAAACGAACAAACGAACAAACGAACAAACGAACAAACGAACAAACGAACAAACGAACAAACGAACAAACGAACAAACGAACAAACGAACAAACGAACAAACGAACAAACGAACAAACGAACAAACGAACAAACGAACAAACGAACAAACGAACAAACGAACAAACGAACAAACGAACAAACGAACAAACGAACAAACGAACAAACGAACAAACGAACAAACGAACAAACGAACAAACGAACAAACGAACAAACGAACAAACGAACAAACGAACAAACGAACAAACGAACAAACGAACAAACGAACAAACGAACAAACGAACAAACGAACAAACGAACAAACGAACAAACGAACAAACGAACAAACGAACAAACGAACAAACGAACAAACGAACAAACGAACAAACGAACAAACGAACAAATGAACAAATGAACAAATGAACAAATGAACAAATGAACAAATGAACAAATGAACAAATGAACAAATGAACAAATGAACCAATGAACAAATGAACAAATGAACAAATGAACAAATGAACAAATGAACAAATGAACAAAGGAACAAACGAACAAACGAACAAACGAACAAACGAACAAACGAACAAACGAACAAACGAACAAATGAACAAATGAACAAATGAACAAATGAACAAAGGAACAAATGAACAAATGAACAAAGGAACAAATGAACAAATGAACAAATGAACAAAGGAACAAATGAACTAATGAACAAATGAACAAATGAACAAATGAACAAATGAACAAATGAACAAATGAACAAATGAACAAATGAACGAATGAACAAATGAACAAATGAACAAATGAACAAATGAACAAATGAACAAATGAACAAATGAAGAAATGAACCAATAAACAAATGAACAAATGAACAAATGAACAAATGAACAAATGAACAAACGAACAAACGAACAAACGAACAAACGAACAAACGAACAAATGAACAAATGAACAAATGAACAAATGAACAAATGAACAAATGAACAAACGAACAAATGAACAAATGAACAAATGAACAAATGATCAAATGAACAAATGAACAAATGAACGAATGAACAAATGAACGAATGAACAAATGAACGAATGAACAAATGAACAAATGAACAAATGAACAAATGAACAAATGAACAAATGATCAAATGAACAAATGAACAAATGAACAAATGAACAAATGAACAAATGAACAAATGAACAAATGAACAAATGAACAAATGAACAAATGAACAAATGAACAAATGAACAAATGAACAAATGAACAAATGAACAACTGAACAAATGAACAACTGAACAAATGAACAAATGAACAACTGAACAAATGAACAAATGAACAAGTGAACAAATGAACAAATGAACAAATAACGAAATGAACAAATGAACAAATAACCAAATGAACATATAACCAAATGAACAAATGAACAAACGAACAAATGAACAAACGAACAAATGAACAAACGAACAAATGAACAAATGAACAAATGAACAAATGAACAAATGAACAAATGAACAAATGAACAAATGAACAAATAAACAAATGAACAAATGAACCAATGAACAAATGAACAAATGAACAAATGAACAAATGAACAAATGAACAAATGAACAAACGAACAAACGAACAAACGAACAAACGAACAAACGAACAAACGAACAAACGAACAAAGGAACAAATGAACAAATGAACAAATGAACAAATGAACAAATGAACAAATCAACAAATCAACAAATCAACAAATCAACAAATCAACAAATGTACAAATGAACAAATGAACAAATGAACGAATGAACGAATGAACGAATGAACAAATGAACAAATGAACAAATGAACAAATGAACAAATGAACAAATGAACAAATGTACAAATGAACAAATGAACAAATGAACAATTGAAAAAGTGAACATGTCAACAAATGAACAAATGAACAAATGATCAAATGAACAATTGAACGAATGAACAAATGAACAAATGAACAAACGAACAAACGAACAAACGAACAAATGAACAAATGAACAAATGAACAAATGAACAAATGAACAAATGAACAAATGAACAAATGAACAATTGAAAAAGTGAACATGTCAACAAATGAACAAATGAACAAATCATCAAATGAACAAATGAACGAATGAACTAATGAACAAATGAACAAACGAACAAACGAACAAACGAACAAATGAACAAATGAACAGATGAACAAGTGAACAAATCAACAAATGAACAAATGAACAAATGAACAAATGAACAAACGAACAAATGAACAAATGAGCAAATGAACAAACGAACAAACGAACAGGTGAACAGGTGAACAAATGAACAAACGAACAAACGAACAAACGAACAAAGGAACAAATGAACAAATGAACAAATGAACAAATGAACAAATTAACAAATGAACAAGTGAACAAATGAACAAATGAACAAATAACGAAATGAACAAATGAACAAATAACCAAATGAACATATAACCAAATGAACAAATGAACAAACGAACAAATGAACAAACGAACAAATGAACAAACGAACAAATGAACAAACGAACAAATGAACAAATGAACAAATGAACAAATGAACAAATGAACAAATGAACAAATGAACAAATGAACAAATGAACAAATAAACAAATGAACAAATGAACCAATGAACAAATGAACAAATGAACAAATGAACAAATGAACAAATGAACAAATGAACAAACGAACAAACGAACAAACGAACAAACGAACAAACGAACAAACGAACAAACGAACAAAGGAACAAATGAACAAATGAACAAATGAACAAATGAACAAATGAACAAATGAACAAATGAACAAATGAACAAATGAACAAATGAAGAAATGAACCAATAAACAAATGAACAAATGAACAAATGAACAAATGAACAAATGAACAAACGAACAAACGAACAAACGAACAAACGAACAAACGAACAAACGAACAAATGAACAAATGAACAAATGAACAAATGAACAAATGAACAAATGAACAAACGAACAAACGAACAAATGAACAAATGAACAAATGATCAAATGAACAAATGAACAAATGAACGAATGAACAAATGAACGAATGAACAAATGAACGAATGAACAAATGAACAAATGAACAAATGAACAAATGAACAAATGAACAAATGATCAAATGAACAAATGAACAAATGAACAAATGAACAAATGAACAAATGAACAAATGAACAAATGAACAAATGAACAAATGAACAAATGAACAAATGAACAAATGAACAAATGAACAAATGAACAACTGAACAAATGAACAACTGAACAAATGAACAAATGAACAACTGAACAAATGAACAAATGAACAAGTGAACAAATGAACAAATGAACAAATAACGAAATGAACAAATGAACAAATAACCAAATGAACATATAACCAAATGAACAAATGAACAAACGAACAAATGAACAAACGAACAAATGAACAAACGAACAAATGAACAAATGAACAAATGAACAAATGAACAAATGAACAAATGAACAAATGAACAAATGAACAAATAAACAAATGAACAAATGAACCAATGAACAAATGAACAAATGAACAAATGAACAAATGAACAAATGAACAAATTAACAAACGAACAAACGAACAAACGAACAAACGAACAAACGAACAAACGAACAAACGAACAAAGGAACAAATGAACAAATGAACAAATGAACAAATGAACAAATGAACAAATCAACAAATCAACAAATCAACAAATCAACAAATCAACAAATGTACAAATGAACAAATGAACAAATGAACGAATGAACGAATGAACGAATGAACGAATGAACAAATGAACAAATGAACAAATGAACAAATGAACAAATGAACAAATGTACAAATGAACAAATGAACAAATGAACAATTGAAAAAGTGAACATGTCAACAAATGAACAAATGAACAAATGATCAAATGAACAATTGAACGAATGAACAAATGAACAAATGAACAAACGAACAAACGAACAAACGAACAAATGAACAAATGAACAAATGAACAAATGAACAAATGAACAAATGAACAAATGAACAATTGAAAAAGTGAACATGTCAACAAATGAACAAATGAACAAATCATCAAATGAACAAATGAACGAATGAACTAATGAACAAATGAACAAACGAACAAACGAACAAACGAACAAATGAACAAATGAACAAATGAACAAGTGAACAAATCAACAAATGAACAAATGAACAAATGAACAAATGAACAAACGAACAAATGAACAAATGAGCAAATGAACAAACGAACAAACGAACAGGTGAACAGGTGAACAAATGAACAAACGAACAAACGAACAAACGAACAAAGGAACAAATGAACAAATGAACAAATGAACAAATGAACAAATGAACAAATGAACAAATTAACAAATGAACAAATGAACAAACGAACAAACGAACAAGTGAACAGGTGAACAAATGAACAAATGAACAAACGAACAAACGAACAAAGGAACAAATGAACAAATGATCAAATGAACAGACGAACAAAGGAACAAGTGAACAAATGAACAAATGAACAAATGAACAAATGAACAAATGAACAAATGAACAAATGAACAAATGAACAAATGAACAAATGAACAAATGAACAAATGAACAAATGAACAAATGAACAAATGAACAAATGAACAAATGAACAAATGAACAAATGAACAAATGAACAAATGAACAAATGAACAAATGAACAAATGAACAAATGAAGAAATGAAGAAATGAAGAAATGAAGAAATGAACAAATGAACAAATGAACAAATGAACAAATGAACAAATGAACAAATGAACAAATGAACAAATGAACAAATGAACAAATGAACATATGAACAAATGAACAAATGAACAAATGAACAAATGAACAAATGAACAAATGAACATATGAACAAATGAACAAATGAACAAATGAACAAATTAAGAAATACACAAGTGAACAAATGAACAAGTGAACAAATGAACAAATGTACAAATGAACAAATGAGCAAATGAACAAACGAACAAATGAACAAACGAACAAACGAACAAACGAACAAACGAACAAACGAACAAACGAACAAACGAACAAACGAACAAACGAACAAACGAACAAACGAACAAACGAACAAACGAACAAACGAACAAACGAACAAACGAACAAACGAACAAACGAACAAACGAACAAACGAACAAACGAACAAACGAACAAACGAACAAACGAACAAACGAACAAACGAACAAACGAACAAACGAACAAACGAACAAACGAACAAACGAACAAACGAACAAACGAACAAACGAACAAACGAACAAACGAACAAACGAACAAACGAACAAACGAACAAACGAACAAACGAACAAACGAACAAACGAACAAACGAACAAACGAACAAACGAACAAACGAACAAACGAACAAACGAACAAACGAACAAACGAACAAACGAACAAACGAACAAACGAACAAACGAACAAACGAACAAACGAACAAACGAACAAACGAACAAACGAACAAACGAACAAACGAACAAACGAACAAACGAACAAACGAACAAACGAACAAACGAACAAACGAACAAACGAACAAACGAACAAACGAACAAACGAACAAACGAACAAACGAACAAACGAACAAACGAACAAACGAACAAACGAACAAACGAACAAACGAACAAACGAACAAACGAACAAACGAACAAACGAACAAACGAACAAACGAACAAACGAACAAACGAACAAACGAACAAACGAACAAACGAACAAACGAACAAACGAACAAACGAACAAACGAACAAACGAACAAACGAACAAACGAACAAACGAACAAACGAACAAACGAACAAACGAACAAACGAACAAACGAACAAACGAACAAATGAACAAATGAACAAATGAACAAATGAACAAATGAACAAATGATCAAATGAACAAACGAACAAACGAACAAATGAACAAACGAACAAACGAACAAATGAACAAATGAACAAATGAGCAAAATGAGCAAAAGGAACAAATGAACAAACGAACAAATGAACAAATGTACAAATGAACAAATGAACAAATGAACAAATGAACAAATGAACAAATGAACAAATGAACAAATAAACAAACGAACAAATGAACAAATGAACAAATGAACAAATGAACAAATGAACAAATGAACAAATGAACAAATGAACAAATGAACAAACGAACAAATGAACAAATGAACAAATGAACAAATGAACAAATGATCAAATGAACAAATGAACAAATGAACATATGAACAAATGAACAAATGAACAAATGAACAAATGAACAAATGAACAAATGAACAAATGAACAAATGAACAAATGAACATATGAACAAATGAACAAATGAACAAATGAACAAATGAAGAAATACACAAGTGAACAAATGAACAAGTGAACAAATGAACAAATGTACAAATGAACAAATGAACAAATGAACAAATGAACAAATGAACAAATGAACAAATGAACAAATGAACAAATGAACAAATGAACAAATGAACAAATGAACAAATGTACAAATGAACAAATGAACAAATGAACAAATGAACAAATGAACAAATGAACAAATGATCAAATGAACAAATGAACAAATGAACAAATGAACAAATGAACAAATGAACAAATGAACAAATGAACAAATGAACAAATGAACAAATGAACAAATGAACAAATGAACAAATGAACAAATGAACAAATGAACAAATGAACAAATGAACAAATGAACAAATGAACAAATGAACAAATGAACAAATGAACAAATGAACAAATGAACAAATGAACAAATGAACAAATGATCAAATGCACAAATGAACAAATGAACGAATGAACAAATAACCAAATGAACAAATGAAAAAATGAACAAATGAACAAATGAACAAATTAACAAATGAACAAACGAACAAATGAACAAATGAACAAATGAGCGAAGAGGCAAATGAACGAATGAACAGATAAGCGAATAGGCAAATGAACGAATGAACAGATGAGCGAATAGACAATCGCACAAATGAACAAATGAACAAATGAACAAATGAACAAATGAACAAATGAACAAATGAACAAATGAACAAATGAACAAATGAACAAATGAACAAATGAACAAATGAACAAATGAACAAATGAACAAATGAACAAATGAACAAATGAACAAATGAGCGAAGAGGCAAATGAACAAATGAACAAATGAACAAATGAACAAATGAACAAATGAACAAATGAACAAATGAACAAATGAACAAATGAACAAATGAACGAATGAACAAATGAACAAATGAACAAATGAACAAATGAACAAATGAACAAATGAACAAATGAGCAAATGAACAAATGAACAAATGAACAAATGAACAAATGAACAAATGAACAAATGAACAAATGAACAAATGAACAAATGAACAAATGAACAAATGAACAAATGAACAAATAAACATATGAACAAATGAACAAATGAACAAATGAAGAAATACACAAGTGAACAAATGAACAAGTGAACAAATGAACAAGTGAACAAATGAACAAGTGAACAAATGAACAAGTGAACAAATGAACAAGTGAACAAATGAACAAATGAACAAGTGAACAAATGAACAAGTGAACAAATGAACAACTGAACAAATGAACAAATGAACAAATGAACAAATGAACAAATGAACAAATGAACAAATGAACAAATGAACAAATGAACAAATGAACAAATGAACAAATGAACAAAGGAACAAATGAACAAATGAACAAATGAACAAATGAACAAATGATCAAATGAACAAATGAACAAATGAACGAATGAACAAATGAACAAATGAACAAATAACCAAATGAACAAATGAACAAATGAACAAATGAACAAATGAACAAATGAAGAAATGAAGAAATGAACCAATAAACAAATGAACAAATGAACAAATGAACAAATGAACAAATGAACAAACGAACAAATGAACAAACGAACAAACGAACAAACGAACAAACGAACAAACGAACAAACGAACAAACGAACAAATGAACAAATGAACAAATGAACAAATGAACAAACGAACAAATGAACAAACGAACAAATGAACAAATGAACAAATGAACAAATGAACAAATGATCAAATGAACGAATGAACGAATGAACGAATGAACGAATGAACAAATGAACGAATGAACAAATGAACAAATGAACAAATGAACAAATGAACAAATGAACAAATGAACAAATGAACAAATGAACAAATGAACAAATGAACAAATGAACAAATGAACAAATGAACAAATGAACAAATGAACAAATGAACAAATGAACAAATGAACAAACGAACAAACGAACAAACGAACAAACGTACAAACGAACAAACGAACAAACGAACAAACGAACAAACGAACAAACGAACAAACGAACAAACGAACAAACGAACAAACGAACAAACGAACAAACGAACAAACGAACAAACGAACAAACGAACAAACGAACAAACGAACAAACGAACAAACGAACAAACGAACAAACGAACAAACGAACAAACGAACAAACGAACAAACGAACAAACGAACAAACGAACAAACGAACAAACGAACAAACGAACAAACGAACAAACGAACAAACGAACAAACGAACAAACGAACAAACGAACAAACGAACAAACGAACAAACGAACAAACGAACAAACGAACAAACGAACAAACGAACAAACGAACAAACGAACAAACGAACAAACGAACAAACGAACAAACGAACAAACGAACAAACGAACAAACGAACAAACGAACAAACGAACAAACGAACAAACGAACAAACGAACAAACGAACAAACGAACAAACGAACAAACGAACAAACGAACAAACGAACAAACGAACAAACGAACAAACGAACAAACGAACAAACGAACAAACGAACAAACGAACAAACGAACAAACGAACAAATGAACAAATGAACAAATGAACAAATGAACAAATGAACAAATGAACAAATGAACAAATGAACAAATGAACAAATGAACAAATGAACAAATGAACAAATGAACAAATGAACCAATAAACAAATGAACAAATGAACAAATGAACAAATGAACAAATGAACAAACGAACAAAGGAACAAACGAACAAAGGAACAAACGAACAAACGAACAAACGAACAAACGAACAAACGAACAAATGAACAAATGAACAAATGAACAAATGAACAAAGGAACAAATGAACAAAGGAACAAATGAACAAATGAACAAATGAACAAAGGAACAAATGAACTAATGAACAAATGAACAAATGAACAAATGAACAAATGAACAAATGAACAAATGAACAAATGAACAAATGAACAAATGAACGAATGAACAAATGAACAAATGAACAAATGAACAAATGAACAAATGAAGAAATGAACCAATAAACAAATGAACAAATGAACAAATGAACAAACGAACAAATGAACAAACGAACAAATGAACAAACGAACAAACGAACAAACGAACAAACGAACAAATGAACAAATGAACAAATGAACAAATGAACAAACGAACAAATGAACAAATGAACAAATGAACAAATGATCAAATGAACAAATGAACAAATGAACGAATGAACAAATGAACGAATGAACAAATGAACGAATGAACAAATGAACAAATGAACAAATGAACAAATGAACAAATGAAGAAATACACAAGTGAACAAATGAACAAGTGAACAAATGAACAAATGAACAAATGAACAAATGAACAAATGAACAAATGAACAAATGAACAAATGAACAAATGAACAAATGAACAAATGAACAAATGAACAAATGAACAAATGAACAACTGAACAAATGAACAACTGAACAAATGAACAAATGAACAACTGAACAAATGAACAAATGAACAAGTGAACAAATGAACAAATGAACAAATAACGAAATGAACAAATGAACAAATAACCAAATGAACATATAACCAAATGAACAAATGAACAAACGAACAAATGAACAAACGAACAAATGAACAAACGAACAAATGAACAAATGAACAAATGAACAAATGAACAAATGAACAAATGAACAAATGAACAAATAAACAAATGAACAAATGAACCAATGAACAAATGAACAAATGAACAAATGAACAAATGAACAAATGAACAAATGAACAAACGAACAAACGAACAAACGAACAAACGAACAAACGAACAAACGAACAAACGAACAAAGGAACAAATGAACAAATGAACAAATGAACAAATGAACAAATGAACAAATCAACAAATCAACAAATCAACAAATCAACAAATCAACAAATGTACAAATGAACAAATGAACAAATGAACGAATGAACGAATGAACGAATGAACAAATGAACAAATGAACAAATGAACAAATGAACAAATGAACAAATGAACAAATGAACAAATGAACAAATGAACAAATGAACATATGAACAAATGAACAAATGAACAAATGAACAAATGAACAAATGAACAAATGAACATATGAACAAATGAACAAATGAACAAATGAACAAATTAAGAAATACACAAGTGAACAAATGAACAAGTGAACAAATGAACAAATGTACAAATGAACAAATGAACAAATGAACAAATGAACAAACGAACAAATGAACAAACGAACAAACGAACAAACGAACAAACGAACAAACGAACAAACGAACAAACGAACAAACGAACAAACGAACAAACGAACAAACGAACAAACGAACAAACGAACAAACGAACAAACGAACAAACGAACAAACGAACAAACGAACAAACGAACAAACGAACAAACGAACAAACGAACAAACGAACAAACGAACAAACGAACAAACGAACAAACGAACAAACGAACAAACGAACAAACGAACAAACGAACAAACGAACAAACGAACAAACGAACAAACGAACAAACGAACAAACGAACAAACGAACAAACGAACAAACGAACAAACGAACAAACGAACAAACGAACAAACGAACAAACGAACAAACGAACAAACGAACAAACGAACAAACGAACAAACGAACAAACGAACAAACGAACAAACGAACAAACGAACAAACGAACAAACGAACAAACGAACAAACGAACAAACGAACAAACGAACAAACGAACAAACGAACAAACGAACAAACGAACAAACGAACAAACGAACAAACGAACAAACGAACAAACGAACAAACGAACAAACGAACAAACGAACAAACGAACAAACGAACAAACGAACAAACGAACAAACGAACAAACGAACAAACGAACAAACGAACAAACGAACAAACGAACAAACGAACAAACGAACAAACGAACAAACGAACAAACGAACAAACGAACAAACGAACAAACGAACAAACGAACAAACGAACAAACGAACAAACGAACAAACGAACAAACGAACAAACGAACAAACGAACAAACGAACAAACGAACAAACGAACAAACGAACAAACGAACAAACGAACAAACGAACAAACGAACAAACGAACAAATGAACAAATGAACAAATGAACAAATGAACAATTGAAAAAGTGAACATGTCAACAAATGAACAAATGAACAAATCATCAAATGAACAAATGAACGAATGAACTAATGAACAAATGAACAAACGAACAAACGAACAAACGAACAAATGAACAAATGAACAAATGAACAAGTGAACAAATGAACAAATGAACAAATGAACAAATGAACAAATGAACAAATGAACGAATGAACAAATGAACAAATGAACAAATGAACAAATGAACAAATGAAGAAATGAACCAATAAACAAATGAACAAATGAACAAATGAACAAACGAACAAATGAACAAACGAACAAATGAACAAACGAACAAACGAACAAACGAACAAACGAACAAATGAACAAATGAACAAATGAACAAATGAACAAACGAACAGGTGAACAAATGAACAAATGAACAAACGAACAAACGAACAAAGGAACAAATGAACAAATGATCAAATGAACAGACGAACAAAGGAACAAGTGAACAAATGAACAAATGAACAAATGAACAAATGAACAAATGAACAAATGAACAAATGAACAAATGAACAAATGAACAAATGAACAAATGAACAAATGAACAAATGAACAAATGAACAAATGAACAAATGAACAAATGAACAAATGAACAAATGAACAAATGAACAAATGAACAAATGAAGAAATGAAGAAATGAAGAAATGAAGAAATGAAGAAATGAAGAAATGAACAAATGAACAAATGAACAAATGAACAAATGAACAAATGAACAAATGAACAAATGAACAAATGAACATATGAACAAATGAACAAATGAACAAATGAACAAATGAACAAATGAACAAATGAACATATGAACAAATGAACAAATGAACAAATGAACAAATTAAGAAATACACAAGTGAACAAATGAACAAGTGAACAAATGAACAAATGTACAAATGAACAAATGAACAAATGAACAAATGAACAAATGAACAAATGAACAAACGAACAAACGAACAAACGAACAAACGAACAAACGAACAAACGAACAAACGAACAAACGAACAAACGAACAAACGAACAAACGAACAAACGAACAAACGAACAAACGAACAAACGAACAAACGAACAAACGAACAAACGAACAAACGAACAAACGAACAAACGAACAAACGAACAAACGAACAAACGAACAAACGAACAAACGAACAAACGAACAAACGAACAAACGAACAAACGAACAAACGAACAAACGAACAAACGAACAAACGAACAAACGAACAAACGAACAAACGAACAAACGAACAAACGAACAAACGAACAAGCGAACAAACGAACAAACGAACAAACGAACAAACGAACAAATGAACAAATGAACAAATGAACAAATGAACAAATGAACAAATGAACAAATGATCAAATGAACAAATGAACAAACGAACAAATGAACAAACGAACAAACGAACAAATGAACAAATGAACAAATGAGCAAAATGAGCAAAAGGAACAAATGAACAAACGAACAAATGAACAAATGTACAAATGAACAAATGAACAAATGAACAAATGAACAAATGAACAAATGAACAAATAAACAAACGAACAAATGAACAAATGAACAAATGAACAAATGAACAAATGAACAAATGAACAAATGAACAAACGAACAAATGAACAAATGAACAAATGAACAAATGAACAAATGATCAAATGAACAATTGAACAAATGAACATATGAACAAATGAACAAATGAACAAATGAACAAATGAACAAATGAACAAATGAACAAATGAACAAATGAACAAATGAACATATGAACAAATGAACAAATGAACAAATGAACAAATGAAGAAATACACAAGTGAACAAATGAACAAGTGAACAAATGAACAAATGTACAAATGAACAAATGAACAAATGAACAAATGAACAAATGAACAAATGAACAAATGAACAAATGAACAAATGAACAAATGAACAAATGAACAAATGTACAAATGAACAAATGAACAAATGAACAAATGAACAAATGAACAAATGAACAAATGATCAAATGAACAAATGAACAAATGAACAAATGAACAAATGAACAAATGAACAAATGAACAAATGAACAAATGAACAAATGAACAAATGAACAAATGAACAAATGAACAAATGAACAAATGAACAAATGAACAAATGAACAAATGAACAAATGAACAAATGAACAAATGAACAAATGAACAAATGAACAAATGAACAAATGAACAAATGATCAAATGCACAAATGAACAAATGAACGAATGAACAAATAACCAAATGAACAAATGAAAAAATGAACAAATGAACAAATGAACAAATTAACAAATGAACAAACGAACAAATGAACAAATGAACAAATGAGCGAAGAGGCAAATGAACGAATGAACAGATGAGCGAATAGGCAAATGAACGAATGAACAGATGAGCGAATAGACAATCGCACAAATGAACAAATGAACAAATGAACAAATGAACAAATGAACAAATGAACAAATGAACAAATGAACAAATGAACAAATGAACAAATGAACAAATGAACAAATGAACAAATGAACAAATGAACAAATGAACAAATGAACAAATGAACAAATGAACAAATGAGCGAAGAGGCAAATGAACAAATGAACAAATGAACAAATGAACAAATGAACAAATGAACAAATGAACAAATGAACAAATGAACAAATGAACGAATGAACAAATGAACAAATGAACAAATGAACAAATGAACAAATGAACAAATGAACAAATGAGCAAATGAACAAATGAACAAATGAACAAATGAACAAATGAACAAATGAACAAATGAACAAATGAACAAATGAACAAATGAACAAATGAACAAATAAACATATGAACAAATGAACAAATGAACAAATGAAGAAATACACAAGTGAACAAATGAACAAGTGAACAAATGAACAAGTGAACAAATGAACAAGTGAACAAATGAACAAGTGAACAAATGAACAAGTGAACAAATGAACAAATGAACAAGTGAACAAATGAACAAGTGAACAAATGAACAACTGAACAAATGAACAAATGAACAAATGAACAAATGAACAAATGAACAAATGAACAAATGAACAAATGAACAAATGAACAAATGAACAAATGAACAAAGGAACAAATGAACAAATGAACAAATGAACAAATGAACAAATGATCAAATGAACAAATGAACAAATGAACGAATGAACAAATGAACAAATGAACAAATAACCAAATGAACAAATGAACAAATGAACAAATGAACAAATGAACAAATGAAGAAATGAAGAAATGAACCAATAAACAAATGAACAAATGAACAAATGAACAAATGAACAAATGAACAAATGAACAAATGAACAAATGAACAAACGAACAAACGAACAAACGAACAAACGAACAAACGAACAAACGAACAAATGAACAAATGAACAAATGAACAAATGAACAAATGAACAAATGAACAAATGAACAAACGAACAAATGAACAAATGAACAAATGAACAAATGAACAAATGATCAAATGATCAAATGAACGAATGAACGAATGAACGAATGAACAAATGAACAAATGAACAAATGAACAAATGAACAAATGAACAAATGATCAAATGAACAAATGAACAAATGAACAAATGAACAAATGAACAAATGAACAAATGAACAAATGAACAAATGAACAAATGAACAAATGAACAAATGAACAAATGAACAAATGAACAAATGAACAAATGAACAAATGAACAAATGAACAAATGAACAAATGAACAAATGAACAAATGAACAAATGAACAAATGAACAAATGAACAAATGAACAAATGAACAAACGAACAAACGAACAAAGGAACAAATGAACAAATGATCAAATGAACAGACGAACAAAGGAACAAGTGAACAAATGAACAAATGAACAAATGAACAAATGAACAAATGAACAAATGAACAAATGAACAAATGAACAAATGAACAAATGAACAAATGAACAAATGAACAAATGAACAAATGAACAAATGAACAAATGAACAAATGAACAAATGAACAAATGAACAAATGAACAAATGAACAAATGAACAAATGAACAAATGAACAAATGAACAAATGAACAAATGAACAAATGAACAAATGAACAAATGAACAAATGAACAAATGAACAAATGAACAAATGAACAAATGAACAAATGAACAAATGAACAAATGAACAAATGAACAAATGAACAAATGAACAAATGAACAAATGAACAAATGAACAAATGAACAAATGAACAAATGAACAAATGAACAAATGAACAAATGAACAAATGAACAAATGAACAAATGAACAAATGAACAAATGAACAAATGAACAAACGAACAAACGAACAAACGAACAAACGAACAAACGAACAAACGAACAAACGAACAAACGAACAAACGAACAAACGAACAAATGAAGAAATACACAAGTGAACAAATGAACAAGTGAACAAATGAACAAATGTACAAATGAACAAATGAACAAATGAACAAATGAACAAATGAACAAATGAACAAATGAACAAATGAACAAACGAACAAACGAACAAATGAACAAATGAACAAATGAACAAATGAACAAATGAACAAATGAACAAATGATCAAATGAACAAATGAACAAATGAACGAATGAACAAATGAACAAATGAACAAATGAACAAATGAACAAATGAACAAATGAACAAATGAACAAATGAACAAATGATCAAATGAACAAATGAACAAATGAAGAAATACACAAGTGAACAAATGAACAAGTGAAGAAATGAACAAGTGAACAAATGAACAAGTGAACAAATGAACAAGTGAACAAATGAACAAGTGAACAAGTGAACAAGTGAACAAATGAACAAGTGAACAAATGAACAAGTGAACAAATGAACAAATGAACAAGTGAACAAATGAACAACTGAACAAATGAACAAATGAACAAATGAACAAATGAACAAATGAACAAATGAACAAATGAACAAATGAACAAATGAACAAATGAACAAATGAACAAATGAACAAATGAACAAATGATCAAATGAACAAATGAACAAACGAACAAATGAACAAACGAACAAACGAACAAATGAACAAATGAACAAATGAACAAATGAGCAATATGAGCAAAATGAACAAATGAACAAATGAACGAATGAACAAATGAGCGAATAGACAATCGCACAGATGAACAAACGAACAAACGAACAAACGAACAAACGAACAAACGAACAAACGAACAAACGAACAAACGAACAAACGAACAAACGAACAAACGAACAAACGAACAAACGAACAAACGAACAAACGAACAAACGAACAAACGAACAAACGAACAAACGAACAAACGAACAAACGAACAAACGAACAAACGAACAAACGAACAAACGAACAAACGAACAAACGAACAAACGAACAAACGAACAAACGAACAAACGAACAAACGGACAAACGAACAAACGAACAAACGAACAAACGAACAAACGAACAAACGAACAAACGAACAAACGAACAAACGAACAAATGAACAAATGAACAAATGAACAAATGAACAAATGAACAAATGAACAAATGAACAAATGAACAAATGAACAAATGAACAAATGAACAAATGAACAAATGAACAAATGAACAAATGAACAAATAAACATATGAACAAATGAACAAATGAACAAATGAAGAAATACACAAGTGAACAAATGAACAAGTGAACAAATGAACAAGTGAACAAATGAACAAGTGAACAAATGAACAAGTGAACCAATGAACAAGTGAACAAATGAACGAATGAACAAGTGAACAAATGAATAACTGAACAAATGAACAAATGAACAAATGAACAAATGAACAAATGAACAAATGAACAAATGAACAAATGAACAAATGAACAAATGAACAAATGAACAAATGAACAAATGAAGAAATACACAAGTGAACAAATGAACAAGTGAACAAATGAACAAATGTACAAATGAACAAATGAACAAATGAACAAATGAACAAATGAACAAATGAACAAATGAACAAATGAACAAATGAACAAATGAACAAATGTACAAATGAACAAATGAACAAATGAACAAATGAACAAATGAACAAATGAACAAATGAACAAATGAACAAATGATCAAATGAACAAATGAACAAATGAACAAATGAACAAATGAACAAATGAACAAATGAACAAATGAACAAATGAACAAATGAACAAATGAACAAATGAACAAATGAACAAATGAACAAATGAACAAATGAACAAATGAACAAATGAACAAATGAACAAATGAACATATGAACAAATGAACAAATGAACAAATGAACAAATGAACAAATGAACAAATGAACATATGAACAAATGAACAAATGAACAAATGAACAAATGAAGAAATACACAAGTGAACAAATGAACAAGTGAACAAGTGAACAAATGAACAAGTGAACAAATGAACAAGTGAACAAATGAACAAGTGAACAAATGAACAAGTGAACAAATGAACAAATGAACAAGTGAACAAATGAACAACTGAACAAATGAACAAATGAACAAATGAACAAATGAACAAATGAACAAATGAACAAATGAACAAATGAACAAATGAACAAATGAACAAATGAACAAATGAACAAATGATCAAATGAACAAATGAACAAACGAACAAATGAACAAACGAACAAACGAACAAACGAACAAACGAACAAATGAACAAATGAACAAATGAACAAATGAACAAATGAACAAATGAACAAACGAACAAACGAACAAATGAACAAATGAACAAATGATCAAATGAACAAATGAACAAATGAACGAATGAACAAATGAACGAATGAACAAATGAACGAATGAACAAATGAACAAATGAACAAATGAACAAATGAACAAATGAACAAATGATCAAATGAACAAATGAACAAATGAACAAATGAACAAATGAACAAATGAACAAATGAACAAATGAACAAATGAACAAATGAACAAATGAACAAATGAACAAATGAACAAATGAACAAATGAACAACTGAACAAATGAACAACTGAACAAATGAACAAATGAACAACTGAACAAATGAACAAATGAACAAGTGAACAAATGAACAAATGAACAAATAACGAAATGAACAAATGAACAAATAACCAAATGAACATATAACCAAATGAACAAATGAACAAACGAACAAATGAACAAACGAACAAATGAACAAACGAACAAATGAACAAATGAACAAATGAACAAATGAACAAATGAACAAATGAACAAATGAACAAATGAACAAATAAACAAATGAACAAATGAACCAATGAACAAATGAACAAATGAACAAATGAACAAATGAACAAATGAACAAATGAACAAACGAACAAACGAACAAACGAACAAACGAACAAACGAACAAACGAACAAACGAACAAAGGAACAAATGAACAAATGAACAAATGAACAAATGAACAAATGAACAAATCAACAAATCAACAAATCAACAAATCAACAAATCAACAAATGTACAAATGAACAAATGAACAAATGAACGAATGAACGAATGAACGAATGAACAAATGAACAAATGAACAAATGAACAAATGAACAAATGAACAAATGAACAAATGTACAAATGAACAAATGAACAAATGAACAATTGAAAAAGTGAACATGTCAACAAATGAACAAATGAACAAATGATCAAATGAACAATTGAACGAATGAACAAATGAACAAATGAACAAACGAACAAACGAACAAACGAACAAATGAACAAATGAACAAATGAACAAATGAACAAATGAACAAATGAACAAATGAACAAATGAACAATTGAAAAAGTGAACATGTCAACAAATGAACAAATGAACAAATCATCAAATGAACAAATGAACGAATGAACTAATGAACAAATGAACAAACGAACAAACGAACAAACGAACAAATGAACAAATGAACAAATGAACAAGTGAACAAATCAACAAATGAACAAATGAACAAATGAACAAATGAACAAACGAACAAATGAACAAATGAGCAAATGAACAAACGAACAAACGAACAGGTGAACAGGTGAACAAATGAACAAACGAACAAACGAACAAACGAACAAAGGAACAAATGAACAAATGAACAAATGAACAAATGAACAAATGAACAAATGAACAAATGAACAAATTAACAAATGAACAAATGAACAAACGAACAAACGAACAAGTGAACAGGTGAACAAATGAACAAATGAACAAACGAACAAACGAACAAAGGAACAAATGAACAAATGAACAAATGAACAAATGAACAAATGAACAAATGAACAAATGAACAAATGAACAAATGAACAAATGAACCAATAAACAAATGAACAAATGAACAAATGAACAAATGAACAAATGAACAAATGAACAAAGGAACAAACGAACAAAGGAACAAACGAACAAACGAACAAACGAACAAACGAACAAACGAACAAACGAACAAATGAACAAATGAACAAATGAACAAATGAACAAAGGAACAAATGAACAAATGAACAAAGGAACAAATGAACAAATGAACAAATGAACAAAGGAACAAATGAACTAATGAACAAATGAACAAATGAACAAATGAACAAATGAACAAATGAACAAATGAACAAATGAACAAATGAACGAATGAACAAATGAACAAATGAACAAATGAACAAATGAACAAATGAACAAATGAACAAATGAAGAAATGAACCAATAAACAAATGAACAAATGAACAAATGAACAAATGAACAAATGAACAAACGAACAAACGAACAAACGAACAAACGAACAAACGAACAAACGAACAAATGAACAAATGAACAAATGAACAAATGAACAAATGAACAAATGAACAAACGAACAAATGAACAAATGAACAAATGAACAAATGATCAAATGAACAAATGAACAAATGAACGAATGAACAAATGAACGAATGAACAAATGAACGAATGAACAAATGAACAAATGAACAAATGAACAAATGAACAAATGAACAAATGATCAAATGAACAAATGAACAAATGAACAAATGAACAAATGAACAAATGAACAAATGAACAAATGAACAAATGAACAAATGAACAAATGAACAAATGAACAAATGAACAAATGAACAAATGAACAAATGAACAAATGAACAACTGAACAAATGAACAACTGAACAAATGAACAAATGAACAACTGAACAAATGAACAAATGAACAAGTGAACAAATGAACAAATGAACAAATAACGAAATGAACAAATGAACAAATAACCAAATGAACATATAACCAAATGAACAAATGAACAAACGAACAAATGAACAAACGAACAAATGAACAAACGAACAAATGAACAAATGAACAAATGAACAAATGAACAAATGAACAAATGAACAAATGAACAAATGAACAAATAAACAAATGAACAAATGAACCAATGAACAAATGAACAAATGAACAAATGAACAAATGAACAAATGAACAAATGAACAAACGAACAAACGAACAAACGAACAAACGAACAAACGAACAAACGAACAAACGAACAAAGGAACAAATGAACAAATGAACAAATGAACAAATGAACAAATGAACAAATCAACAAATCAACAAATCAACAAATCAACAAATCAACAAATGTACAAATGAACAAATGAACAAATGAACGAATGAACGAATGAACGAATGAACAAATGAACAAATGAACAAATGAACAAATGAACAAATGAACAAATGAACAAATGTACAAATGAACAAATGAACAAATGAACAATTGAAAAAGTGAACATGTCAACAAATGAACAAATGAACAAATGATCAAATGAACAATTGAACGAATGAACAAATGAACAAATGAACAAACGAACAAACGAACAAACGAACAAATGAACAAATGAACAAATGAACAAATGAACAAATGAACAAATGAACAAATGAACAAATGAACAATTGAAAAAGTGAACATGTCAACAAATGAACAAATGAACAAATCATCAAATGAACAAATGAACGAATGAACTAATGAACAAATGAACAAACGAACAAACGAACAAACGAACAAATGAACAAATGAACAAATGAACAAGTGAACAAATCAACAAATGAACAAATGAACAAATGAACAAATGAACAAACGAACAAATGAACAAATGAGCAAATGAACAAACGAACAAACGAACAGGTGAACAGGTGAACAAATGAACAAACGAACAAACGAACAAACGAACAAAGGAACAAATGAACAAATGAACAAATGAACAAATGAACAAATTAACAAATGAACAAGTGAACAAATGAACAAATGAACAAATAACGAAATGAACAAATGAACAAATAACCAAATGAACATATAACCAAATGAACAAATGAACAAACGAACAAATGAACAAACGAACAAATGAACAAACGAACAAATGAACAAATGAACAAATGAACAAATGAACAAATGAACAAATGAACAAATGAACAAATGAACAAATGAACAAATAAACAAATGAACAAATGAACCAATGAACAAATGAACAAATGAACAAATGAACAAATGAACAAATGAACAAATGAACAAACGAACAAACGAACAAACGAACAAACGAACAAACGAACAAACGAACAAAGGAACAAATGAACAAATGAACAAATGAACAAATGAACAAATGAACAAATGAACAAATGAACAAATGAACAAATGAACAAATGAAGAAATGAACCAATAAACAAATGAACAAATGAACAAATGAACAAATGAACAAATGAACAAACGAACAAACGAACAAACGAACAAACGAACAAACGAACAAACGAACAAATGAACAAATGAACAAATGAACAAATGAACAAATGAACAAATGAACAAACGAACAAACGAACAAATGAACAAATGAACAAATGATCAAATGAACAAATGAACAAATGAACGAATGAACAAATGAACGAATGAACAAATGAACGAATGAACAAATGAACAAATGAACAAATGAACAAATGAACAAATGAACAAATGATCAAATGAACAAATGAACAAATGAACAAATGAACAAATGAACAAATGAACAAATGAACAAATGAACAAATGAACAAATGAACAAATGAACAAATGAACAAATGAACAAATGAACAAATGAACAACTGAACAAATGAACAACTGAACAAATGAACAAATGAACAACTGAACAAATGAACAAATGAACAAGTGAACAAATGAACAAATGAACAAATAACGAAATGAACAAATGAACAAATAACCAAATGAACATATAACCAAATGAACAAATGAACAAACGAACAAATGAACAAACGAACAAATGAACAAACGAACAAATGAACAAATGAACAAATGAACAAATGAACAAATGAACAAATGAACAAATGAACAAATGAACAAATAAACAAATGAACAAATGAACCAATGAACAAATGAACAAATGAACAAATGAACAAATGAACAAATGAACAAATGAACAAACGAACAAACGAACAAACGAACAAACGAACAAACGAACAAACGAACAAACGAACAAAGGAACAAATGAACAAATGAACAAATGAACAAATGAACAAATGAACAAATCAACAAATCAACAAATCAACAAATCAACAAATCAACAAATGTACAAATGAACAAATGAACAAATGAACGAATGAACGAATGAACGAATGAACGAATGAACAAATGAACAAATGAACAAATGAACAAATGAACAAATGAACAAATGTACAAATGAACAAATGAACAAATGAACAATTGAAAAAGTGAACATGTCAACAAATGAACAAATGAACAAATGATCAAATGAACAATTGAACGAATGAACAAATGAACAAATGAACAAACGAACAAACGAACAAACGAACAAATGAACAAATGAACAAATGAACAAATGAACAAATGAACAAATGAACAAATGAACAAATGAACAATTGAAAAAGTGAACATGTCAACAAATGAACAAATGAACAAATCATCAAATGAACAAATGAACGAATGAACTAATGAACAAATGAACAAACGAACAAACGAACAAACGAACAAATGAACAAATGAACAAATGAACAAGTGAACAAATCAACAAATGAACAAATGAACAAATGAACAAATGAACAAACGAACAAATGAACAAATGAGCAAATGAACAAACGAACAAACGAACAGGTGAACAGGTGAACAAATGAACAAACGAACAAACGAACAAACGAACAAAGGAACAAATGAACAAATGAACAAATGAACAAATGAACAAATGAACAAATGAACAAATTAACAAATGAACAAATGAACAAACGAACAAACGAACAAGTGAACAGGTGAACAAATGAACAAATGAACAAACGAACAAACGAACAAAGGAACAAATGAACAAATGATCAAATGAACAGACGAACAAAGGAACAAGTGAACAAATGAACAAATGAACAAATGAACAAATGAACAAATGAACAAATGAACAAATGAACAAATGAACAAATGAACAAATGAACAAATGAACAAATGAACAAATGAACAAATGAACAAATGAACAAATGAACAAATGAACAAATGAACAAATGAACAAATGAACAAATGAACAAATGAACAAATGAACAAATGAACAAATGAACAAATGAAGAAATGAAGAAATGAAGAAATGAAGAAATGAACAAATGAACAAATGAACAAATGAACAAATGAACAAATGAACAAATGAACAAATGAACAAATGAACAAATGAACAAATGAACATATGAACAAATGAACAAATGAACAAATGAACAAATGAACAAATGAACAAATGAACATATGAACAAATGAACAAATGAACAAATGAACAAATTAAGAAATACACAAGTGAACAAATGAACAAGTGAACAAATGAACAAATGTACAAATGAACAAATGAACAAATGAACAAACGAACAAATGAACAAACGAACAAACGAACAAACGAACAAACGAACAAACGAACAAACGAACAAACGAACAAACGAACAAACGAACAAACGAACAAACGAACAAACGAACAAACGAACAAACGAACAAACGAACAAACGAACAAACGAACAAACGAACAAACGAACAAACGAACAAACGAACAAACGAACAAACGAACAAACGAACAAACGAACAAACGAACAAACGAACAAACGAACAAACGAACAAACGAACAAACGAACAAACGAACAAACGAACAAACGAACAAACGAACAAACGAACAAACGAACAAACGAACAAACGAACAAACGAACAAACGAACAAACGAACAAACGAACAAACGAACAAACGAACAAACGAACAAACGAACAAACGAACAAACGAACAAACGAACAAACGAACAAACGAACAAACGAACAAACGAACAAACGAACAAACGAACAAACGAACAAACGAACAAACGAACAAACGAACAAACGAACAAACGAACAAACGAACAAACGAACAAACGAACAAACGAACAAACGAACAAACGAACAAACGAACAAACGAACAAACGAACAAACGAACAAACGAACAAACGAACAAACGAACAAACGAACAAACGAACAAACGAACAAACGAACAAACGAACAAACGAACAAACGAACAAACGAACAAACGAACAAACGAACAAACGAACAAACGAACAAACGAACAAACGAACAAACGAACAAACGAACAAACGAACAAACGAACAAACGAACAAACGAACAAACGAACAAACGAACAAACGAACAAACGAACAAACGAACAAACGAACAAACGAACAAACGAACAAACGAACAAACGAACAAACGAACAAACGAACAAACGAACAAATGAACAAATGAACAAATGAACAAATGAACAAATGAACAAATGATCAAATGAACAAATGAACAAACGAACAAATGAACAAACGAACAAACGAACAAATGAACAAATGAACAAATGAGCAAAATGAGCAAAAGGAACAAATGAACAAACGAACAAATGAACAAATGTACAAATGAACAAATGAACAAATGAACAAATGAACAAATGAACAAATGAACAAATAAACAAACGAACAAATGAACAAATGAACAAATGAACAAATGAACAAATGAACAAATGAACAAATGAACAAATGAACAAATGAACAAACGAACAAATGAACAAATGAACAAATGAACAAATGAACAAATGATCAAATGAACAAATGAACAAATGAACATATGAACAAATGAACAAATGAACAAATGAACAAATGAACAAATGAACAAATGAACAAATGAACAAATGAACAAATGAACATATGAACAAATGAACAAATGAACAAATGAACAAATGAAGAAATACACAAGTGAACAAATGAACAAGTGAACAAATGAACAAATCTACAAATGAACAAATGAACAAATGAACAAATGAACAAATGAACAAATGAACAAATGAACAAATGAACAAATGAACAAATGAACAAATGAACAAATGAACAAATGTACAAATGAACAAATGAACAAATGAACAAATGAACAAATGAACAAATGAACAAATGATCAAATGAACAAATGAACAAATGAACAAATGAACAAATGAACAAATGAACAAATGAACAAATGAACAAATGAACAAATGAGCAAATGAACAAATGAACAAATGAACAAATGAACAAATGAACAAATGAACAAATGAACAAATGAACAAATGAACAAATGAACAAATGAACAAATGAACAAATGAACAAATGAACAAATGAACAAATGAACAAATGAACAAATGATCAAATGCACAAATGAACAAATGAACGAATGAACAAATAACCAAATGAACAAATGAAAAAATGAACAAATGAACAAATGAACAAATTAACAAATGAACAAACGAACAAATGAACAAATGAACAAATGAGCGAAGAGGCAAATGAACGAATGAACAGATAAGCGAATAGGCAAATGAACGAATGAACAGATGAGCGAATAGACAATCGCACAAATGAACAAATGAACAAATGAACAAATGAACAAATGAACAAATGAACAAATGAACAAATGAACAAATGAACAAATGAACAAATGAACAAATGAACAAATGAACAAATGAACAAATGAACAAATGAACAAATGAACAAATGAGCGAAGAGGCAAATGAACAAATGAACAAATGAACAAATGAACAAATGAACAAATGAACAAATGAACAAATGAACAAATGAACAAATGAACAAATGAACGAATGAACAAATGAACAAATGAACAAATGAACAAATGAACAAATGAACAAATGAACAAATGAGCAAATGAACAAATGAACAAATGAACAAATGAACAAATGAACAAATGAACAAATGAACAAATGAACAAATGAACAAATGAACAAATGAACAAATGAACAAATGAACAAATAAACATATGAACAAATGAACAAATGAACAAATGAAGAAATACACAAGTGAACAAATGAACAAGTGAACAAATGAACAAGTGAACAAATGAACAAGTGAACAAATGAACAAGTGAACAAATGAACAAATGAACAAGTGAACAAATGAACAAGTGAACAAATGAACAACTGAACAAATGAACAAATGAACAAATGAACAAATGAACAAATGAACAAATGAACAAATGAACAAATGAACAAATGAACAAATGAACAAATGAACAAAGGAACAAATGAACAAATGAACAAATGAACAAATGAACAAATGATCAAATGAACAAATGAACAAATGAACGAATGAACAAATGAACAAATGAACAAATAACCAAATGAACAAATGAACAAATGAACAAATGAACAAATGAACAAATGAAGAAATGAAGAAATGAACCAATAAACAAATGAACAAATGAACAAATGAACAAATGAACAAATGAACAAACGAACAAATGAACAAACGAACAAACGAACAAACGAACAAACGAACAAACGAACAAACGAACAAACGAACAAATGAACAAATGAACAAATGAACAAATGAACAAACGAACAAACGAACAAACGAACAAATGAACAAATGAACAAATGAACAAATGAACAAATGATGAAATGAACGAATGAACGAATGAACGAATGAACGAATGAACGAATGAACAAATGAACGAATGAACAAATGAACAAATGAACAAATGAACAAATGAACAAATGAACAAATGAACAAATGAACAAATGAACAAATGAACAAATGAACAAATGAACAAATGAACAAATGAACAAATGAACAAATGAACAAATGAACAAACGAACAAACGAACAAACGAACAAACGAACAAACGAACAAACGAACAAACGTACAAACGAACAAACGAACAAACGAACAAACGAACAAACGAACAAACGAACAAACGAACAAACGAACAAACGAACAAACGAACAAACGAACAAACGAACAAACGAACAAACGAACAAACGAACAAACGAACAAACGAACAAACGAACAAACGAACAAACGAACAAACGAACAAACGAACAAACGAACAAACGAACAAACGAACAAACGAACAAACGAACAAACGAACAAACGAACAAACGAACAAACGAACAAACGAACAAACGAACAAACGAACAAACGAACAAACGAACAAACGAACAAACGAACAAACGAACAAACGAACAAACGAACAAACGAACAAACGAACAAACGAACAAACGAACAAACGAGCAAACGAACAAACGAACAAACGAACAAACGAACAAACGAACAAACGAACAAACGAACAAACGAACAAACGAACAAACGAACAAACGAACAAACGAACAAACGAACAAACGAACAAACGAACAAACGAACAAACGAACAAACGAACAAACGAACAAACGAACAAATGAACAAATGAACAAATGAACAAATGAACAAATGAACAAATGAACAAATGAACAAATGAACAAATGAACAAATGAACAAATGAACAAATGAACAAATGAACCAATAAACAAATGAACAAATGAACAAATGAACAAATGAACAAATGAACAAACGAACAAAGGAACAAACGAACAAAGGAACAAACGAACAAACGAACAAACGAACAAACGAACAAACGAACAAATGAACAAATGAACAAATGAACAAATGAACAAATGAACAAAGGAACAAATGAACAAAGGAACAAATGAACAAATGAACAAATGAACAAAGGAACAAATGAACTAATGAACAAATGAACAAATGAACAAATGAACAAATGAACAAATGAACAAATGAACAAATGAACAAATGAACAAATGAACAAATGAACGAATGAACAAATGAACAAATGAACAAATGAACAAATGAACAAATGAAGAAATGAACCAATAAACAAATGAACAAATGAACAAATGAACAAATGAACAAATGAACAAACGAACAAATGAACAAACGAACAAACGAACAAACGAACAAACGAACAAATGAACAAATGAACAAATGAACAAATGAACAAATGAACAAATGAACAAACGAACAAATGAACAAATGAACAAATGAACAAATGATCAAATGAACAAATGAACAAATGAACGAATGAACAAATGAACGAATGAACAAATGAACGAATGAACAAATGAACAAATGAACAAATGAACAAATGAACAAATGAAGAAATACACAAGTGAACAAATGAACAAGTGAACAAATGAACAAATGAACAAATGAACAAATGAACAAATGAACAAATGAACAAATGAACAAATGAACAAATGAACAAATGAACAAATGAACAAATGAACAAATGAACAAATGAACAACTGAACAAATGAACAACTGAACAAATGAACAAATGAACAACTGAACAAATGAACAAATGAACAAGTGAACAAATGAACAAATGAACAAATAACGAAATGAACAAATGAACAAATAACCAAATGAACATATAACCAAATGAACAAATGAACAAACGAACAAATGAACAAACGAACAAATGAACAAACGAACAAATGAACAAATGAACAAATGAACAAATGAACAAATGAACAAATGAACAAATGAACAAATAAACAAATGAACAAATGAACCAATGAACAAATGAACAAATGAACAAATGAACAAATGAACAAATGAACAAATGAACAAACGAACAAACGAACAAACGAACAAACGAACAAACGAACAAACGAACAAACGAACAAAGGAACAAATGAACAAATGAACAAATGAACAAATGAACAAATGAACAAATCAACAAATCAACAAATCAACAAATCAACAAATCAACAAATGTACAAATGAACAAATGAACAAATGAACGAATGAACGAATGAACGAATGAACAAATGAACAAATGAACAAATGAACAAATGAACAAATGAACAAATGAACAAATGAACAAATGTACAAATGAACAAATGAACAAATGAACAATTGAAAAAGTGAACATGTCAACAAATGAACAAATGAACAAATGATCAAATGAACAATTGAACGAATGAACAAATGAACAAATGAACAAACGAACAAACGAACAAACGAACAAATGAACAAATGAACAAATGAACAAATGAACAAATGAACAAATGAACAAATGAACAAATGAACAATTGAAAAAGTGAACATGTCAACAAATGAACAAATGAACAAATCATCAAATGAACAAATGAACGAATGAACTAATGAACAAATGAACAAACGAACAAACGAACAAACGAACAAATGAACAAATGAACAAATGAACAAGTGAACAAATCAACAAATGAACAAATGAACAAATGAACAAATGAACAAACGAACAAATGAACAAATGAGCAAATGAACAAACGAACAAACGAACAGGTGAACAGGTGAACAAATGAACAAACGAACAAACGAACAAACGAACAAAGGAACAAATGAACAAATGAACAAATGAACAAATGAACAAATGAACAAATGAACAAATTAACAAATGAACAAATGAACAAACGAACAAACGAACAAGTGAACAGGTGAACAAATGAACAAATGAACAAACGAACAAACGAACAAAGGAACAAATGAACAAATGATCAAATGAACAGACGAACAAAGGAACAAGTGAACAAATGAACAAATGAACAAATGAACAAATGAACAAATGAACAAATGAACAAATGAACAAATGAACAAATGAACAAATGAACAAATGAACAAATGAACAAATGAACAAATGAACAAATGAACAAATGAACAAATGAACAAATGAACAAATGAACAAATGAACAAATGAACAAATGAACAAATGAACAAATGAACAAATGAACAAATGAACAAATGAAGAAATGAAGAAATGAAGAAATGAAGAAATGAAGAAATGAACAAATGAACAAATGAACAAATGAACAAATGAACAAATGAACAAATGAACAAATGAACAAATGAACAAATGAACATATGAACAAATGAACAAATGAACAAATGAACAAATGAACAAATGAACAAATGAACATATGAACAAATGAACAAATGAACAAATGAACAAATTAAGAAATACACAAGTGAACAAATGAACAAGTGAACAAATGAACAAATGTACAAATGAACAAATGAACAAATGAACAAATGAACAAACGAACAAACGAACAAACGAACAAACGAACAAACGAACAAACGAACAAACGAACAAACGAACAAACGAACAAACGAACAAACGAACAAACGAACAAACGAACAAACGAACAAACGAACAAACGAACAAACGAACAAACGAACAAACGAACAAACGAACAAACGAACAAACGAACAAACGAACAAACGAACAAACGAACAAACGAACAAACGAACAAACGAACAAACGAACAAACGAACAAACGAACAAACGAACAAACGAACAAACGAACAAACGAACAAACGAACAAACGAACAAACGAACAAACGAACAAACGAACAAACGAACAAACGAACAAACGAACAAACGAACAAACGAACAAACGAACAAACGAACAAACGAACAAACGAACAAACGAACAAACGAACAAACGAACAAACGAACAAACGAACAAACGAACAAACGAACAAACGAACAAACGAACAAACGAACAAACGAACAAACGAACAAACGAACAAACGAACAAACGAACAAACGAACAAACGAACAAACGAACAAACGAACAAACGAACAAACGAACAAACGAACAAACGAACAAACGAACAAACGAACAAACGAACAAACGAACAAACGAACAAACGAACAAACGAACAAACGAACAAACGAACAAACGAACAAACGAACAAACGAACAAACGAACAAACGAACAAACGAACAAACGAACAAACGAACAAACGAACAAACGAACAAACGAACAAACGAACAAACGAACAAACGAACAAACGAACAAACGAACAAACGAACAAACGAACAAACGAACAAACGAACAAACGAACAAACGAACAAACGAACAAACGAACAAATGAACAAATGAACAAATGAACAATTGAAAAAGTGAACATGTCAACAAATGAACAAATGAACAAATCATCAAATGAACAAATGAACGAATGAACTAATGAACAAATGAACAAACGAACAAACGAACAAACGAACAAATGAACAAATGAACAAATGAACAAGTGAACAAATCAACAAATGAACAAATGAACAAATGAACAAATGAACAAACGAACAAATGAACAAATGAGCAAATGAACAAACGAACAAACGAACAGGTGAACAGGTGAACAAATGAACAAACGAACAAACGAACAAACGAACAAAGGAACAAATGAACAAATGAACAAATGAACAAATGAACAAATGAACAAATGAACAAATTAACAAATGAACAAATGAACAAACGAACAAACGAACAAGTGAACAGGTGAACAAATGAACAAATGAACAAACGAACAAACGAACAAAGGAACAAATGAACAAATGATCAAATGAACAGACGAACAAAGGAACAAGTGAACAAATGAACAAATGAACAAATGAACAAATGAACAAATGAACAAATGAACAAATGAACAAATGAACAAATGAACAAATGAACAAATGAACAAATGAACAAATGAACAAATGAACAAATGAACAAATGAACAAATGAACAAATGAACAAATGAACAAATGAACAAATGAACAAATGAACAAATGAACAAATGAAGAAATGAAGAAATGAAGAAATGAAGAAATGAAGAAATGAACAAATGAACAAATGAACAAATGAACAAATGAACAAATGAACAAATGAACAAATGAACAAATGAACAAATGAACATATGAACAAATGAACAAATGAACAAATGAACAAATGAACAAATGAACATATGAACAAATGAACAAATGAACAAATGAACAAATTAAGAAATACACAAGTGAACAAATGAACAAGTGAACAAATGAACAAATGTACAAATGAACAAATGAACAAATGAACAAATGAACAAATGAACAAATGAACAAACGAACAAACGAACAAACGAACAAACGAACAAACGAACAAACGAACAAACGAACAAACGAACAAACGAACAAACGAACAAACGAACAAACGAACAAACGAACAAACGAACAAACGAACAAACGAACAAACGAACAAACGAACAAACGAACAAACGAACAAACGAACAAACGAACAAACGAACAAACGAACAAACGAACAAACGAACAAACGAACAAACGAACAAACGAACAAACGAACAAACGAACAAACGAACAAACGAACAAACGAACAAACGAACAAACGAACAAACGAACAAGCGAACAAACGAACAAACGAACAAACGAACAAACGAACAAATGAACAAATGAACAAATGAACAAATGAACAAATGAACAAATGAACAAATGATCAAATGAACAAATGAACAAACGAACAAATGAACAAACGAACAAACGAACAAATGAACAAATGAGCAAAATGAGCAAAAGGAACAAATGAACAAACGAACAAATGAACAAATGTACAAATGAACAAATGAACAAATGAACAAATGAACAAATGAACAAATGAACAAATAAACAAACGAACAAATGAACAAATGAACAAATGAACAAATGAACAAATGAACAAATGAACAAATGAACAAACGAACAAATGAACAAATGAACAAATGAACAAATGAACAAATGATCAAATGAACAAATGAACAAATGAACATATGAACAAATGAACAAATGAACAAATGAACAAATGAACAAATGAACAAATGAACAAATGAACAAATGAACAAATGAACATATGAACAAATGAACAAATGAACAAATGAACAAATGAAGAAATACACAAGTGAACAAATGAACAAGTGAACAAATGAACAAATGTACAAATGAACAAATGAACAAATGAACAAATGAACAAATGAACAAATGAACAAATGAACAAATGAACAAATGAACAAATGAACAAATGAACAAATGTACAAATGAACAAATGAACAAATGAACAAATGAACAAATGAACAAATGAACAAATGATCAAATGAACAAATGAACAAATGAACAAATGAACAAATGAACAAATGAACAAATGAACAAATGAACAAATGAACAAATGAACAAATGAACAAATGAACAAATGAACAAATGAACAAATGAACAAATGAACAAATGAACAAATGAACAAATGAACAAATGAACAAATGAACAAATGAACAAATGAACAAATGAACAAATGAACAAATGATCAAATGCACAAATGAACAAATGAACGAATGAACAAATAACCAAATGAACAAATGAAAAAATGAACAAATGAACAAATGAACAAATTAACAAATGAACAAACGAACAAATGAACAAATGAACAAATGAGCGAAGAGGCAAATGAACGAATGAACAGATGAGCGAATAGGCAAATGAACGAATGAACAGATGAGCGAATAGACAATCGCACAAATGAACAAATGAACAAATGAACAAATGAACAAATGAACAAATGAACAAATGAACAAATGAACAAATGAACAAATGAACAAATGAACAAATGAACAAATGAACAAATGAACAAATGAACAAATGAACAAATGAACAAATGAACAAATGAACAAATGAGCGAAGAGGCAAATGAACAAATGAACAAATGAACAAATGAACAAATGAACAAATGAACAAATGAACAAATGAACAAATGAACAAATGAACGAATGAACAAATGAACAAATGAACAAATGAACAAATGAACAAATGAACAAATGAACAAATGAGCAAATGAACAAATGAACAAATGAACAAATGAACAAATGAACAAATGAACAAATGAACAAATGAACAAATGAACAAATGAACAAATGAACAAATAAACATATGAACAAATGAACAAATGAACAAATGAAGAAATACACAAGTGAACAAATGAACAAGTGAACAAATGAACAAGTGAACAAATGAACAAGTGAACAAATGAACAAGTGAACAAATGAACAAGTGAACAAATGAACAAATGAACAAGTGAACAAATGAACAAGTGAACAAATGAACAACTGAACAAATGAACAAATGAACAAATGAACAAATGAACAAATGAACAAATGAACAAATGAACAAATGAACAAATGAACAAATGAACAAATGAACAAATGAACAAATGAACAAAGGAACAAATGAACAAATGAACAAATGAACAAATGAACAAATGATCAAATGAACAAATGAACAAATGAACGAATGAACAAATGAACAAATGAACAAATAACCAAATGAACAAATGAACAAATGAACAAATGAACAAATGAACAAATGAAGAAATGAAGAAATGAACCAATAAACAAATGAACAAATGAACAAATGAACAAATGAACAAATGAACAAATGAACAAATGAACAAATGAACAAACGAACAAACGAACAAACGAACAAACGAACAAACGAACAAATGAACAAATGAACAAATGAACAAATGAACAAATGAACAAATGAACAAATGAACAAACGAACAAATGAACAAATGAACAAATGAACAAATGAACAAATGATCAAATGAACGAATGAACGAATGAACGAATGAACAAATGAACAAATGAACAAATGAACAAATGAACAAATGAACAAATGATCAAATGAACAAATGAACAAATGAACAAATGAACAAATGAACAAATGAACAAATGAACAAATGAACAAATGAACAAATGAACAAATGAACAAATGAACAAATGAACAAATGAACAAATGAACAAATGAACAAATGAACAAATGAACAAATGAACAAATGAACAAATGAACAAATGAACAAATGAACAAATGAACAAATGAACAAATGAACAAATGAACAAATGAACAAACGAACAAACGAACAAAGGAACAAATGAACAAATGATCAAATGAACAGACGAACAAAGGAACAAGTGAACAAATGAACAAATGAACAAATGAACAAATGAACAAATGAACAAATGAACAAATGAACAAATGAACAAATGAACAAATGAACAAATGAACAAATGAACAAATGAACAAATGAACAAATGAACAAATGAACAAATGAACAAATGAACAAATGAACAAATGAACAAATGAACAAATGAACAAATGAACAAATGAACAAATGAACAAATGAACAAATGAACAAATGAACAAATGAACAAATGAACAAATGAACAAATGAACAAATGAACAAATGAACAAATGAACAAATGAACAAATGAACAAATGAACAAATGAACAAATGAACAAATGAACAAATGAACAAATGAACAAATGAACAAATGAACAAATGAACAAATGAACAAATGAACAAATGAACAAATGAACAAATGAACAAATGAACAAATGAACAAATGAACAAATGAACAAATGAACAAATGAACAAATGAACAAACGAACAAACGAACAAACGAACAAACGAACAAACGAACAAACGAACAAACGAACAAACGAACAAACGAACAAACGAACAAATGAAGAAATACACAAGTGAACAAATGAACAAGTGAACAAATGAACAAATGTACAAATGAACAAATGAACAAATGAACAAATGAACAAATGAACAAATGAACAAATGAACAAATGAACAAACGAACAAACGAACAAATGAACAAATGAACAAATGAACAAATGAACAAATGAACAAATGAACAAATGATCAAATGAACAAATGAACAAATGAACGAATGAACAAATGAACAAATGAACAAATGAACAAATGAACAAATGAACAAATGAACAAATGAACAAATGAACAAATGATCAAATGAACAAATGAACAAATGAAGAAATACACAAGTGAACAAATGAACAAGTGAAGAAATGAACAAGTGAACAAATGAACAAGTGAACAAATGAACAAGTGAACAAATGAACAAGTGAACAAGTGAACAAGTGAACAAATGAACAAGTGAACAAATGAACAAGTGAACAAATGAACAAATGAACAAGTGAACAAATGAACAACTGAACAAATGAACAAATGAACAAATGAACAAATGAACAAATGAACAAATGAACAAATGAACAAATGAACAAATGAACAAATGAACAAATGAACAAATGAACAAATGAACAAATGATCAAATGAACAAATGAACAAACGAACAAATGAACAAACGAACAAACGAACAAATGAACAAATGAACAAATGAACAAATGAGCAATATGAGCAAAATGAACAAATGAACAAATGAACGAATGAACAAATGAGCGAATAGACAATCGCACAGATGAACAAACGAACAAACGAACAAACGAACAAACGAACAAACGAACAAACGAACAAACGAACAAACGAACAAACGAACAAACGAACAAACGAACAAACGAACAAACGAACAAACGAACAAACGAACAAACGAACAAACGAACAAACGAACAAACGAACAAACGAACAAACGAACAAACGAACAAACGAACAAACGAACAAACGAACAAACGAACAAACGAACAAACGAACAAACGAACAAACGAACAAACGAACAAACGAACAAACGAACAAACGAACAAACGAACAAACGGACAAACGAACAAACGAACAAACGAACAAACGAACAAACGAACAAACGAACAAACGAACAAACGAACAAACGAACAAACGAACAAATGAACAAATGAACAAATGAACAAATGAACAAATGAACAAATGAACAAATGAACAAATGAACAAATGAACAAATGAACAAATGAACAAATGAACAAATGAACAAATGAACAAATAAACATATGAACAAATGAACAAATGAACAAATGAAGAAATACACAAGTGAACAAATGAACAAGTGAACAAATGAACAAGTGAACAAATGAACAAGTGAACAAATGAACAAGTGAACCAATGAACAAGTGAACAAATGAACGAATGAACAAGTGAACAAATGAATAACTGAACAAATGAACAAATGAACAAATGAACAAATGAACAAATGAACAAATGAACAAATGAACAAATGAACAAATGAACAAATGAACAAATGAACAAATGAACAAATGAAGAAATACACAAGTGAACAAATGAACAAGTGAACAAATGAACAAATGTACAAATGAACAAATGAACAAATGAACAAATGAACAAATGAACAAATGAACAAATGAACAAATGAACAAATGAACAAATGAACAAATGTACAAATGAACAAATGAACAAATGAACAAATGAACAAATGAACAAATGAACAAATGAACAAATGAACAAATGATCAAATGAACAAATGAACAAATGAACAAATGAACAAATGAACAAATGAACAAATGAACAAATGAACAAATGAACAAATGAACAAATGAACAAATGAACAAATGAACAAATGAACAAATGAACAAATGAACAAATGAACAAATGAACAAATGAACAAATGAACAAATGAACAAATGAACAAATGAACAAATGAACAAATGAACAAATGATCAAATGCACAAATGAACAAATGAACGAATGAACAAATAACCAAATGAACAAATGAAAAAATGAACAAATGAACAAATGAACAAATTAACAAATGAACAAACGAACAAATGAACAAATGAACAAATGAGCGAAGAGGCAAATGAACGAATGAACAGATGAGCGAATAGGCAAATGAACGAATGAACAGATGAGCGAATAGACAATCGCACAAATGAACAAATGAACAAATGAACAAATGAACAAATGAACAAATGAACAAATGAACAAATGAACAAATGAACAAATGAACAAATGAACAAATGAACAAATGAACAAATGAACAAATGAGCGAAGAGGCAAATGAACAAATGAACAAATGAACAAATGAACAAATGAACAAATGAACAAATGAACAAATGAACAAATGAACAAATGAACGAATGAACAAATGAACAAATGAACAAATGAACAAATGAACAAATGAACAAATGAACAAATGAGCAAATGAACAAATGAACAAATGAACAAATGAACAAATGAACAAATGAACAAATGAACAAATGAACAAATGAACAAATGAACAAATGAACAAATGAACAAATGAACAAATGAACAAATAAACATATGAACAAATGAACAAATGAACAAATGAAGAAATACACAAGTGAACAAATGAACAAGTGAACAAATGAACAAGTGAACAAATGAACAAGTGAACAAATGAACAAGTGAACAAATGAACAAATGAACAAGTGAACAAATGAACAAGTGAACAAATGAACAACTGAACAAATGAACAAATGAACAAATGAACAAATGAACAAATGAACAAATGAACAAATGAACAAATGAACAAATGAACAAATGAACAAATGAACAAATGAACAAAGGAACAAATGAACAAATGAACAAATGAACAAATGAACAAATGATCAAATGAACAAATGAACAAATGAACGAATGAACAAATGAACAAATGAACAAATAACCAAATGAACAAATGAACAAATGAACAAATGAACAAATGAACAAATGAAGAAATGAAGAAATGAACCAATAAACAAATGAACAAATGAACAAATGAACAAATGAACAAATGAACAAATGAACAAATGAACAAATGAACAAACGAACAAACGAACAAACGAACAAACGAACAAACGAACAAACGAACAAATGAACAAATGAACAAATGAACAAATGAACAAATGAACAAATGAACAAATGAACAAACGAACAAATGAACAAATGAACAAATGAACAAATGAACAAATGATCAAATGAACGAATGAACGAATGAACGAATGAACAAATGAACAAATGAACAAATGAACAAATGAACAAATGAACAAATGATCAAATGAACAAATGAACAAATGAACAAATGAACAAATGAACAAATGAACAAATGAACAAATGAACAAATGAACAAATGAACAAATGAACAAATGAACAAATGAACAAATGAACAAATGAACAAATGAACAAATGAACAAATGAACAAATGAACAAATGAACAAATGAACAAATGAACAAATGAACAAATGAACAAATGAACAAATGAACAAATGAACAAACGAACAAACGAACAAAGGAACAAATGAACAAATGATCAAATGAACAGACGAACAAAGGAACAAGTGAACAAATGAACAAATGAACAAATGAACAAATGAACAAATGAACAAATGAACAAATGAACAAATGAACAAATGAACAAATGAACAAATGAACAAATGAACAAATGAACAAATGAACAAATGAACAAATGAACAAATGAACAAATGAACAAATGAACAAATGAACAAATGAACAAATGAACAAATGAACAAATGAACAAATGAACAAATGAACAAATGAACAAATGAACAAATGAACAAATGAACAAATGAACAAATGAACAAATGAACAAATGAACAAATGAACAAATGAACAAATGAACAAATGAACAAATGAACAAATGAACAAATGAACAAATGAACAAATGAACAAATGAACAAATGAACAAATGAACATATGAACAAATGAACAAATGAACAAATGAACAAATGAACAAATGAACAAATGAACATATGAACAAATGAACAAATGAACAAATGAACAAATGAAGAAATACACAAGTGAACAAATGAACAAGTGAACAAGTGAACAAATGAACAAGTGAACAAATGAACAAGTGAACAAATGAACAAGTGAACAAATGAACAAGTGAACAAATGAACAAATGAACAAGTGAACAAATGAACAACTGAACAAATGAACAAATGAACAAATGAACAAATGAACAAATGAACAAATGAACAAATGAACAAATGAACAAATGAACAAATGAACAAATGAACAAATGAACAAATGAACAAATGATCAAATGAACAAATGAACAAACGAACAAATGAACAAACGAACAAACGAACAAACGAACAAACGAACAAATGAACAAATGAACAAATGAACAAATGAACAAATGAACAAATGAACAAACGAACAAACGAACAAATGAACAAATGAACAAATGATCAAATGAACAAATGAACAAATGAACGAATGAACAAATGAACGAATGAACAAATGAACGAATGAACAAATGAACAAATGAACAAATGAACAAATGAACAAATGAACAAATGATCAAATGAACAAATGAACAAATGAACAAATGAACAAATGAACAAATGAACAAATGAACAAATGAACAAATGAACAAATGAACAAATGAACAAATGAACAAATGAACAAATGAACAAATGAACAAATGAACAACTGAACAAATGAACAACTGAACAAATGAACAAATGAACAACTGAACAAATGAACAAATGAACAAGTGAACAAATGAACAAATGAACAAATAACGAAATGAACAAATGAACAAATAACCAAATGAACATATAACCAAATGAACAAATGAACAAACGAACAAATGAACAAACGAACAAATGAACAAACGAACAAATGAACAAATGAACAAATGAACAAATGAACAAATGAACAAATGAACAAATGAACAAATGAACAAATAAACAAATGAACAAATGAACCAATGAACAAATGAACAAATGAACAAATGAACAAATGAACAAATGAACAAATGAACAAACGAACAAACGAACAAACGAACAAACGAACAAACGAACAAACGAACAAACGAACAAAGGAACAAATGAACAAATGAACAAATGAACAAATGAACAAATGAACAAATCAACAAATCAACAAATCAACAAATCAACAAATCAACAAATGTACAAATGAACAAATGAACAAATGAACGAATGAACGAATGAACGAATGAACAAATGAACAAATGAACAAATGAACAAATGAACAAATGAACAAATGAACAAATGTACAAATGAACAAATGAACAAATGAACAATTGAAAAAGTGAACATGTCAACAAATGAACAAATGAACAAATGATCAAATGAACAATTGAACGAATGAACAAATGAACAAATGAACAAACGAACAAACGAACAAACGAACAAATGAACAAATGAACAAATGAACAAATGAACAAATGAACAAATGAACAAATGAACAAATGAACAATTGAAAAAGTGAACATGTCAACAAATGAACAAATGAACAAATCATCAAATGAACAAATGAACGAATGAACTAATGAACAAATGAACAAACGAACAAACGAACAAACGAACAAATGAACAAATGAACAAATGAACAAGTGAACAAATCAACAAATGAACAAATGAACAAATGAACAAATGAACAAACGAACAAATGAACAAATGAGCAAATGAACAAACGAACAAACGAACAGGTGAACAGGTGAACAAATGAACAAACGAACAAACGAACAAACGAACAAAGGAACAAATGAACAAATGAACAAATGAACAAATGAACAAATGAACAAATGAACAAATGAACAAATTAACAAATGAACAAATGAACAAACGAACAAACGAACAAGTGAACAGGTGAACAAATGAACAAATGAACAAACGAACAAACGAACAAAGGAACAAATGAACAAATGATCAAATGAACAGACGAACAAAGGAACAAGTGAACAAATGAACAAATGAACAAATGAACAAATGAACAAATGAACAAATGAACAAATGAACAAATGAACAAATGAACAAATGAACAAATGAACAAATGAACAAATGAACAAATGAACAAATGAACAAATGAACAAATGAACAAATGAACAAATGAACAAATGAACAAATGAACAAATGAACAAATGAAGAAATGAAGAAATGAAGAAATGAACAAATGAACAAATGAACAAATGAACAAATGAACAAATGAACAAATGAACAAATGAACAAATGAACAAATGAACAAATGAACATATGAACAAATGAACAAATGAACAAATGAACAAATGAACAAATGAACAAATGAACATATGAACAAATGAACAAATGAACAAATGAACAAATTAAGAAATACACAAGTGAACAAATGAACAAGTGAACAAATGAACAAATGTACAAATGAACAAATGAACAAATGAACAAACGAACAAATGAACAAACGAACAAACGAACAAACGAACAAACGAACAAACGAACAAACGAACAAACGAACAAACGAACAAACGAACAAACGAACAAACGAACAAACGAACAAACGAACAAACGAACAAACGAACAAACGAACAAACGAACAAACGAACAAACGAACAAACGAACAAACGAACAAACGAACAAACGAACAAACGAACAAACGAACAAACGAACAAACGAACAAACGAACAAACGAACAAACGAACAAACGAACAAACGAACAAACGAACAAACGAACAAACGAACAAACGAACAAACGAACAAACGAACAAACGAACAAACGAACAAACGAACAAACGAACAAACGAACAAACGAACAAACGAACAAACGAACAAACGAACAAACGAACAAACGAACAAACGAACAAACGAACAAACGAACAAACGAACAAACGAACAAACGAACAAACGAACAAACGAACAAACGAACAAACGAACAAACGAACAAACGAACAAACGAACAAACGAACAAACGAACAAACGAACAAACGAACAAACGAACAAACGAACAAACGAACAAACGAACAAACGAACAAACGAACAAACGAACAAACGAACAAACGAACAAACGAACAAACGAACAAACGAACAAACGAACAAACGAACAAACGAACAAACGAACAAACGAACAAACGAACAAACGAACAAACGAACAAACGAACAAACGAACAAACGAACAAACGAACAAACGAACAAACGAACAAACGAACAAACGAACAAACGAACAAACGAACAAACGAACAAACGAACAAACGAACAAACGAACAAACGAACAAACGAACAAACGAACAAACGAACAAACGAACAAACGAACAAACGAACAAATGAACAAATGAACAAATGAACAAATGAACAAATGAACAAATGATCAAATGAACAAATGAACAAACGAACAAATGAACAAACGAACAAACGAACAAATGAACAAATGAACAAATGAGCAAAATGAGCAAAAGGAACAAATGAACAAACGAACAAATGAACAAATGTACAAATGAACAAATGAACAAATGAACAAATGAACAAATGAACAAATGAACAAATAAACAAACGAACAAATGAACAAATGAACAAATGAACAAATGAACAAATGAACAAATGAACAAATGAACAAATGAACAAATGAACAAACGAACAAATGAACAAATGAACAAATGAACAAATGAACAAATGATCAAATGAACAAATGAACAAATGAACATATGAACAAATGAACAAATGAACAAATGAACAAATGAACAAATGAACAAATGAACAAATGAACAAATGAACAAATGAACATATGAACAAATGAACAAATGAACAAATGAACAAATGAAGAAATACACAAGTGAACAAATGAACAAGTGAACAAATGAACAAATGTACAAATGAACAAATGAACAAATGAACAAATGAACAAATGAACAAATGAACAAATGAACAAATGAACAAATGAACAAATGAACAAATGAACAAATGAACAAATGTACAAATGAACAAATGAACAAATGAACAAATGAACAAATGAACAAATGAACAAATGATCAAATGAACAAATGAACAAATGAACAAATGAACAAATGAACAAATGAACAAATGAACAAATGAACAAATGAACAAATGAACAAATGAACAAATGAACAAATGAACAAATGAACAAATGAACAAATGAACAAATGAACAAATGAACAAATGAACAAATGAACAAATGAACAAATGAACAAATGAACAAATGAACAAATGAACAAATGAACAAATGAACAAATGATCAAATGCACAAATGAACAAATGAACGAATGAACAAATAACCAAATGAACAAATGAAAAAATGAACAAATGAACAAATGAACAAATTAACAAATGAACAAACGAACAAATGAACAAATGAACAAATGAGCGAAGAGGCAAATGAACGAATGAACAGATAAGCGAATAGGCAAATGAACGAATGAACAGATGAGCGAATAGACAATCGCACAAATGAACAAATGAACAAATGAACAAATGAACAAATGAACAAATGAACAAATGAACAAATGAACAAATGAACAAATGAACAAATGAACAAATGAACAAATGAACAAATGAACAAATGAACAAATGAACAAATGAACAAATGAACAAATGAGCGAAGAGGCAAATGAACAAATGAACAAATGAACAAATGAACAAATGAACAAATGAACAAATGAACAAATGAACAAATGAACAAATGAACAAATGAACGAATGAACAAATGAACAAATGAACAAATGAACAAATGAACAAATGAACAAATGAACAAATGAGCAAATGAACAAATGAACAAATGAACAAATGAACAAATGAACAAATGAACAAATGAACAAATGAACAAATGAACAAATGAACAAATGAACAAATGAACAAATGAACAAATAAACATATGAACAAATGAACAAATGAACAAATGAAGAAATACACAAGTGAACAAATGAACAAGTGAACAAATGAACAAGTGAACAAATGAACAAGTGAACAAATGAACAAGTGAACAAATGAACAAATGAACAAGTGAACAAATGAACAAGTGAACAAATGAACAACTGAACAAATGAACAAATGAACAAATGAACAAATGAACAAATGAACAAATGAACAAATGAACAAATGAACAAATGAACAAATGAACAAATGAACAAATGAACAAATGAACAAAGGAACAAATGAACAAATGAACAAATGAACAAATGAACAAATGATCAAATGAACAAATGAACAAATGAACGAATGAACAAATGAACAAATGAACAAATAACCAAATGAACAAATGAACAAATGAACAAATGAACAAATGAACAAATGAAGAAATGAAGAAATGAACCAATAAACAAATGAACAAATGAACAAATGAACAAATGAACAAATGAACAAATGAACAAACGAACAAACGAACAAACGAACAAACGAACAAACGAACAAACGAACAAACGAACAAACGAACAAATGAACAAATGAACAAATGAACAAATGAACAAATGAACAAATGAACAAACGAACAAATGAACAAACGAACAAATGAACAAATGAACAAATGATCAAATGAACGAATGAACGAATGAACGAATGAACGAATGAACAAATGAACAAATGAACAAATGAACAAATGAACAAATGATCAAATGAACAAATGAACAAATGAACAAATGAACAAATGAACAAATGAACAAATGAACAAATGAACAAATGAACAAATGAACAAATGAACAAATGAACAAATGAACAAATGAACAAATGAACAAATGAACAAACGAACAAACGAACAAACGAACAAACGAACAAACGAACAAACGAACAAACGAACAAACGAACAAACGAACAAACGAACAAACGAACAAACGAACAAACGAACAAACGAACAAACGAACAAACGAACAAACGAACAAACGAACAAACGAACAAACGAACAAACGAACAAACGAACAAACGAACAAACGAACAAACGAACAAACGAACAAACGAACAAACGAACAAACGAACAAACGAACAAACGAACAAACGAACAAACGAACAAACGAACAAACGAACAAACGAACAAACGAACAAACGAACAAACGAACAAACGAACAAACGAACAAACGAACAAACGAACAAACGAACAAACGAACAAACGAACAAACGAACAAACGAACAAACGAACAAACGAACAAACGAACAAACGAACAAACGAACAAACGAACAAACGAACAAACGAACAAACGAACAAACGAACAAACGAACAAACGAACAAACGAACAAACGAACAAACGAACAAACGAACAAACGAACAAACGAACAAACGAACAAACGAACAAACGAACAAACGAACAAACGAACAAACGAACAAACGAACAAACGAACAAACGAACAAACGAACAAACGAACAAACGAACAAACGAACAAACGAACAAACGAACAAACGAACAAATGAACAAATGAACAAATGAACAAATGAACAAATGAACAAATGAACAAATGAACAAATGAACAAATGAACAAATGAACAAATGAACCAATAAACAAATGAACAAATGAACAAATGAACAAATGAACAAATGAACAAATGAACAAAGGAACAAACGAACAAAGGAACAAACGAACAAACGAACAAACGAACAAACGAACAAATGAACAAATGAACAAATGAACAAATGAACAAATGAACAAAGGAACAAATGAACAAAGGAACAAATGAACAAATGAACAAATGAACAAAGGAACAAATGAACTAATGAACAAATGAACAAATGAACAAATGAACAAATGAACAAATGAACAAATGAACAAATGAACAAATGAACAAATGAACGAATGAACAAATGAACAAATGAACAAATGAACAAATGAACAAATGAACAAATGAACAAATGAAGAAATGAACCAATAAACAAATGAACAAATGAACAAATGAACAAATGAACAAATGAACAAACGAACAAATGAACAAACGAACAAACGAACAAACGAACAAACGAACAAATGAACAAATGAACAAATGAACAAATGAACAAATGAACAAATGAACAAACGAACAAATGAACAAATGAACAAATGAACAAATGATCAAATGAACAAATGAACAAATGAACGAATGAACAAATGAACGAATGAACAAATGAACGAATGAACAAATGAACAAATGAACAAATGAACAAATGAACAAATGAAGAAATACACAAGTGAACAAATGAACAAGTGAACAAATGAACAAATGAACAAATGAACAAATGAACAAATGAACAAATGAACAAATGAACAAATGAACAAATGAACAAATGAACAAATGAACAAATGAACAAATGAACAAATGAACAAATGAACAACTGAACAAATGAACAACTGAACAAATGAACAAATGAACAACTGAACAAATGAACAAATGAACAAGTGAACAAATGAACAAATGAACAAATAACGAAATGAACAAATGAACAAATAACCAAATGAACATATAACCAAATGAACAAATGAACAAACGAACAAATGAACAAACGAACAAATGAACAAACGAACAAATGAACAAATGAACAAATGAACAAATGAACAAATGAACAAATGAACAAATGAACAAATAAACAAATGAACAAATGAACCAATGAACAAATGAACAAATGAACAAATGAACAAATGAACAAATGAACAAATGAACAAACGAACAAACGAACAAACGAACAAACGAACAAACGAACAAACGAACAAACGAACAAAGGAACAAATGAACAAATGAACAAATGAACAAATGAACAAATGAACAAATCAACAAATCAACAAATCAACAAATCAACAAATCAACAAATGTACAAATGAACAAATGAACAAATGAACGAATGAACGAATGAACGAATGAACAAATGAACAAATGAACAAATGAACAAATGAACAAATGAACAAATGAACAAATGAACAAATGTACAAATGAACAAATGAACAAATGAACAATTGAAAAAGTGAACATGTCAACAAATGAACAAATGAACAAATGATCAAATGAACAATTGAACGAATGAACAAATGAACAAATGAACAAACGAACAAACGAACAAACGAACAAATGAACAAATGAACAAATGAACAAATGAACAAATGAACAAATGAACAAATGAACAAATGAACAATTGAAAAAGTGAACATGTCAACAAATGAACAAATGAACAAATCATCAAATGAACAAATGAACGAATGAACTAATGAACAAATGAACAAACGAACAAACGAACAAATGAACAAATGAACAAATGAACAAGTGAACAAATCAACAAATGAACAAATGAACAAATGAACAAATGAACAAACGAACAAATGAACAAATGAGCAAATGAACAAACGAACAAACGAACAGGTGAACAGGTGAACAAATGAACAAACGAACAAACGAACAAAGGAACAAATGAACAAATGAACAAATGAACAAATGAACAAATGAACAAATGAACAAATGAACAAATTAACAAATGAACAAATGAACAAACGAACAAACGAACAAGTGAACAGGTGAACAAATGAACAAATGAACAAACGAACAAACGAACAAAGGAACAAATGAACAAATGATCAAATGAACAGACGAACAAAGGAACAAGTGAACAAATGAACAAATGAACAAATGAACAAATGAACAAATGAACAAATGAACAAATGAACAAATGAACAAATGAACAAATGAACAAATGAACAAATGAACAAATGAACAAATGAACAAATGAACAAATGAACAAATGAACAAATGAACAAATGAACAAATGAACAAATGAACAAATGAACAAATGAACAAATGAACAAATGAAGAAATGAAGAAATGAAGAAATGAAGAAATGAAGAAATGAACAAATGAACAAATGAACAAATGAACAAATGAACAATTGAAAAAGTGAACATGTCAACAAATGAACAAATGAACAAATCATCAAATGAACAAATGAACGAATGAACTAATGAACAAATGAACAAACGAACAAACGAACAAACGAACAAATGAACAAATGAACAAATGAACAAGTGAACAAATCAACAAATGAACAAATGAACAAATGAACAAATGAACAAACGAACAAATGAACAAATGAGCAAATGAACAAACGAACAAACGAACAGGTGAACAGGTGAACAAATGAACAAACGAACAAACGAACAAACGAACAAAGGAACAAATGAACAAATGAACAAATGAACAAATGAACAAATGAACAAATGAACAAATTAACAAATGAACAAATGAACAAACGAACAAACGAACAAGTGAACAGGTGAACAAATGAACAAATGAACAAACGAACAAACGAACAAAGGAACAAATGAACAAATGATCAAATGAACAGACGAACAAAGGAACAAGTGAACAAATGAACAAATGAACAAATGAACAAATGAACAAATGAACAAATGAACAAATGAACAAATGAACAAATGAACAAATGAACAAATGAACAAATGAACAAATGAACAAATGAACAAATGAACAAATGAACAAATGAACAAATGAACAAATGAACAAATGAACAAATGAACAAATGAACAAATGAACAAATGAACAAATGAACAAATGAACAAACGAACAAACGAACAAAGGAACAAATGAACAAATGATCAAATGAACAGACGAACAAAGGAACAAGTGAACAAATGAACAAATGAACAAATGAACAAATGAACAAATGAACAAATGAACAAATGAACAAATGAACAAATGAACAAATGAACAAATGAACAAATGAACAAATGAACAAATGAACAAATGAACAAATGAACAAATGAACAAATGAACAAATGAACAAATGAACAAATGAACAAATGAACAAATGAACAAATGAACAAATGAACAAATGAACAAATGAACAAATGAACAAATGAACAAATGAACAAATGAACAAATGAACAAATGAACAAATGAACAAATGAACAAATGAACAAATGAACAAATGAACAAATGAACAAATGAACAAATGAACAAATGAACAAATGAACAAATGAACAAATGAACAAATGAACAAATGAACATATGAACAAATGAACAAATGAACAAATGAACAAATGAACAAATGAACAAATGAACATATGAACAAATGAACAAATGAACAAATGAACAAATGAAGAAATACACAAGTGAACAAATGAACAAGTGAACAAATGAACAAATGTACAAATGAACAAATGAACAAATGAACAAATGAACAAATGAACAAATGAACAAATGAACAAATGAACAAACGAACAAACGAACAAATGAACAAATGAACAAATGAACAAATGAACAAATGAACAAATGAACAAATGATCAAATGAACAAATGAACAAATGAACGAATGAACAAATGAACAAATGAACAAATGAACAAATGAACAAATGAACAAATGAACAAATGAACAAATGAACAAATGATCAAATGAACAAATGAACAAATGAAGAAATACACAAGTGAACAAATGAACAAGTGAAGAAATGAACAAGTGAACAAATGAACAAGTGAACAAATGAACAAGTGAACAAATGAACAAGTGAACAAGTGAACAAGTGAACAAATGAACAAGTGAACAAATGAACAAGTGAACAAATGAACAAATGAACAAGTGAACAAATGAACAACTGAACAAATGAACAAATGAACAAATGAACAAATGAACAAATGAACAAATGAACAAATGAACAAATGAACAAATGAACAAATGAACAAATGAACAAATGAACAAATGAACAAATGATCAAATGAACAAATGAACAAACGAACAAATGAACAAACGAACAAACGAACAAATGAACAAATGAACAAATGAACAAATGAACAAATGAACAAATGAACAAATGAACAAATGAGCAAAATGAGCAAAAGGAACAAATGAACAAACGAACAAACGAACAAATGTACAAATGAACAAATGAACAAATGAACAAATGAACAAATGAACAAATGAACAAATGAACAAATGAACAAATGAACAAATGAACACATGAACAAATGAACAAATGAACAAACGAACAAATGAACAAATGAACAAATGAACAAATGAACAAATGATCAAATGAACAAATGATCAAATGAACAAATGAACAAATGAACAAATGAACAAATGAACATATGAACAAATGAACAAATGAACAAATGAACAAATGAACAAATGAACAAATGAACAAATGAACATATGAACAAATGAACAAATGAACAAATGAACAAATGAAGAAATACACAAGTGAACAAATGAACAAGTGAACAAATGAACAAATGTACAAATGAACAAATGAACAAATGAACAAACGAACAAACGAACAAACGAACAAACGAACAAACGAACAAACGAACAAACGAACAAACGAACAAACGAACAAACGAACAAACGAACAAACGAACAAACGAACAAACGAACAAACGAACAAACGAACAAACGAACAAACGAACAAACGAACAAACGAACAAACGAACAAACGAACAAACGAACGAACGAACAAAAGAACAAACGAACGAACGAACAAACGAACAAACGAACAAACGAACAAACGAACAAACGAACAAACGAACAAACGAACAAACGAACAAACGAACAAACGAACAAACGAACAAACGAACAAACGAACAAACGAACAAACGAACAAACGAACAAACGAACAAACGAACAAACGAACAAACGAACAAACGAACAAACGAACAAATGAACAAATGAACAAATGAACAAATGAACAAATGAACAAATGAACAAATGAACAAATGAACAAATGAACAAATGATCAAATGAACAAATGAACAAACGAACAAATGAACAAACGAACAAACGAACAAATGAACAAATGAACAAATGAGCAAAATGAGCAAAAGGAACAAATGAACAAACGAACAAATGAACAAATGTACAAATGAACAAATGAACAAATGAACAAATGAACAAATGAACAAATGAACAAATGAACAAATGAACAAATGAACAAATAAACAAACGAACAAATGAACAAATGAACAAATGAACAAATGAACAAATGAACAAATGAACAAATGAACAAACGAACAAATGAACAAATGAACAAATGAACAAATGACCAAATGAACAAATGAACAAATGAACATATGAACAAATGAACAAATGAACAAATGAACAAATGAACAAATGAACAAATGAACAAATGAACATATGAACAAATGAACAAATGAACAAATGAACAAATGATCAAATGAACAAATGAACAAGTGAACAAATGAACAAATGTACAAATGAACAAATGAACAAATGAACAAATGAACAAATGAACAAATGAACAAATGAACAAATGAACAAATGAACAAATGTACAAATGAACAAATGAACAAATGAACAAATGAACAAATGAACAAATGAACAAATGATCAAATGAACAAATGAACAAATGAACAAATGAACAAATGAACAAATGAACAAATGAACAAATGAACAAATGAACAAATGAACAAATGAACAAATGAACAAATGAACAAATGAACAAATGAACAAATGAACAAATGAACAAATGAACAAATGAACAAATGAACAAATGAACAAATGAACAAATGAACAAATGAACAAATGATCAAATGCACAAATGAACAAATGAACGAATGAACAAATAACCAAATGAACAAATGAAAAAATGAACAAATGAACAAATGAACAAATTAACAAATGAACAAACGAACAAATGAACAAACGAACAAATGAGCGAAGAGGCAAATGAACGAATGAACAGATGAGCGAATAGGCAAATGAACGAATGAACAGATGAGCGAATAGACAATCGCACAAATGAACAAATGAACAAATGAACAAATGAACAAATGAACAAATGAACAAATGAACAAATGAACAAATGAACAAATGAACAAATGAACAAATGAACAAATGAACAAATGAACAAATGAACAAATGAACAAATGAACAAATGAACAAATGAACAAATGAACAAATGAACAAATGAACAAATGAACAAATGAACAAATGAACAAATGAACAAATGAACAAATGAACAAATGAACAAATGAAGAAATGAACAAATGAACAAATGAACAAATGAACAAATGAACAAATGAACAAATGAACAAATGAAGAAATACACAAGTGAACAAATGAACAAGTGAACAAATGAACAAATGTACAAATGCACAAATGAACAAATGAACGAATGAACAAATGAACAAATGAACAAATGAACAAATGAACAAATGAACAAATGAACAAATGAACAAATGAACAAATGAACAAATGAACAAATGAGCAAATGAACAAATGAACAAATGAACAAATGTACAAATGAACAAATGAACAAATGAAGAAATACACAAGTGAACAAATGAACAAGTGAACAAATGAACAAATGTACAAATGCACAAATGAACAAATGAACAAATGAACAAATGAACAAATGAACAAATGAACAAATGAACAAATGAACAAATGAACAAATGAACAAATGAACAAATGAACAAATGAACAAATGAACAAATGAACAAATGAGCAAATGAGCAAATGAACAAATGAACAAATGAACAAATGAACAAATGAACAAATGAACAAATGAACAAATGAACAAATGAACAAATGAACAAATGAACAAATGAACAAATGAACAAATGAACAAATGAACAAATGAACAAATGAACAAATGAACAAATGAACAAATGAGCAATATGAGCAAAATGAACAAATGAACAAATGAACGAATGAACAAATGAGCGAATAGACAATCGCACAGATGAACAAACGAACAAACGAACAAACGAACAAACGAACAAACGAACAAACGAACAAACGAACAAACGAACAAACGAACAAACGAACAAACGAACAAACGAACAAACGAACAAACGAACAAACGAACAAACGAACAAACGAACAAACGAACAAACGAACAAACGAACAAACGAACAAACGAACAAACGAACAAACGAACAAACGAACAAACGAACAAACGAACAAACGAACAAACGAACAAACGAACAAACGAACAAACGAACAAACGAACAAACGAACAAACGAACAAACGAACAAACGAACAAACGAACAAACGAACAAACGGACAAACGAACAAACGAACAAACGAACAAACGAACAAACGAACAAACGAACAAACGAACAAACGAACAAATGAACAAATGAACAAATGAACAAATGAACAAATGAACAAATGAACAAATGAACAAATGAACAAATGAACAAATGAACAAATGAACAAATGAACAAATGAACAAATGAACAAATGAACAAATAAACATATGAACAAATGAACAAATGAACAAATGAAGAAATACACAAGTGAACAAATGAACAAGTGAACAAATGAACAAGTGAACAAATGAACAAGTGAACAAATGAACAAGTGAACCAATGAACAAGTGAACAAATGAACGAATGAACAAGTGAACAAATGAATAACTGAACAAATGAACAAATGAACAAATGAACAAATGAACAAATGAACAAATGAACAAATGAACAAATGAACAAATGAACAAATGAACAAATGAACAAATGAACAAATGAAGAAATACACAAGTGAACAAATGAACAAGTGAACAAATGAACAAATGTACAAATGAACAAATGAACAAATGAACAAATGAACAAATGAACAAATGAACAAATGAACAAATGAACAAATGAACAAATGAACAAATGAACAAATGTACAAATGAACAAATGAACAAATGAACAAATGAACAAATGAACAAATGAACAAATGAACAAATGAACAAATGATCAAATGAACAAATGAACAAATGAACAAATGAACAAATGAACAAATGAACAAATGAACAAATGAACAAATGAACAAATGAACAAATGAACAAATGAACAAATGAACAAATGAACAAATGAACAAATGAACAAATGAACAAATGAACAAATGAACAAATGAACAAATGAACAAATGAACAAATGAACAAATGAACAAATGAACAAATGATCAAATGCACAAATGAACAAATGAACGAATGAACAAATAACCAAATGAACAAATGAAAAAATGAACAAATGAACAAATGAACAAATTAACAAATGAACAAACGAACAAATGAACAAATGAACAAATGAGCGAAGAGGCAAATGAACGAATGAACAGATGAGCGAATAGGCAAATGAACGAATGAACAGATGAGCGAATAGACAATCGCACAAATGAACAAATGAACAAATGAACAAATGAACAAATGAACAAATGAACAAATGAACAAATGAACAAATGAACAAATGAACAAATGAACAAATGAACAAATGAGCGAAGAGGCAAATGAACAAATGAACAAATGAACAAATGAACAAATGAACAAATGAACAAATGAACAAATGAACAAATGAACGAATGAACAAATGAACAAATGAACAAATGAACAAATGAACAAATGAACAAATGAACAAATGAGCAAATGAACAAATGAACAAATGAACAAATGAACAAATGAACAAATGAACAAATGAACAAATGAACAAATGAACAAATGAACAAATGAACAAATGAACAAATGAACAAATAAACATATGAACAAATGAACAAATGAACAAATGAAGAAATACACAAGTGAACAAATGAACAAGTGAACAAATGAACAAGTGAACAAATGAACAAGTGAACAAATGAACAAGTGAACAAATGAACAAATGAACAAGTGAACAAATGAACAAGTGAACAAATGAACAACTGAACAAATGAACAAATGAACAAATGAACAAATGAACAAATGAACAAATGAACAAATGAACAAATGAACAAATGAACAAATGAACAAATGAACAAATGAACAAAGGAACAAATGAACAAATGAACAAATGAACAAATGAACAAATGATCAAATGAACAAATGAACAAATGAACGAATGAACAAATGAACAAATGAACAAATAACCAAATGAACAAATGAACAAATGAACAAATGAACAAATGAACAAATGAAGAAATGAAGAAATGAACCAATAAACAAATGAACAAATGAACAAATGAACAAATGAACAAATGAACAAATGAACAAATGAACAAATGAACAAACGAACAAACGAACAAACGAACAAACGAACAAACGAACAAACGAACAAATGAACAAATGAACAAATGAACAAATGAACAAATGAACAAATGAACAAATGAACAAACGAACAAATGAACAAATGAACAAATGAACAAATGAACAAATGATCAAATGAACGAATGAACGAATGAACGAATGAACAAATGAACAAATGAACAAATGAACAAATGAACAAATGAACAAATGATCAAATGAACAAATGAACAAATGAACAAATGAACAAATGAACAAATGAACAAATGAACAAATGAACAAATGAACAAATGAACAAATGAACAAATGAACAAATGAACAAATGAACAAATGAACAAATGAACAAATGAACAAATGAACAAATGAACAAATGAACAAATGAACAAATGAACAAATGAACAAATGAACAAATGAACAAATGAACAAATGAACAAATGAACAAATGAACAAATGAACAAACGAACAAACGAACAAAGGAACAAATGAACAAATGATCAAATGAACAGACGAACAAAGGAACAAGTGAACAAATGAACAAATGAACAAATGAACAAATGAACAAATGAACAAATGAACAAATGAACAAATGAACAAATGAACAAATGAACAAATGAACAAATGAACAAATGAACAAATGAACAAATGAACAAATGAACAAATGAACAAATGAACAAATGAACAAATGAACAAATGAACAAATGAACAAATGAACAAATGAACAAATGAACAAATGAACAAATGAACAAATGAACAAATGAACAAATGAACAAATGAACAAATGAACAAATGAACAAATGAACAAATGAACAAATGAACAAATGAACAAATGAACAAATGAACAAATGAACAAATGAACAAATGAACAAATGAACAAATGAACATATGAACAAATGAACAAATGAACAAATGAACAAATGAACAAATGAACAAATGAACATATGAACAAATGAACAAATGAACAAATGAACAAATGAAGAAATACACAAGTGAACAAATGAACAAGTGAACAAATGAACAAATGTACAAATGAACAAATGAACAAATGAACAAATGAACAAATGAACAAATGAACAAATGAACAAATGAACAAACGAACAAACGAACAAATGAACAAATGAACAAATGAACAAATGAACAAATGAACAAATGAACAAATGATCAAATGAACAAATGAACAAATGAACGAATGAACAAATGAACAAATGAACAAATGAACAAATGAACAAATGAACAAATGAACAAATGAACAAATGAACAAATGATCAAATGAACAAATGAACAAATGAAGAAATACACAAGTGAACAAATGAACAAGTGAAGAAATGAACAAGTGAACAAATGAACAAGTGAACAAATGAACAAGTGAACAAATGAACAAGTGAACAAATGAACAAGTGAACAAATGAACAAGTGAACAAATGAACAAATGAACAAGTGAACAAATGAACAACTGAACAAATGAACAAATGAACAAATGAACAAATGAACAAATGAACAAATGAACAAATGAACAAATGAACAAATGAACAAATGAACAAATGAACAAATGAACAAATGAACAAATGAACAAATGATCAAATGAACAAATGAACAAACGAACAAATGAACAAACGAACAAACGAACAAATGAACAAATGAACAAATGAACAAATGAACAAATGAACAAATGAACAAATGAACAAATGAGCAAAATGAGCAAAAGGAACAAATGAACAAACGAACAAACGAACAAATGTACAAATGAACAAATGAACAAATGAACAAATGAACAAATGAACAAATGAACAAATGAACAAATGAACAAATGAACAAATGAACAAATGAACAAACGAACAAATGAACAAACGAACAAATGAACAAATGAACAAATGAACAAATGAACAAATGATCAAATGAACAAATGAACAAATGAACAAATGAACAAATGAACATATGAACAAATGAACAAATGAACAAATGAACAAATGAACAAATGAACAAATGAACAAATGAACATATGAACAAATGAACAAATGAACAAATGAACAAATGAAGAAATACACAAGTGAACAAATGAACAAGTGAACAAATGAACAAATGTACAAATGAACAAATGAACAAATGAACAAATGAACAAACGAACAAACGAACAAACGAACAAACGAACAAACGAACAAACGAACAAACGAACAAACGAACAAACGAACAAACGAACAAACGAACAAACGAACAAACGAACAAACGAACAAACGAACAAACGAACAAACGAACAAACGAACAAACGAACAAACGAACAAACGAACAAACGAACAAACGAACAAACGAACAAACGAACAAACGAACAAACGAACAAACGAACAAACGAACAAACGAACAAACGAACAAACGAACAAACGAACAAACGAACAAACGAACAAACGAACAAACGAACAAACGAACAAACGAACAAACGAACAAACGAACAAACGAACAAATGAACAAATGAACAAATGAACAAATGAACAAATGAACAAATGAACAAATGAACAAATGAACAAATGAACAAATGAACAAATGAACAAATGATCAAATGAACAAATGAACAAACGAACAAATGAACAAACGAACAAACGAACAAATGAACAAATGAACAAATGAGCAAAATGAGCAAAAGGAACAAATGAACAAACGAACAAATGAACAAATGTACAAATGAACAAATGAACAAATGAACAAATGAACAAATGAACAAATGAACAAATGAACAAATGAACAAATGAACAAATAAACAAACGAACAAATGAACAAATGAACAAATGAACAAACGAACAAACGAACAAACGAACAAATGAACAAATTAACAAATGAACAAATGAACAAACGAACAAACGAACAAGTGAACAGGTGAACAAATGAACAAATGAACAAACGAACAAACGAACAAAGGAACAAATGAACAAATGATCAAATGAACAGACGAACAAAGGAACAAGTGAACAAATGAACAAATGAACAAATGAACAAATGAACAAATGAACAAATGAACAAATGAACAAATGAACAAATGAACAAATGAACAAATGAACAAATGAACAAATGAACAAATGAACAAATGAACAAATGAACAAATGAACAAATGAACAAATGAACAAATGAACAAATGAACAAATGAACAAATGAAGAAATGAAGAAATGAAGAAATGAAGAAATGAAGAAATGAACAAATGAACAAATGAACAAATGAACAAATGAACAAATGAACAAATGAACAAATGAACAAATGAACAAATGAACATATGAACAAATGAACAAATGAACAAATGAACAAATGAACAAATGAACAAATGAACATATGAACAAATGAACAAATGAACAAATGAACAAATTAAGAAATACACAAGTGAACAAATGAACAAGTGAACAAATGAACAAATGTACAAATGAACAAATGAACAAATGAACAAATGAACAAATGAACAAACGAACAAACGAACAAACGAACAAACGAACAAACGAACAAACGAACAAACGAACAAACGAACAAACGAACAAACGAACAAACGAACAAACGAACAAACGAACAAACGAACAAACGAACAAACGAACAAACGAACAAACGAACAAACGAACAAACGAACAAACGAACAAACGAACAAACGAACAAACGAACAAACGAACAAACGAACAAACGAACAAACGAACAAACGAACAAACGAACAAACGAACAAACGAACAAACGAACAAACGAACAAACGAACAAACGAACAAACGAACAAACGAACAAACGAACAAACGAACAAACGAACAAACGAACAAACGAACAAACGAACAAACGAACAAACGAACAAACGAACAAACGAACAAACGAACAAACGAACAAACGAACAAACGAACAAACGAACAAACGAACAAACGAACAAACGAACAAACGAACAAACGAACAAACGAACAAACGAACAAACGAACAAACGAACAAACGAACAAACGAACAAACGAACAAACGAACAAACGAACAAACGAACAAACGAACAAACGAACAAACGAACAAACGAACAAACGAACAAACGAACAAACGAACAAACGAACAAACGAACAAACGAACAAACGAACAAACGAACAAACGAACAAACGAACAAACGAACAAACGAACAAACGAACAAACGAACAAACGAACAAACGAACAAACGAACAAACGAACAAACGAACAAACGAACAAACGAACAAACGAACAAACGAACAAACGAACAAACGAACAAACGAACAAACGAACAAACGAACAAACGAACAAACGAACAAACGAACAAACGAACAAACGAACAAACGAACAAACGAACAAACGAACAAACGAACAAACGAACAAACGAACAAACGAACAAACGAACAAACGAACAAACGAACAAACGAACAAACGAACAAACGAACAAACGAACAAACGAACAAACGAACAAACGAACAAACGAACAAACGAACAAACGAACAAACGAACAAATGAACAAATGAACAAATGAACAAATGAACAAATGAACAAATGATCAAATGAACAAATGAACAAACGAACAAATGAACAAACGAACAAACGAACAAACGAACAAATGAACAAATGAGCAAAATGAGCAAAATGAGCAAAAGGAACAAATGAACAAACGAACAAATGAACAAATGTACAAATGAACAAATGAACAAATGAACAAATGAACAAATGAACAAATGAACAAATAAACAAACGAACAAATGAACAAATGAACAAATGAACAAATGAACAAATGAACAAATGAACAAATGAACAAATGAACAAACGAACAAACGAACAAATGAACAAATGAACAAATGAACAAATGATCAAATGAACAAATGAACAAATGAACATATGAACAAATGAACAAATGAACAAATGAACAAATGAACAAATGAACAAATGAACAAATGAACAAATGAACAAATGAACATATGAACAAATGAACAAATGAACAAATGAACAAATGAAGAAATACACAAGTGAACAAATGAACAAGTGAACAAATGAACAAATGTACAAATGAACAAATGAACAAATGAACAAATGAACAAATGAACAAATGAACAAATGAACAAATGAACAAATGAATAAATGAACAAATGAACAAATGTACAAATGAACAAATGAACAAATGAACAAATGAACAAATGAACAAATGAACAAATGATCAAATGAACAAATGAACAAATGAACAAATGAACAAATGAACAAATGAACAAATGAACAAATGAACAAATGAACAAATGAACAAATGAACAAATGAACAAATGAACAAATGAACAAATGAACAAATGAACAAATGAACAAATGAACAAATGAACAAATGAACAAATGAACAAATGAACAAATGAACAAATGAACAAATGAACAAATGAACAAATGATCAAATGCACAAATGAACAAATGAAAAAATGAACAAATGAACAAATGAACAAATTAACAAATGAACAAACGAACAAATGAACAAATGAACAAATGAGCGAAGAGGCAAATGAACGAATGAACAGATGAGCGAATAGGCAAATGAACGAATGAACAGATGAGCGAATAGACAATCGCACAAATGAACAAATGAACAAATGAACAAATGAACAAATGAACAAATGAACAAATGAACAAATGAACAAATGAACAAATGAACAAATGAACAAATGAACAAATGAACAAATGAACAAATGAACAAATGAACAAATGAACAAATGAACAAATGAACAAATGAACAAATGAACAAATGAACAAATGAACAAATGAACAAATGAACAAATGAACAAATGAACAAATGAACAAATGAGCGAAGAGGCAAATGAACAAATGAACAAATGAACAAATGAACAAATGAACAAATGAACAAATGAACAAATGAACAAATGAACAAATGAACGAATGAACAAATGAACAAATGAACAAATGAACAAATGAACGAATGAACAAATGAGCAAATGAACAAATGAACAAATGAACAAATGAACAAATGAACAAATGAACAAATGAACAAATGAACAAATGAACAAATGAACAAATGAACAAATGAACAAATGAACAAATAAACATATGAACAAATGTACAAATGAACAAATGAAGAAATACACAAGTGAACAAATGAACAAGTGAACAAATGAACAAGTGAACAAATGAACAAGTGAACAAATGAACAAGTGAACAAATGAACAAGTGAACAAATGAACAAATGAACAAGTGAACAAATGAACAAGTGAACAAATGAACAACTGAACAAATGAACAAATGAACAAATGAACAAATGAACAAATGAACAAATGAACAAATGAACAAATGAACAAATGAACAAATGAACAAAGGAACAAATGAACAAATGAACAAATGAACAAATGAACAAATGATCAAATGAACAAATGAACAAATGAACGAATGAACAAATGAACAAATGAACAAATAACCAAATGAACAAATGAACAAATGAACAAATGAACAAATGAACAAATGAAGAAATGAAGAAATGAACCAATAAACAAATGAACAAATGAACAAATGAACAAATGAACAAATGAACAAATGAACAAATGAACAAATGAACAAACGAACAAACGAACAAACGAACAAACGAACAAACGAACAAACGAACAAATGAACAAATGAACAAATGAACAAATGAACAAATGAACAAATGAACAAATGAACAAACGAACAAATGAACAAATGAACAAATGAACAAATGAACAAATGATCAAATGAACGAATGAACGAATGAACGAATGAACGAATGAACGAATGAACAAATGAACAAATGAACAAATGAACAAATGAACAAATGAACAAATGATCAAATGAACAAATGAACAAATGAACAAATGAACAAATGAACAAATGAACAAATGAACAAATGAACAAATGAACAAATGAACAAATGAACAAATGAACAAATGAACAAATGAACAAATGAACAAATGAACAAATGAACAAATGAACAAATGAACAAATGAACAAATGAACAAATGAACAAATGAACAAATGAACAAATGAACAAATGAACAAATGAACAAATGAACAAATGAACAAATGAACAAACGAACAAACGAACAAAGGAACAAATGAACAAATGATCAAATGAACAGACGAACAAAGGAACAAGTGAACAAATGAACAAATGAACAAATGAACAAATGAACAAATGAACAAATGAACAAATGAACAAATGAACAAATGAACAAATGAACAAATGAACAAATGAACAAATGAACAAATGAACAAATGAACAAATGAACAAATGAACAAATGAACAAATGAACAAATGAACAAATGAACAAATGAACAAATGAACAAATGAACAAATGAACAAATGAACAAATGAACAAATGAACAAATGAACAAATGAACAAATGAACAAATGAACAAATGAACAAATGAACAAATGAACAAATGAACAAATGAACAAATGAACAAATGAACAAATGAACAAATGAACAAATGAACAAATGAACATATGAACAAATGAACAAATGAACAAATGAACAAATGAACAAATGAACAAATGAACATATGAACAAATGAACAAATGAACAAATGAACAAATGAAGAAATACACAAGTGAACAAATGAACAAGTGAACAAATGAACAAATGTACAAATGAACAAATGAACAAATGAACAAATGAACAAATGAACAAATGAACAAATGAACAAACGAACAAACGAACAAATGAACAAATGAACAAATGAACAAATGAACAAATGAACAAATGAACAAATGATCAAATGAACAAATGAACAAATGAACGAATGAACAAATGAACAAATGAACAAATGAACAAATGAACAAATGAACAAATGAACAAATGAACAAATGAACAAATGATCAAATGAACAAATGAACAAATGAAGAAATACACAAGTGAACAAATGAACAAGTGAAGAAATGAACAAGTGAACAAATGAACAAGTGAACAAATGAACAAGTGAACAAATGAACAAGTGAACAAATGAACAAGTGAACAAATGAACAAGTGAACAAATGAACAAATGAACAAGTGAACAAATGAACAACTGAACAAATGAACAAATGAACAAATGAACAAATGAACAAATGAACAAATGAACAAATGAACAAATGAACAAATGAACAAATGAACAAACGATCAAATGAACAAATGAACAAACGAACAAATGAACAAACGAACAAACGAACAAATGAACAAATGAACAAATGAACAAATGAACAAATGAACAAATGAACAAATGAACAAATGAGCAAAATGAGCAAAAGGAACAAATGAACAAACGAACAAACGAACAAATGTACAAATGAACAAATGAACAAATGAACAAATGAACAAATGAACAAATGAACAAATGAACAAATGAACAAATGAACAAATGAACAAATGAACAAATGAACAAATGAACAAATGAACAAATGAACAAACGAACAAATGAACAAATGAACAAATGAACAAATGAACAAATGATCAAATGAACAAATGAACAAATGAACAAATGAACAAATGAACATATGAACAAATGAACAAATGAACAAATGAACAAATGAACAAATGAACAAATGAACAAATGAACATATGAACAAATGAACAAATGAACAAATGAACAAATGAAGAAATACACAAGTGAACAAATGAACAAGTGAACAAATGAACAAATGTACAAATGAACAAATGAACAAATGAACAAATGAACAAATGAACAAACGAACAAACGAACAAACGAACAAACGAACAAACGAACAAACGAACAAACGAACAAACGAACAAACGAACAAACGAACAAACGAACAAACGAACAAACGAACAAACGAACAAACGAACAAACGAACAAACGAACAAACGAACAAACGAACAAACGAACAAACGAACAAACGAACAAACGAACAAACGAACAAACGAACAAACGAACAAACGAACAAACGAACAAACGAACAAACGAACAAACGAACAAACGAACAAACGAACAAACGAACAAACGAACAAACGAACAAACGAACAAACGAACAAACGAACAAACGAACAAACGAACAAACGAACAAACGAACAAACGAACAAACGAACAAACGAACAAACGAACAAACGAACAAACGAACAAACGAACAAACGAACAAACGAACAAACGAACAAACGAACAAACGAACAAACGAACAAACGAACAAACGAACAAACGAACAAACGAACAAACGAACAAATGAACAAATGAACAAATGAACAAATGAACAAATGAACAAATGAACAAATGAACAAATGAACAAATGAACAAATGAACAAATGAACAAATGAACAAATGATCAAATGAACAAATGAACAAACGAACAAATGAACAAACGAACAAACGAACAAATGAACAAATGAACAAATGAGCAAAATGAGCAAAAGGAACAAATGAACAAACGAACAAATGAACAAATGTACAAATGAACAAATGAACAAATGAACAAATGAACAAATGAACAAATGAACAAATGAACAAATGAACAAATGAACAAATAAACAAACGAACAAATGAACAAATGAACAAATGAACAAATGAACAAATGAACAAACGAACAAATGAACAAATGAACAAATGAACAAATGACCAAATGAACAAATGAACAAATGAACATATGAACAAATGAACAAATGAACAAATGAACAAATGAACAAATGAACAAATGAACAAATGAACATATGAACAAATGAACAAATGAACAAATGAAGAAATACACAAGTGAACAAATGAACAAGTGAACAAATGAACAAATGTACAAATGAACAAATGAACAAATGAACAAATGAACAAATGAACAAATGAACAAATGAACAAATGAACAAATGAACAAATGTACAAATGAACAAATGAACAAATGAACAAATGAACAAATGAACAAATGAACAAATGATCAAATGAACAAATGAACAAATGAACAAATGAACAAATGAACAAATGAACAAATGAACAAATGAACAAATGAACAAATGAACAAATGAACAAATGAACAAATGAACAAATGAACAAATGAACAAATGAACAAATGAACAAATGAACAAATGAACAAATGAACAAATGAACAAATGAACAAATGATCAAATGCACAAATGAACAAATGAACGAATGAACAAATAACCAAATGAACAAATGAAAAAATGAACAAATGAACAAATGAACAAATTAACAAATGAACAAACGAACAAATGAACAAACGAACAAATGAGCGAAGAGGCAAATGAACGAATGAACAGATGAGCGAATAGGCAAATGAACGAATGAACAGATGAGCGAATAGACAATCGCACAAATGAACAAATGAACAAATGAACAAATGAACAAATGAACAAATGAACAAATGAACAAATGAACAAATGAACAAATGAACAAATGAACAAATGAACAAATGAACAAATGAACAAATGAACAAATGAACAAATGAACAAATGAACAAATGAACAAATGAACAAATGAACAAATGAACAAATGAACAAATGAACAAATGAACAAATGAACAAATGAACAAATGAACAAATGAACAAATGAACAAATGAAGAAATGAACAAATGAACAAATGAACAAATGAACAAATGAACAAATGAACAAATGAACAAATGAAGAAATACACAAGTGAACAAATGAACAAGTGAACAAATGAACAAATGTACAAATGCACAAATGAACAAATGAACGAATGAACAAATGAACAAATGAACAAATGAACAAATGAACAAATGAACAAATGAACAAATGAACAAATGAACAAATGAACAAATGAACAAATGAGCAAATGAACAAATGAACAAATGAACAAATGAACAAATGAACAAATGAACAAATGAAGAAATACACAAGTGAACAAATGAACAAGTGAACAAATGAACAAATGTACAAATGCACAAATGAACAAATGAACAAATGAACAAATGAACAAATGAACAAATGAACAAATGAACAAATGAACAAATGAACAAATGAACAAATGAACAAATGAACAAATGAACAAATGAACAAATGAACAAATGAACAAATGAACAAATGAACAAATGAGCAAATGAACAAATGAACAAATGAACAAATGAACAAATGAACAAATGAACAAATGAACAAATGAACAAATGAACAAATGAACAAATGAACAAATGAACAAATGAACAAATGAACAAATGAACAAATGAACAAATGAACAAATGAACAAATGAACAAATGAGCAATATGAGCAAAATGAACAAATGAACAAATGAACGAATGAACAAATGAGCGAATAGACAATCGCACAGATGAACAAACGAACAAACGAACAAACGAACAAACGAACAAACGAACAAACGAACAAACGAACAAACGAACAAACGAACAAACGAACAAACGAACAAACGAACAAACGAACAAACGAACAAACGAACAAACGAACAAACGAACAAACGAACAAACGAACAAACGAACAAACGAACAAACGAACAAACGAACAAACGAACAAACGAACAAACGAACAAACGAACAAACGAACAAACGAACAAACGAACAAACGAACAAACGAACAAACGAACAAACGAACAAACGAACAAACGAACAAACGAACAAACGAACAAACGAACAAACGAACAAACGAACAAACGAACAAACGAACAAACGAACAAACGAACAAACGAACAAACGAACAAACGGACAAACGAACAAACGAACAAACGAACAAACGAACAAACGAACAAACGAACAAACGAACAAACGAACAAATGAACAAATGAACAAATGAACAAATGAACAAATGAACAAATGAACAAATGAACAAATGAACAAATGAACAAATGAACAAATGAACAAATGAACAAATGAACAAATGAACAAATAAACATATGAACAAATGAACAAATGAACAAATGAAGAAATACACAAGTGAACAAATGAACAAGTGAACAAATGAACAAGTGAACAAATGAACAAGTGAACAAATGAACAAGTGAACCAATGAACAAGTGAACAAATGAACGAATGAACAAGTGAACAAATGAATAACTGAACAAATGAACAAATGAACAAATGAACAAATGAACAAATGAACAAATGAACAAATGAACAAATGAACAAATGAACAAATGAACAAATGAACAAATGAACAAATGAACGAATGAACGAATGAACAAATGAACAAATGAACAAATGAACAAATGAACAAATGAACAAATGATCAAATGAACAAATGAACAAACGAACAAATGAACAAACGAACAAACGAACAAACGAACAAATGAACAAATGAACAAATGAACAAATGAACAAATGAACAAATGAACAAATGAACAAATGAGCAAAATGAGCAAAAGGAACAAATGAACAAACGAACAAATGAACAAATGAACAAATGAACAAATGTAAAAATGAACAAATGAACAAATGAACAAATGAACAAATGAACAAATAAACAAACGAACAAATGAACAAATGAACAAATGAACAAATGAACAAATGAACAAATGAACAAATGAACAAACGAACAAATGAACAAATGAACAAATGAACAAATGAACAAATGATCAAATGAACAAATGAACAAATGAACGAATGAACAAATGAACAAATGAACAAATTACCAAATGAACAAATGAACAAATGAACAAATGAACAAATGAACAAACGAACAAATGAACAAACGAACAAATGAACAAATGAACAAATGAGCGAATAGGCAAATGAACGAATGAACAGATGAGCGAATGAACAAATGAACAAATGATCAAATGAACAAATGAACAAATGAACAAATGAACAAATGAACAAATGAACAAATGAACAAATGAACAAATGAACAAATGAACATATGAACAAATGAACAAATGAAAAAATGAAAAAATGAACAAATGAACAAATGAACAAATGAACATATGAACAAATGAACAAATGAACAAATGAACAAATGAAGAAATACACAAGTGAACAAATGATCAAGTGAACAAATGAACAAATGTACAAATGAACAAATGAACAAATGAACAAATGAACAAACGAACAAACGAACAAACGAACAAACGAACAAACGAACAAACGAACAAACGAACAAACGAACAAACGAACAAACGAACAAACGAACAAACGAACAAACGAACAAACGAACAAACGAACAAACGAACAAACGAACAAACGAACAAACGAACAAATGAACAAATGAACAAATGAACAAATGAACAAATGAACAAATGAACAAATGAACAAATGAACAAATGAACAAATGAACAAATGAACAAATGAACAAATGATCAAATGAACAAATGAACAAACGAACAAATGAACAAACGAACAAACGAACAAATGAACAAATGAACAAATAAGCAAAATGAGCAAAAGGAACAAATGAACAAACGAACAAATGAACAAATGTACAAATGAACAAATGAACAAATGAACAAATGAACAAATGAACAAATGAACAAATGAACAAATGAACAAATGAACAAATAAACAAACGAACAAATGAACAAATGAACAAATGAACAAATGAACAAATGAACAAATGAACAAATGAACAAACGAACAAATGAACAAATGAACAAATGAACAAATGACCAAATGAACAAATGAACAAATGAACATATGAACAAATGAACAAATGAACAAATGAACAAATGAACAAATGAACAAATGAACAAATGAACATATGAACAAATGAACAAATGAACAAATGAACAAATGAAGAAATACACAAGTGAACAAATGAACAAGTGAACAAATGAACAAATGTACAAATGAACAAATGAACAAATGAACAAATGAACAAATGAACAAATGAACAAATGAACAAATGAACAAATGAACAAATGTACAAATGAACAAATGAACAAATGAACAAATGAACAAATGAACAAATGAACAAATGAACAAATGATCAAATGAACAAATGAACAAATGAACAAATGAACAAATGAACAAATGAACAAATGAACAAATGAACAAATGAACAAATGAACAAATGAACAAATGAACAAATGAACAAATGAACAAATGAACAAATGAACAAATGAACAAATGAACAAATGAACAAATGAACAAATGATCAAATGCACAAATGAACAAATGAACGAATGAACAAATAACCAAATGAACAAATGAAAAAATGAACAAATGAACAAATGAACAAATTAACAAATGAACAAACGAACAAATGAACAAACGAACAAATGAGCGAAGAGGCAAATGAACGAATGAACAGATGAGCGAATAGGCAAATGAACGAATGAACAGATGAGCGAATAGACAATCGCACAAATGAACAAATGAACAAATGAACAAATGAACAAATGAACAAATGAACAAATGAACAAATGAACAAATGAACAAATGAACAAATGAACAAATGAACAAATGAACAAATGAACAAATGAACAAATGAACAAATGAACAAATGAACAAATGAACAAATGAACAAATGAACAAATGAACAAATGAACAAATGAACAAATGAACAAATGAACAAATGAACAAATGAACAAATGAACAAATGAACAAATGAACAAATGAACAAATGAACAAATGAACAAATGAACAAATGAACAAATGAACAAATGAACAAATGAACAAATGAACAAATGAACAAATGAACAAATGAACAAATGAACAAATGAAGAAATACACAAGTGAACAAATGAACAAGTGAACAAATGAACAAATGTACAAATGCACAAATGAACAAATGAACGAATGAACAAATGAACAAATGAACAAATGAACAAATGAACAAATGAACAAATGAACAAATGAACAAATGAACAAATGAACAAATGAACAAATGAACAAATGAGCAAATGAACAAATGAACAAATGAACAAATGAACAAATGAACAAATGAACAAATGAAGAAATACACAAGTGAACAAATGAACAAGTGAACAAATGAACAAATGTACAAATGCACAAATGAACAAATGAACAAATGAACAAATGAACAAATGAACAAATGAACAAATGAACAAATGAACAAATGAACAAATGAACAAATGAACAAATGAACAAATGAACAAATGAACAAATGAACAAATGAACAAATGAACAAATGAACAAATGAACAAATGAGCAAATGAACAAATGAACAAATGAACAAATGAACAAATGAACAAATGAACAAATGAACAAATGAACAAATGAACAAATGAACAAATGAACAAATGAACAAATGAACAAATGAACAAATGAACAAATGAACAAATGAACAAATGAACAAATGAACAAATGAACAAATGAACAAATGAGCAATATGAGCAAAATGAACAAATGAACAAATGAACGAATGAACAAATGAGCGAATAGACAATCGCACAGATGAACAAACGAACAAACGAACAAACGAACAAACGAACAAACGAACAAACGAACAAACGAACAAACGAACAAACGAACAAACGAACAAACGAACAAACGAACAAACGAACAAACGAACAAACGAACAAACGAACAAACGAACAAACGAACAAACGAACAAACGAACAAACGAACAAACGAACAAACGAACAAACGAACAAACGAACAAACGAACAAACGAACAAACGAACAAACGAACAAACGAACAAACGAACAAACGAACAAACGAACAAACGAACAAACGAACAAACGAACAAACGAACAAACGAACAAACGAACAAACGAACAAACGAACAAACGAACAAACGAACAAACGAACAAACGGACAAACGAACAAACGAACAAACGAACAAACGAACAAACGAACAAACGAACAAATGAACAAATGAACAAATGAACAAATGAACAAATGAACAAATGAACAAATGAACAAATGAACAAATGAACAAATGAACAAATGAACAAATGAACAAATGAACAAATGAACAAATGAACAAATGAACAAATAAACATATGAACAAATGAACAAATGAACAAATGAAGAAATACACAAGTGAACAAATGAACAAGTGAACAAATGAACAAGTGAACAAATGAACAAGTGAACAAATGAACAAGTGAACAAATGAACAAGTGAACCAATGAACAAGTGAACAAATGAACGAATGAACAAGTGAACAAATGAATAACTGAACAAATGAACAAATGAACAAATGAACAAATGAACAAATGAACAAATGAACAAATGAACAAATGAACAAATGAACAAATGAACAAATGAACAAATGAACAAATGAACAAATGAACAAATGAACAAATGAACAAATGAACAAATGAACAAATGAACAAATGAACGAATGAACAAATGAACAAATGAACAAATGAACAAATGAACAAATGAACAAATGATCAAATGAACAAATGAACAAACGAACAAATGAACAAACGAACAAACGAACAAACGAACAAACGAACAAATGAACAAATGAACAAATGAACAAATGAACAAATGAGCAAAATGAGCAAAAGGAACAAATGAACAAACGAACAAATGAACAAATGAACAAATGAACAAATGAACAAATGAACAAATGAACAAATGAACAAATGAACAAATGAACAAATAAACAAACGAACAAATGAACAAATGAACAAATGAACAAATGAACAAATGAACAAATGAACAAATGAACAAACGAACAAATGAACAAATGAACAAATGAACAAATGAACAAATGAACAAATGAACAAATGATCAAATGAACAAATGAACAAATGAACGAATGAACAAATGAACAAATGAACAAATTACCAAATGAACAAATGAACAAATGAACAAATGAACAAATGAACAAATGAACAAACGAACAAATGAACAAACGAACAAATGAACAAATGAACAAATGAGCGAATAGGCAAATGAACGAATGAACAGATGAGCGAATGAACAAATGAACAAATGATCAAATGAACAAATGAACAAATGAACAAATGAACAAATGAACAAATGAACAAATGAACAAATGAACAAATGAACATATGAACAAATGAACAAATGAAAAAATGAAAAAATGAACAAATGAACAAATGAACAAATGAACATATGAACAAATGAACAAATGAACAAATGAACAAATGAAGAAATACACAAGTGAACAAATGATCAAGTGAACAAATGAACAAATGTACAAATGAACAAATGAACAAATGAACAAATGAACAAATGAACAAACGAACAAACGAACAAACGAACAAACGAACAAACGAACAAACGAACAAACGAACAAACGAACAAACGAACAAACGAACAAACGAACAAACGAACAAACGAACAAACGAACAAACGAACAAACGAACAAACGAACAAACGAACAAACGAACAAACGAACAAACGAACAAACGAACAAACGAACAAACGAACAAACGAACAAACGAACAAACGAACAAACGAACAAACGAACAAACGAACAAACGAACAAACGAACAAACGAACAAACGAACAAACGAACAAACGAACAAACGAACAAACGAACAAACGAACAAACGAACAAACGAACAAACGAACAAACGAACAAACGAACAAACGAACAAACGAACAAACGAACAAACGAACAAACGAACAAACGAACAAACGAACAAACGAACAAACGAACAAACGAACAAACGAACAAACGAACAAACGAACAAACGAACAAACGAACAAACGAACAAATGAACAAATGAACAAATGAACAAATGAACAAATGAACAAATGAACAAATGAACAAATGAACAAATGAACAAATGAACAAATGAACAAATGAACAAATAAACATATGAACAAATGAACAAATGAAGAAATACACAAGTGAACAAATGAACAAGTGAACAAATGAACAAGTGAACAAATGAACAAGTGAACAAATGAACAAGTGAACAAATGAACAAGTGAACCAATGAACAAGTGAACAAATGAACAAATGAACAAGTGAACAAATGAATAACTGAACAAGTGAACAAATGAATAACTGAACAAATGAACAAATGAACAAATGAACAAATGAACAAATGAACAAATGAACAAATGAACAAATGAACAAATGAACAAATGTACAAATGAACAAATGAACAAATGAACAAATGAACAAATGAACAAATGAACAAATGAACAAATGAACAAATGAACAAATGAACAAATGATCAAATGAACAAATGAACAAACGAACAAATGAACAAACGAACAAACGAACAAATGAACAAATGAACAAATGAACAAATGAACAAATGAACAAATGAACAAATGAACAAATGAACAAATGAGCAAAATGAGCAAAAGGAACAAATGAACAAACGAACAAATGAACAAATGAACAAATGAACAAATGTACAAATGAACAAATGAACAAATGAACAAATGAACAAATGAACAAATGAACAAATGAACAAATGAACAAATAAACAAACGAACAAATGAACAAATGAACAAATGAACAAATGAACAAATGAACAAATGAACAAACGAACAAATGAACAAATGAACAAATGAACAAATGAACAAATGAACAAATGAGCAAAATGAGCAAAAGGAACAAATGAACAAACGAACAAATGAACAAATGAACAAATGAACAAATGAACAAATGTACAAATGAACAAATGAACAAATGAACAAATGAACAAATGAACAAATGAACAAATGAACAAATGAACAAATGAACAAATGAACAAATGAACAAATGAACAAATGAACAAATAAACAAACGAACAAATGAACAAATGAACAAATGAACAAATGAACAAATGAACAAACGAACAAATGAACAAATGAACAAATGAACAAATGAACAAATGATCAAATGAACAAATGAACAAATGAACAAATGAACAAATGAACAAATGAAAAAAATGAATAAATGAACAAATGAACAAATGAACAAATGAACAAATGAACAAATGAACAAATGAACAAATGAACAAATGAACAAATGAACAAATGAACAAATGAACAAATGAACAAATAAACATATGAACAAATGAACAAATGAACAAATACACAAGTGAACAAATGAACAAGTGAACAAATGAACAAGTGAACAAATGAACAAGTGAACAAATGAACAAGTGAACAAATGAACAAGTGAACCAATGAACAAGTGAACAAATGAACAAATGAACAAGTGAACAAATGAATAACTGAACAAATGAACAAATGAACAAATGAACAAATGAACAAATGAACAAATGAACAAATGAACAAATGAACAAATGAACAAATGAACAAATGAACAAATGAACAAATGAACAAATGAACAAATGAACAAATGATCAAATGAACAAATGAACAAACGAACAAATGAACAAACGAACAAACGAACAAATGAACAAATGAACAAATGAACAAATGAACAAATGAACAAATGAACAAATGAACAAATGAACAAATGAACAAATGAACAAATGAACAAATGAACAAATGAACAAATGAACAAATGAACAAATGAACAAATGAACAAATGAACAAATGAACAAATGAACAAATGAACAAATGAACATATGAACAAATGAACAAATGAACAAATGAACAAATGAACAACTGAACAAATGAACAAATGAACAACTGAACAAATGAACAAATGAACAAGTGAACAAATGAACAAATGAACAAATAACGAAATGAACAAATGAACAAATAACCAAATGAACATATAACCAAATGAACAAATGAACAAACGAACAAATGAACAAACGAACAAATGAACAAACGAACAAATGAACAAATGAACAAATGAACAAATGAACAAATGAACAAATGAACAAATGAACAAATGAACAAATGAACAAATGAACCAATGAACAAATGAACAAATGAACAAATGAACAAATGAACAAATGAACAAATGAACAAATGAACAAATGAACAAATGAACAAATGAACAAATGAACAAATGAACAAATGAACAAATGAACAAATGAACAAATGAACAAATGAACAAATGAACAAATGAACAAATGAACAAATGAACAAATGAACAAATGAGCAATATGAGCAAAATGAACAAATGAACAAATGAACGAATGAACAAGTGAGCGAATAGACAATCGCACAGATGAACAAATGAACAAATGAACAAATGAACAAATGAACAAATGAACAAATGAACAAATGAACAAATGAACAAATGAACAAATGAACAAATGAACAAATGAACAAATGAACAAATGAACAAATGAACAAATGAACAAATGAACAAATGAACAAATGAACAAATGAACAAATGAACAAATGAACAAATGAGCAAATGAACAAATGAACAAATGAACAAATGAACAAATGAACAAATGAACAAATGAACAAATGAACAAATGAACAAATGAACAAATGAACATATGAACAAATGAACAAATGAAAAAATGAACAAATGAACAAATGAACAAATGAACAAATGAACAAATGAACATATGAACAAATGAACAAATGAAAAAATGAACAAATGAACAAATGAACAAATGAACATATGAACAAATGAACAAATGAAGAAATACACAAGTGAACAAATGATCAAGTGAACAAATGAACAAATGTACAAATGAACAAATGAACAAATGAACAAATGAACAAATGAACAAATGAACAAACGAACAAACGAACAAACGAACAAACGAACAAACGAACAAACGAACAAACGAACAAACGAACAAACGAACAAACGAACAAATGAACAAATGAACAAATGAACAAATGAACAAACGAACAAACGAACAAACGAACAAACGAACAAACGAACAAACGAACAAACGAACAAACGAACAAACGAACAAACGAACAAACGAACAAACGAACAAACGAGCAAACGAACAAACGAACAAACGAACAAACGAACAAACGAACAAATGAACAAATGAACAAATGAACAAATGAACAAATGAACAAATGAACAAATGAACAAATGAACAAATGAAAAAAATGAATAAATGAACAAATGAACAAATGAACAAATGAACAAATGAACAAATGAACAAATGAACAAATGAACAAATGAACAAATGAACAAATGAACAAATGAACAAATGAACAAATGAACAAATGAACAAATGAACAAATAAACATATGAACAAATGAACAAATGAACAAATGAAGAAATACACAAGTGAACAAATGAACAAGTGAACAAATGAACAAGTGAACAAATGAACAAGTGAACAAATGAACAAGTGAACAAATGAACAAGTGAACAAATGAACAAGTGAACCAATGAACAAGTGAACAAATGAACAAATGAACAAGTGAACAAATGAATAACTGAACAAATGAACAAATGAACAAATGAACAAATGAACAAATGAACAAATGAACAAATGAACAAATGAACAAATGAACAAATGAACAAATGAACAAATGAACAAATGAACAAATGAACAAATGATCAAATGAACAAATGAACAAACGAACAAATGAACAAACGAACAAACGAACAAATGAACAAATGAACAAATGAACAAATGAACAAATGAACAAATGAACAAATGAACAAATGAACAAATGAGCAAAATGAGCAAAAGGAACAAATGAACAAACGAACAAATGAACAAATGAACAAATGAACAAATGTACAAATGAACAAATGAACAAATGAACAAATGAACAAATGAACAAATGAACAAATGAACAAATGAACAAATAAACAAACGAACAAATGAACAAATGAACAAATGAACAAATGAACAAATGAACAAATGAACAAATGAACAAACGAACAAATGAACAAATGAACAAATGATCAAATGAACAAATGAACGAATGAACAAATGAACAAATGAACAAATAACCAAATGAACAAATGAACAAATGAACAAATGAACAAATGAACAAATGAACAAACGAACAAATGAACAAATGAACAAATGAGCGAATAGGCAAATGAACGAATGAACAGATGAGCGAATAGACAATCGCACAAATGAACAAATGAACAAATGAGAAATATGAGCAAAATGAACAAATGAACAAATGAACGAATGAACAAATGAGCGAATGAACAAATGAGCGAATAGACAATCGCACAAATGAGCAATATGAGCAAAATGAACAAATGAAAGAATGAAAAAATGAGCGAATGAACAAATGAGCAATATGAGCAAAATGAACAAATGAACAAATGAACGAATGAACAAATGAGCGAATGAACAAATGAGCGAATAGACAATCGCACAAATGAACAAATGAACAATTGAACAAATGAACAAATGAACAAATGAACAAATGAACAAATGAACAAATGAACAAATGAACAAATGTAAAAATGAACAAATGAACAAATGAACAAATGAACAAATGAACAAATGAACAAATGAACAAATGATCAAATGAACAAATGAACAAATGAACAAATGAACAAATGAACAAATGAACAAATGAACAAATGAACAAATGAACAAATGAACAAATGAACAAATGAACAAATGAACAAATGAACAAATGAACAAATGAACAAATGAACAAATGAACAAATGAACAAATGAACAAATGAACAAATGAACAAATGAACAAATGAACAAATGAACAAATGAACAAATGAACAAATGAACATATGAACAAATGAACAAATGAACAAATGAACAAATGAACAACTGAACAAATGAACAAATGAACAACTGAACAAATGAACAAATGAACAAGTGAACAAATGAACAAATGAACAAATAACGAAATGAACAAATGAACAAATAACCAAATGAACATATAACCAAATGAACAAATGAACAAACGAACAAATGAACAAACGAACAAATGAACAAACGAACAAATGAACAAATGAACAAATGAACAAATGAACAAATGAACAAATGAACAAATGAACAAATGAACAAATGAACAAATGAACAAATGAACAAATGAACCAATGAACAAATGAACAAATGAACAAATGAACAAATGAACAAATGAACAAATGAACAAATGAACAAATGAACAAATGAACAAATGAACAAATGAACAAATGAACAAATGAACAAATGAACAAATGAACAAATGAACAACTGAACAAATGAACAAATGAACAACTGAACAAATGAACAAATGAACAAGTGAACAAATGAACAAATGAACAAATAACGAAATGAACAAATGAACAAATAACCAAATGAACATATAACCAAATGAACAAATGAACAAACGAACAAATGAACAAACGAACAAATGAACAAACGAACAAATGAACAAATGAACAAATGAACAAATGAACAAATGAACAAATGAACAAATGAACAAATGAACAAATGAACAAATGAACAAATGAACAAATGAACAAATGAACAAATGAACAAATGAACAAATGAACAAATGAACAAATGAACAAATGAACAAATGAACAAATGAACAAATGAACAAATGAACAAATGAACAAATGAACAAATGATCAAATGAACAAATGAACAAACGAACAAATGAACAAACGAACAAGCGAACAAATGAACAAATGAACAAATGAACAAATGAACAAATGAACAAATGAACAAATGAACAAATGAACAAATGAACAAATGAACAAATGAACAAATGAGCAAAATGAGCAAAAGGAACAAATGAACAAACGAACAAATGAACAAATGAACAAATGAACAAATGTACAAATGAACAAATGAACAAATGAACAAATGAACAAATGAACAAATGAACAAATGAACAAATAAACAAACGAACAAATGAACAAATGAACAAATGAACAAATGAACAAATGAACAAATGAACAAATGAACAAACGAACAAATGAACAAATGAACAAATGAACAAATGATCAAATGAACAAATGAACGAATGAACAAATGAACAAATGAACAAATAACCAAATGAACAAATGAACAAATGAACAAATGAACAAATGAACAAATGAACAAATGAACAAACGAACAAACGAACAAATGAACAAATGAACAAATGAACAAATGAACAAATGAACAAATGAACAAATGAACAAATGAACAAATGAACAAATGAACAAATGAACAAATGAACAAATGAACAAATGAACAAACGAACAAATGAACAAATGAACAAATGAACAAATGAACAAACGAACAAACGAACAAACGAACAAACGAACAAACGAACAAACGAACAAACGAACAAACGAACAAACGAACAAACGAACAAACGAACAAACGAACAAACGAGCAAACGAACAAACGAACAAACGAACAAACGAACAAATGAACAAATGAACAAATGAACAAATGAACAAATGAACAAATGAACAAATGAACAAATGAACAAATGAACAAATGAAAAAAATGAATAAATGAACAAATGAAAAAAAATGAATAAATGAACAAATGAGCAAAAGGAACAAATGAACAAACGAACAAATGAACAAATGAACAAATGAACAAATGTACAAATGAACAAATGAACAAATGAACAAATGAACAAATGAACAAATGAACAAATGAACAAATGAACAAATAAACAAACGAACAAATGAACAAATGAACAAATGAACAAATGAACAAATGAACAAATGAACAAATGAACAAACGAACAAATGAACAAATGAACAAATGATCAAATGAACAAATGAACGAATGAACAAATGAACAAATGAACAAATAACCAAATGAACAAATGAACAAATGAACAAATGAACAAATGAACAAATGAACAAACGAACAAATGAACAAATGAACAAATGAGCGAATAGGCAAATGAACGAATGAACAGATGAGCGAATAGACAATCGCAAAAAATGAACAAATGAACAAATGAGAAATATGAGCAAAATGAACAAATGAACAAATGAACGAATGAACAAATGAGCGAATGAACAAATGAGCGAATAGACAATCGCACAAATGAGCAATATGAGCAAAATGAACAAATGAAAGAATGAAAAAATGAGCGAATGAACAAATGAGCAATATGAGCAAAATGAACAAATGAACAAATGAACGAATGAACAAATGAGCGAATGAACAAATGAGCGAATAGACAATCGCACAAATGAACAAATGAACAATTGAACAAATGAACAAATGAACAAATGAACAAATGAACAAATGAACAAATGTAAAAATGAACAAATGAACAAATGAACAAATGAACAAATGAACAAATGAACAAATGAACAAATGATCAAATGAACAAATGAACAAATGAACAAATGAACAAATGAACAAATGAACAAATGAACAAATGAACAAATGAACAAATGAACAAATGAACAAATGAACAAATGAACAAATGAACAAATGAACAAATGAACAAATGAACAAATGAACAAATGAACAAATGAACAAATGAACAAATGAACAAATGAACAAATGAACAAATGAACAAATGAACAAATGAACATATGAACAAATGAACAAATGAACAAATGAACAAATGAACAACTGAACAAATGAACAAATGAACAACTGAACAAATGAACAAATGAACAAGTGAACAAATGAACAAATGAACAAATAACGAAATGAACAAATGAACAAATAACCAAATGAACATATAACCAAATGAACAAATGAACAAACGAACAAATGAACAAACGAACAAATGAACAAACGAACAAATGAACAAATGAACAAATGAACAAATGAACAAATGAACAAATGAACAAATGAACAAATGAACAAATGAACAAATGAACAAATGAACAAATGAACAAATGAACCAATGAACAAATGAACAAATGAACAAATGAACAAATGAACAAATGAACAAATGAACAAATGAACAAATGAACAAATGAACAAATGAACAAATGAACAAATGAACAAATGAACAAATGAACAAATGAACAAATGAACAAATGAACAAATGAACAAATGAACAACTGAACAAATGAACAAATGAACAACTGAACAAATGAACAAATGAACAAGTGAACAAATGAACAAATGAACAAATAACGAAATGAACAAATGAACAAATAACCAAATGAACAAATAACCAAATGAACATATAACCAAATGAACAAACGAACAAATGAACAAACGAACAAATGAACAAACGAACAAATGAACAAATGAACAAATGAACAAATGAACAAATGAACAAATGAACAAATGAACAAATGAACAAATGAACAAATGAACAAATGAACAAATGAACAAATGAACAAATGAACAAATGAACAAATGAACAAATGAACAAATGAACAAATGAACAAATGAACAAATGAACAAATGAACAAATGAACAAATGATCAAATGAACAAATGAACAAACGAACAAATGAACAAACGAACAAACGAACAAATGAACAAATGAACAAATGAACAAATGAACAAATGAACAAATGAACAAATGAACAAATGAACAAATGAACAAATGAACAAATGAGCAAAATGAGCAAAAGGAACAAATGAACAAACGAACAAATGAACAAATGAACAAATGAACAAATGTACAAATGAACAAATGAACAAATGAACAAATGAACAAATGAACAAATGAACAAATGAACAAATAAACAAACGAACAAATGAACAAATGAACAAATGAACAAATGAACAAATGAACAAATGAACAAACGAACAAATGAACAAATGAACAAATGAACAAATGATCAAATGAACAAATGAACGAATGAACAAATGAACAAATGAACAAATAACCAAATGAACAAATGAACAAATGAACAAATGAACAAATGAACAAATGAACAAACGAACAAACGAACAAATGAACAAATGAACAAATGAACAAATGAACAAATGAACAAATGAACAAATGAACAAATGAACAAATGAACAAATGAACAAATGAACAAATGAACAAATGAACAAATGAACAAACGAACAAATGAACAAATGAACAAATGAACAAACGAACAAACGAACAAACGAACAAACGAACAAACGAACAAACGAACAAACGAACAAACGAACAAACGAACAAACGAACAAACGAACAAACGAACAAACGAACAAACGAACAAACGAGCAAACGAACAAACGAACAAACGAACAAACGAACAAACGAACAAATGAACAAATGAACAAATGAACAAATGAACAAATGAACAAATGAACAAATGAAAAAAATGAATAAATGAACAAATGAAAAAAATGAATAAATGAACAAATGAACAAATGAACAAATGAACAAATGAACAAATGAACAAATGAACAAATGAACAAATGAACAAATGAACAAATGAACAAATAAACATATGAACAAATGAACAAATGAACAAATGAAGAAATACACAAGTGAACAAATGAACAAGTGAACAAATGAACAAGTGAACAAATGAACAAGTGAACAAATGAACAAGTGAACAAATGAACAAGTGAACAAATGAACAAGTGAACAAATGAACAAGTGAACAAATGAACAAGTGAACCAATGAACAAGTGAACAAATGAACAAATGAACAAGTGAACAAATGAATAACTGAACAAATGAACAAATGAACAAATGAACAAATGAACAAATGAACAAATGAACAAATGAACAAATGAACAAATGAACAAATGAACAAATGATCAAATGAACAAATGAACAAACGAACAAATGAACAAACGAACAAACGAACAAATGAACAAATGAACAAATGAACAAATGAACAAATGAACAAATGAACAAATGAACAAATGAACAAATGAACAAATGAACAAATGAGCAAAATGAGCAAAAGGAACAAATGAACAAACGAACAAATGAACAAATGAACAAATGAACAAATGTACAAATGAACAAATGAACAAATGAACAAATGAACAAATGAACAAATGAACAAATGAACAAATAAACAAACGAACAAATGAACAAATGAACAAATGAACAAATGAACAAATGAACAAATGAACAAATGAACAAACGAACAAATGAACAAATGAACAAATGAACAAATGATCAAATGAACAAATGAACGAATGAACAAATGAACAAATGAACAAATAACCAAATGAACAAATGAACAAATGAACAAATGAACAAATGAACAAATGAACAAACGAACAAATGAACAAATGAACAAATGAGCGAATAGGCAAATGAACGAATGAACAGATGAGCGAATAGACAATCGCACAAATGAACAAATGAACAAATGAGAAATATGAGCAAAATGAACAAATGAACAAATGAACGAATGAACAAATGAGCGAATGAACAAATGAGCGAATAGACAATCGCACAAATGAGCAATATGAGCAAAATGAACAAATGAAAGAATGAAAAAATGAGCGAATGAACAAATGAGCAATATGAGCAAAATGAACAAATGAACAAATGAACGAATGAACAAATGAGCGAATGAACAAATGAGCGAATAGACAATCGCACAAATGAACAAATGAACAATTGAACAAATGAACAAATGAACAAATGAACAAATGAACAAATGAACAAATGAACAAATGAACAAATGTAAAAATGAACAAATGAACAAATGAACAAATGAACAAATGAACAAATGAACAAATGAACAAATGATCAAATGAACAAATGAACAAATGAACAAATGAACAAATGAACAAATGAACAAATGAACAAATGAACAAATGAACAAATGAACAAATGAACAAATGAACAAATGAACAAATGAACAAATGAACAAATGAACAAATGAACAAATGAACAAATGAACAAATGAACAAATGAACAAATGAACAAATGAACAAATGAACAAATGAACAAATGAACATATGAACAAATGAACAAATGAACAAATGAACAAATGAACAACTGAACAAATGAACAAATGAAAAACTGAACAAATGAACAAATGAACAAGTGAACAAATGAACAAATGAACAAATAACGAAATGAACAAATGAACAAATAACCAAATGAACATATAACCAAATGAACAAATGAACAAACGAACAAATGAACAAACGAACAAATGAACAAACGAACAAATGAACAAATGAACAAATGAACAAATGAACAAATGAACAAATGAACAAATGAACCAATGAACAAATGAACAAATGAACAAATGAACAAATGAACAAATGAACAAATGAACAAATGAACAAATGAACAAATGAACAAATGAACAAATGAACAAATGAACAAATGAACAAATGAACAAATGAACAAATGAACAAATGAACAAATGAACAAATGAACAACTGAACAAATGAACAAATGAACAAGTGAACAAATGAACAAATGAACAAATAACGAAATGAACAAATGAACAAATAACCAAATGAACATATAACCAAATGAACAAATGAACAAACGAACAAATGAACAAACGAACAAATGAACAAACGAACAAATGAACAAATGAACAAATGAACAAATGAACAAATGAACAAATGAACAAATGAACAAATGAACAAATGAACAAATGAACAAATGAACAAATGAACAAATGAACAAATGAACAAATGAACAAATGAACAAATGAACAAATGAACAAATGAACAAATGAACAAATGAACAAATGAACAAATGAACAAATGAGCAAAATGAGCAAAAGGAACAAATGAACAAACGAACAAATGAACAAATGAACAAATGAACAAATGTACAAATGAACAAATGAACAAATGAACAAATGAACAAATGAACAAATGAACAAATGAACAAATGAACAAATGAACAAATGAACAAATAAACAAACGAACAAATGAACAAATGAACAAATGAACACATGAACAAATGAACAAACGAACAAGTGAACAAATGAACAAATGAACAAATGAACAAATGATCAAATGAACAAATGAACAAATGAACATATGAACAAATGAACAAATGAACAAATGAACAAATGAACAAATGAACAAATGAACAAATGAACATATGAACAAATGAACAAATGAACAAATGAACAAATGAAGAAATACACAAGTGAACAAATGAACAAATGAACAAATGAACAAATGAACAAATGAACAAATGAACAAATGAACAAATGAACAAATGAACAAATGAACAAATGAACAAATGAACAAATGAACAAATGAACAAATGAACAAATGAACAAATGAACAAATGAACAAATGAACAAATGAACAAATGAACAAATGAACAAATGAACAAATGAACAAATGAACAAATGAACAAATGAACAAATGAACAAATGAACAAATGATCAAATGAACAAATGAACAAACGAACAAATGAACAAACGAACAAACGAACAAATGAACAAATGAACAAATGACCAAATGAACAAATGAACAAATGAACAAATGAACAAATGAACAAATGAACAAATGAACAAATGAGCAAAATGAGCAAAAGGAACAAATGAACAAACGAACAAATGAACAAATGAACAAATGAACAAATGTACAAATGAACAAATGAACAAATGAACAAATGAACAAATGAACAAATGAACAAATGAACAAATGAACAAATAAACAAACGAACAAATGAACAAACGAACAAATGAACAAATGAACAAATGAACAAATGAACAAATGAACAAATGAACAAACGAACAAATGAACAAATGAACAAATGAACAAATGAACAAATGATCAAATGAACAAATGAACAAATGAACATATGAGCAAATGAACAAATGAACAAATGAACAAATGAACAAATGAACAAATGAACATATGAACAAATGAACAAATGAACAAATGAAGAAATACACAAGTGAACAAATGAACAAGTGAACAAATGAACAAATGTACAAATGAACAAATGAACAAATGAACAAATGAACAAATGAACAAATGAACAAATGAACAAATGAACAAATGAACAAATGAACAAATGAACAAATGAACAAATGAACAAATGAACAAATGAACAAATGAACAAATGAACAAATGATCAAATGAACAAATGAACAAATGAACAAATGAACAAATGAACAAATGAACAAATGAACAAATGAACAAATGAACAAATGAACAAATGAACGAATGAACAAATGAACAAATGAACAAATGATCAAATGCACAAATGAACAAATGAACGAATGAACAAATAACCAAATGAACAAATGAAAAAATGAACAAATGAACAAATGAACAAATGAACAAATTAACAAATGAACAAATGAGCGAAGAGGCAAATGAACGAATGAACAGATGAGCGAATAGGCAAATGAACGAATGAACAGATGAGCGAATAGACAATCGCACAAATGAACAAATGAACAAATGAACAAATGAACAAATGAACAAATGAACAAATGAACAAATGAACAAATGAACAAATGAACAAATGAACAAATGAACAAATGAACAAATGAACAAATGAACAAATGAACAAATGAGCAATATGAGCAAAATGAACAAATGAACAAATGAACGAATGAACAAGTGAGCGAATAGACAATCGCACAGATGAACAAATGAACAAATTAACAAATGAACAAATGAACAAATGAACAAATGAACAAATGAACAAATGAACAAATGAACAAATGATCAAATGAACAAATGAACAAACGAACAAATGAACAAACGAACAAATGAACAAACGAACAAACGAACAAATGAACAAATGAACAAATGAACAAATGAACAAATGAACAAATGAACAAATGAACAAATGAACAAATGAACAAATGAACAAATGAGCAAAATGAGCAAAAGGAACAAATGAACAAACGAACAAATGAACAAATGAACAAATGAACAAATGTACAAATGAACAAATGAACAAATGAACAAATGAACAAATGAACAAATGAACAAATGAACAAATGAACAAATGAACAAATAAACAAACGAACAAATGAACAAATGAACAAATGAACAAATGAACAAATGAACAAATGAACAAATGAACAAACGAACAAATGAACAAATGAACAAATGAACAAATGATCAAATGAACAAATGAACGAATGAACAAATGAACAAATGAACAAATAACCAAATGAACAAATGAACAAATGAACAAATGAACAAATGAACAAATGAACAAACGAACAAATGAACAAATGAACAAATGAGCGAATAGGCAAATGAACGAATGAACAGATGAGCGAATAGACAATCGCACAAATGAACAAATGAACAAATGAGCAATATGAGCAAAATGAACAAATGAACAAATGAACGAATGAACAAATGAGCGAATGAACAAATGAGCGAATAGACAATCGCACAAATGAGCAATATGAGCAAAATGAACAAATGAAAGAATGAAAAAATGAGCGAATGAACAAATGAGCAATATGAGCAAAATGAACAAATGAACAAATGAACGAATGAACAAATGAGCGAATGAACAAATGAGCGAATAGACAATCGCACAAATGAACAAATGAACAAATGAACAAATGAACAAATGAACAAATGAACAAATGAACAAATGTAAAAATGAACAAATGAACAAATGAACAAATGAACAAATGAACAAATGAACAAATGAACAAATGATCAAATGAACAAATGAACAAATGAACAAATGAACAAATGAACAAATGAACAAATGAACAAATGAACAAATGAACAAATGAACAAATGAACAAATGAACAAATGAACAAATGAACAAATGAACAAATGAACAAATGAACAAATGAACAAATGAACAAATGAACAAATGAACAAATGAACAAATGAACAAATGAACAAATGAACAAATGAACAAATGAACAAATGAACAAATGAACAAATGAACAAATGAACATATGAACAAATGAACAAATGAACAAATGAACAAATGAACAACTGAACAAATGAACAAATGAACAAGTGAACAAATGAACAAATGAACAAATAACGAAATGAACAAATGAACAAATAACCAAATGAACATATAACCAAATGAACAAATGAACAAACGAACAAATGAACAAACGAACAAATGAACAAACGAACAAATGAACAAATGAACAAATGAACAAATGAACAAATGAACAAATGAACAAATGAACAAATGAACAAATGAACAAATGAACCAATGAACAAATGAACAAATGAACAAATGAACAAATGAACAAATGAACAAATGAACAAATGAACAAATGAACAAATGAACAAATGAACAAATGAACAAATGAACAACTGAACAAATGAACAAATGAACAACTGAACAAATGAACAAATGAACAAGTGAACAAATGAACAAATGAACAAATAACGAAATGAACAAATGAACAAATAACCAAATGAACATATAACCAAATGAACAAATGAACAAACGAACAAATGAACAAACGAACAAATGAACAAACGAACAAATGAACAAATGAACAAATGAACAAATGAACAAATGAACAAATGAACAAATGAACAAATGAACAAATGAACAAATGAACAAATGAACAAATGAACAAATGAACAAATGAACAAATGAACAAATGAACAAATGAACAAATGAACAAATGAACAAATGAACAAATGAACAAATGAACAAATGAACAAATGAACAAATGAACAAATGAACAAATGAACAAATGATCAAATGAACAAATGAACAAACGAACAAATGAACAAACGAACAAACGAACAAATGAACAAATGAACAAATGAACAAATGAACAAATGAACAAATGAACAAATGAACAAATGAACAAATGAACAAATGAACAAATGAACAAATGAACAAATGAGCAAAATGAGCAAAAGGAACAAATGAACAAACGAACAAATGAACAAATGAACAAATGAACAAATGTACAAATGAACAAATGAACAAATGAACAAATGAACAAATGAACAAATGAACAAATGAACAAATGAACAAATAAACAAACGAACAAATGAACAAACGAACAAATGAACAAATGAACAAATGAACAAATGAACAAATGAACAAATGAACAAATGAACAAACGAACAAATGAACAAATGAACAAATGAACAAATGAACAAATGATCAAATGAACAAATGAACAAATGAACATATGAGCAAATGAACAAATGAACAAATGAACAAATGAACAAATGAACAAATGAACATATGAACAAATGAACAAATGAACAAATGAACAAATGAAGAAATACACAAGTGAACAAATGAACAAGTGAACAAATGAACAAATGTACAAATGAACAAATGAACAAATGAACAAATGAACAAATGAACAAATGAACAAATGAACAAATGAACAAATGAACAAATGAACAAATGAACAAATGAACAAATGAACAAATGAACAAATGAACAAATGAACAAATGAACAAATGAACAAATGAACAAATGAACAAATGAACAAATGAACAAATGATCAAATGAACAAATGAACAAATGAACAAATGAACAAATGAACAAATGAACAAATGAACAAATGAACAAATGAACAAATGAACAAATGAACAAATGAACAAATGAACAAATGAACAAATGAACAAATGAACAAATGAACAAATGATCAAATGCACAAATGAACAAATGAACGAATGAACAAATAACCAAATGAACAAATGAAAAAATGAACAAATGAACAAATGAACAAATTGACAAATGAACAAACGAACAAATGAACAAATGAACAAATGAGCGAAGAGGCAAATGAACGAATGAACAGATGAGCGAATAGGCAAATGAACGAATGAACAGATGAGCGAATAGACAATCGCACAAATGAACAAATGAACAAATGAACAAATGAACAAATGAACAAATGAACAAATGAACAAATGAACAAATGAACAAATGAGCAATATGAGCAAAATGAACAAATGAACAAATGAACGAATGAACAAGTGAGCGAATAGACAATCGCACAGATGAACAAATGAACAAATGAACAAATGAACAAATGAACAAATGAACAAATGAACAAATGAACAAATGAACAAATGAACAAATGAACAAATGAACAAATGAACAAATGAACAAATGAACAAATGAACAAATGAACAAATGAACAAATGAACAAATGAACAAATGAACAAATGAACAAATGAACAAATGAACAAATGAACAAATGAACAAATGAACAAATGAACAAATGAACAAATGAACAAATGAACAAATGAACAAATGAACAAATGAACAAATGAACAAATGAACAAATGAACAAATGAACAAATGAACAAATGAACAAATGAACAAATGAACAAATGAACAAATGAACAAATGAACAAATGAACAAATGAACATATGAACAAATGAACAAATGAACAAATGAACAAATGAACATATGAACAAATGAACAAATGAACAAATGAACAAATGAAGAAATACACAAGTGAACAAATGATCAAGTGAACAAATGAACAAATGTACAAATGAACAAATGAACAAATGAACAAATGAACAAATGAACAAACGAACAAACGAACAAACGAACAAACGAACAAACGAACAAACGAACAAACGAACAAACGAACAAACGAACAAACGAACAAATGAACAAATGAACAAATGAACAAATGAACAAACGAACAAACGAACAAACGAACAAACGAACAAACGAACAAACGAACAAACGAACAAACGAACAAACGAACAAACGAACAAACGAACAAACGAACAAACGAGCAAACGAACAAACGAACAAACGAACAAACGAACAAACGAACAAATGAACAAATGAACAAATGAACAAATGAACAAATGAACAAATGAACAAATGAACAAATGAAAAAAATGAATAAATGAACAAATGAACAAATGAACAAATGAACAAATGAACAAATGAACAAATGAACAAATGAACAAATGAACAAATGAACAAATGAACAAATGAACAAATGAACAAATGAACAAATGAACAAATGAACAAATGAACAAATGAACAAATGAACAAATGAACAAATGAACAAATGAACAAATGAACAAATGAACAAATGAACAAATGAACAAATGAACAAATGAACAAATGAACAAATGAACAAATGAACAAATGAACAAATGAACAAATGAACAAATGAACAAATGAACAAATGAACAAATGAACAAATGAACAAATGAACAAATGAACAAATGAACAAATGAACAAATGAACAAATGAACAAATGAACAAATGAACATATGAACAAATGAACAAATGAACAAATGAACAAATGAACATATGAACAAATGAACAAATGAACAAATGAACAAATGAAGAAATACACAAGTGAACAAATGATCAAGTGAACAAATGAACAAATGTACAAATGAACAAATGAACAAATGAACAAATGAACAAATGAACAAACGAACAAACGAACAAACGAACAAACGAACAAACGAACAAACGAACAAACGAACAAACGAACAAACGAACAAACGAACAAATGAACAAATGAACAAATGAACAAATGAACAAACGAACAAACGAACAAACGAACAAACGAACAAACGAACAAACGAACAAACGAACAAACGAACAAACGAACAAACGAACAAACGAACAAACGAACAAACGAGCAAACGAACAAACGAACAAACGAACAAACGAACAAACGAACAAATGAACAAATGAACAAATGAACAAATGAACAAATGAACAAATGAACAAATGAACAAATGAAAAAAATGAATAAATGAACAAATGAACAAATGAACAAATGAACAAATGAACAAATGAACAAATGAACAAATGAACAAATGAACAAATGAACAAATAAACATATGAACAAATGAACAAATGAACAAATGAAGAAATACACAAGTGAACAAATGAACAAGTGAACAAATGAACAAGTGAACAAATGAACAAGTGAACAAATGAACAAGTGAACAAATGAACAAGTGAACAAATGAACAAGTGAACCAATGAACAAGTGAACAAATGAACAAATGAACAAGTGAACAAATGAATAACTGAACAAATGAACAAATGAACAAATGAACAAATGAACAAATGAACAAATGAACAAATGAACAAATGAACAAATGAACAAATGAACAAATGAACAAATGAACAAATGAACAAATGAACAAATGAACAAATGATCAAATGAACAAATGAACAAACGAACAAATGAACAAACGAACAAACGAACAAATGAACAAATGAACAAATGAACAAATGAACAAATGAACAAATGAACAAATGAACAAATGAACAAATGAACAAATGAGCAAAATGAGCAAAAGGAACAAATGAACAAACGAACAAATGAACAAATGAACAAATGAACAAATGTACAAATGAACAAATGAACAAATGAACAAATGAACAAATGAACAAATGAACAAATGAACAAATAAACAAACGAACAAATGAACAAATGAACAAATGAACAAATGAACAAATGAACAAATGAACAAATGAGCAAAATGAGCAAAAGGAACAAATGAACAAACGAACAAATGAACAAATGAACAAATGAACAAATGTACAAATGAACAAATGAACAAATGAACAAATGAACAAATGAACAAATGAACAAATGAACAAATAAACAAATGAACAAATGAACAAATGAACAAATGAACAAATGAACAAATGAACAAACGAACAAATGAACAAATGAACAAATGAACAAATGATCAAATGAACAAATGAACGAATGAACAAATGAACAAATGAACAAATAACCAAATGAACAAATGAACAAATGAACAAATGAACAAATGAACAAATGAACAAACGAACAAATGAACAAATGAACAAATGAGCGAATAGGCAAATGAACGAATGAACAGATGAGCGAATAGACAATCGCACAAATGAACAAATGAACAAATGAGCAATATGAGCAAAATGAACAAATGAACAAATGAACGAATGAACAAATGAGCGAATGAACAAATGAGCGAATAGACAATCGCACAAATGAGCAATATGAGCAAAATGAACAAATGAAAGAATGAAAAAATGAGCGAATGAACAAATGAGCAATATGAGCAAAATGAACAAATGAACAAATGAACGAATGAACAAATGAGCGAATGAACAAATGAGCGAATAGACAATCGCACAAATGAACAAATGAACAAATGAACAAATGAACAAATGAACAAATGAACAAATGTAAAAATGAACAAATGAACAAATGAACAAATGAACAAATGAACAAATGAACAAATGAACAAATGAACAAATGAACAAATGAACAAATGATCAAATGAACAAATGAACAAATGAACAAATGAACAAATGAACAAATGAACAAATGAACAAATGAACAAATGAACAAATGAACAAATGAACAAATGAACAAATGAACAAATGAACAAATGAACAAATGAACAAATGAACAAATGAACAAATGAACAAATGAACAAATGAACAAATGAACAAATGAACAAATGAACATATGAACAAATGAACAAATGAACAAATGAACAAATGAACAACTGAACAAATGAACAAATGAACAAGTGAACAAATGAACAAATGAACAAATAACGAAATGAACAAATGAACAAATAACCAAATGAACATATAACCAAATGAACAAATGAACAAACGAACAAATGAACAAACGAACAAATGAACAAACGAACAAATGAACAAACGAACAAATGAACAAATGAACAAATGAACAAATGAACAAATGAACAAATGAACAAATGAACAAATGAACAAATGAACAAATGAACAAATGAACAAATGAACCAATGAACAAATGAACAAATGAACAAATGAACAAATGAACAAATGAACAAATGAACAAATGAACAAATGAACAAACGAACAAACGAACAAACGAACAAACGAACAAACGAACAAACGAACAAAGGAACAAATGAACAAATGAACAAATGAACAAATGAACAAATGAACAAATGAACAAATCAACAAATCAACAAATCAACAAATCAACAAATCAACAAATGTACAAATGAACAAATGAACAAACGAACGAATGAACGAATGAACAAATGAACAAATGAACAAATGAACAAATGAACAAATGAACAAATGAACAAATGAACAAATGAACAAATGTACAAATGAACAAATGAACAAATGAACAAATGAACAAATGAACAAATGAACAATTGAAAAAGTGAACATGTCAACAAATGAACAAATGAACAAATGATCAAATGAACAACTGAACGAATGAACAAATGAACAAATGAACAAACGAACAAACGAACAAACGAACAAATGAACAAATGAACAAATGAACAAATGAACAAATGCACAAATGAACAAATGAACAATTGAAAAAGTGAACATGTCAACAAATGAACAAATGAACAAATCATCAAATGAACAAATGAACGAATGAACTAATGAACAAATGAACAAACGAACAAACGAACAAACGAACAAATGAACAAATGAACAAATGAACAAGTGAACAAATGAACAAATGAACAAATGAACAAATGAACAAATGAACAAATGAACAAGTGAACAAATGAACAAATGAACAAATGAACAAATGAACAAATGAACAAATGAACAAATGAACAAATGAACAAATGAACAAATGAACAAATGAGCAAATGAACAAACGAACAAACGAACAAGTGAACAGGTGAACAAATGAACAAACGAACAAACGAACTAACGAACAAAGGAACAAATGAACAAATGATCAAATGAACAAACGAACAAATGAACAAATGAACAAATGAACAAATGATCGAATGAACAAATGAACAAATGAACAAATGAACAAATTATCAAATGAACAAATGAAGAAACGAACAAACGAACAAGTGAACAGGTGAACAAATGAACAAATGAACAAACGAACAAACGAACAAAGGAACAAATGAACAAATGATCAAATGAACAAATGAACAAATGAACAAATGAACAAATGAACAAATGAACAAATGAACAAATGAACAAATGAACAAATGAACAAATGAACAAATGAACAAATGAAGAAATACACAAGTGAACAAATGAACAAGTGAACAAATGAACAAGTGAACAAATGAACAAATGAACAAGTGAACAAATGAACAAGTGAACAAATGAACAACTGAACAAATGAACAAATGAACAAATGAACAAATGAACAAATGAACAAATGAACAAATGAACAAATGATCAAATGAACAAATGAACAAATGAACAAATGATCAAATGAACAAATGAACAAATGAACGAATGAACAAATGAACAAATGAACAAATAACCAAATGAACAAATGAACAAATGAACAAATGAACAAATGAACAAATGAACAAATTAACAAATGAACAAATGAACAAATGAACAAACGAACAAATGAACAAATGAACAAATGAGCGAATAGGCAAATGAACGAATGAACAAATGAGCGAGGAGACAATCGCACAAATGAACAAATGAACAAATGAACAAATAAACATATGAACAAATGAACAAATGAACAAATGAACAAATGAAGAAATACACAAGTGATCAAATGAACAAGTGAACAAATGAACAAGTGAACAAATGAACTAACGAACATGTGAACAAATGAACAAGTGAACAAATGAACAACTGAACAAATGAACAAATGAACAAATGAACAAATGAACAAATGAACAAATGAACAAATGAACAAATGAACAAAAGAACAAATGAACAAATGAACAAATGAACAAATGAACAAATGAACAAATGAACAAATGAACAAATGATCAAATGAACAAATGAACAAACGAACAAACGAACAAACGAACAAATGAACAAACGAACAAACGAACAAATGTACAAATGAAAAAATGAACAAATGAACAGATGAACAAATGAACAAATGAACAAATGAACAAATGAACAAATGAACAAATGAACAAATGAACAAATGAACAAATGAACAAATGAACAAATGAACAAATGAACAAATGAACAAATGAACAAATGAAGAAATGAAGAAATGAAGAAATGAAGAAATGAAGAAATGAAGAAATGAACAAATGAACAAATGAACAAATGAACAAATGAACAAATGAACAAATGAACAAATGAACAAATGATCAAATGAACAAATGAACAAATGAACAAATGAACAAATGAACAAATGAACAAATGAACAAATGATCAAATGAACAAATGAACGAATGAACAAATTGGCGAATAGACAATCGAACGAATGAACAAATGAACAAATGAACAACTGAACAAACGAACAAATGAACAAATGAACAAAAGAACAAATGAACAAATGAACAAATGAACAAATGAACAAATGAACAAATGAACAAATGAACAAATGAACAAATGAACAAATGAACAAATGAACAAATGAACAAATGAACAAATGAACAAATGAACAAATGAACAAATGAACAAATGAACAAATGAACAAATGAACAAATGAACAAATGAACAAATGAACAAATGAACAAATGAACAAATGAACAAATGAACAAATGAACAAATGAACAAATGATCAAATGAACAAATGAACGAATGAACAAATGAACAAATGAACCAATGAACAATTGAAAAAGTGAACATGTCAACAAATGAACAAATGAACAAATGATCAAATGAACAAATGAACGAATGAACAAATGAACAAATGAACAAACGAACAAACGAACAAACGAACAAATGAACAAATGAACAAATGAACAAATGAACAAATGAACAAATGAACAAATGAACAAATGAACAAATGAACAAATGAACAAACGAACAAACGAACAAACGAACAAACGAACAAACGAACAAACGAACAAACGAACAAACGAACAAACGAACAAACGAACAAACGAACAAACGAACAAACGAACAAACGAACAAACGAACAAACGAACAAACGAACAAACGAACAAACGAACAAACGAACAAACGAACAAACGAACAAACGAACAAACGAACAAACGAACAAACGAACAAACGAACAAACGAACAAACGAACAAATGAACAAATGAACAAATGAACAAATGAACAAATGAACAAATGAACAAATGAACAAATGAACAAATGAACAAATGAACAAATGAACAAATGAACAAATGAACAAATGAACAAATGAACAAATGAACAAATGAACAAATGAACAAATGAACAAATGAACAAACGAACAAACGAACAAATGAACAAATGAACAAATGAACAAATGATCAAATGAACAAATGAACAAATGAACGAATGAACAAATGAACAAATGATAAATAACCAAATGAACAAATGAACAAATGAACAAATTAACAAATGAACAAATGAACAAATGAACAAATGAACAAATGAACAAATGAAAAAAATGAATAAATGAACAAATGAACAAATGAACAAATGAACAAATGAACAAATGAACAAATGAACAAATGAACAAATGAACAAATGAACAAATGAACAAATGAACAAATGAACAAATAAACATATGAACAAATGAACAAATGAACAAATGAAGAAATACACAAGTGAACAAATGAACAAGTGAACAAATGAACAAGTGAACAAATGAACAAGTGAACAAATGAACAAGTGAACAAATGAACAAGTGAACAAATGAACAAGTGAACCAATGAACAAGTGAACAAATGAACAAATGAACAAGTGAACAAATGAATAACTGAACAAATGAACAAATGAACAAATGAACAAATGAACAAATGAACAAATGAACAAATGAACAAATGAACAAATGAACAAATGAACAAATGAACAAATGAACAAATGAACAAATGAACAAATGAACAAATGAACAAATGAACAAATGAACAAATGAACAAATGATCAAATGAACAAATGAACAAACGAACAAATGAACAAACGAACAAACGAACAAATGAACAAATGAACAAATGAACAAATGAACAAATGAACAAATGAACAAATGAACAAATGAACAAATGAACAAATGAACAAATGAGCAAAATGAGCAAAAGGAACAAATGAACAAACGAACAAATGAACAAATGAACAAATGAACAAATGTACAAATGAACAAATGAACAAATGAACAAATGAACAAATGAACAAATGAACAAATGAACAAATAAACAAACGAACAAATGAACAAATGAACAAATGAACAAATGAACAAATGAACAAATGAACAAATGAACAAACGAACAAATGAACAAATGAACAAATGAACAAATGATCAAATGAACAAATGAACGAATGAACAAATGAACAAATGAACAAATAACCAAATGAACAAATGAACAAATGAACAAATGAACAAATGAACAAACGAACAAATGAACAAATGAACAAATGAGCGAATAGGCAAATGAACGAATGAACAGATGAGCGAATAGACAATCGCACAAATGAACAAATGAACAAATGAGCAATATGAGCAAAATGAACAAATGAACAAATGAACAAATGAACGAATGAACAAATGAGCGAATGAACAAATGAGCGAATAGACAATCGCACAAATGAGCAATATGAGCAAAATGAACAAATGAAAGAATGAAAAAATGAGCGAATGAACAAATGAGCAATATGAGCAAAATGAACAAATGAACAAATGAACGAATGAACAAATGAGCGAATGAACAAATGAGCGAATAGACAATCGCACAAATGAACAAATGAACAAATGAACAAATGAACAAATGAACAAATGAACAAATGTAAAAATGAACAAATGAACAAATGAACAAATGAACAAATGAACAAATGAACAAATGAACAAATGAACAAATGAACAAATGATCAAATGAACAAATGAACAAATGAACAAATGAACAAATGAACAAATGAACAAATGAACAAATGAACAAATGAACAAATGAACAAATGAACAAATGAACAAATGAACAAATGAACAAATGAACAAATGAACAAATGAACAAATGAACAAATGAACAAATGAACAAATGAACAAATGAACAAATGAACAAATGAACAAATGAACAAATGAACAAATGAACATATGAACAAATGAACAAATGAACAAATGAACAAATGAACAACTGAACAAATGAACAAATGAACAACTGAACAAATGAACAAATGAACAAGTGAACAAATGAACAAATGAACAAATAACGAAATGAACAAATGAACAAATAACCAAATGAACATATAACCAAATGAACAAATGAACAAACGAACAAATGAACAAACGAACAAATGAACAAACGAACAAATGAACAAACGAACAAATGAACAAACGAACAAATGAACAAATGAACAAATGAACAAATGAACAAATGAACAAATGAACAAATGAACAAATGAACAAATGAACAAATGAACAAATGAACAAATGAACCAATGAACAAATGAACAAATGAACAAATGAACAAATGAACAAATGAACAAATGAACAAATGAACAAACGAACAAACGAACAAACGAACAAACGAACAAACGAACAAACGAACAAAGGAACAAATGAACAAATGAACAAATGAACAAATGAACAAATGAACAAATGAACAAATCAACAAATCAACAAATCAACAAATCAACAAATCAACAAATGTACAAATGAACAAATGAACAAACGAACGAATGAACGAATGAACAAATGAACAAATGAACAAATGAACAAATGAACAAATGAACAAATGAACAAATGAACAAATGTACAAATGAACAAATGAACAAATGAACAAATGAACAAATGAACAAATGAACAATTGAAAAAGTGAACATGTCAACAAATGAACAAATGAACAAATGATCAAATGAACAACTGAACGAATGAACAAATGAACAAATGAACAAACGAACAAACGAACAAACGAACAAATGAACAAATGAACAAATGAACAAATGAACAAATGCACAAATGAACAAATGAACAATTGAAAAAGTGAACATGTCAACAAATGAACAAATGAACAAATCATCAAATGAACAAATGAACGAATGAACTAATGAACAAATGAACAAACGAACAAACGAACAAACGAACAAATGAACAAATGAACAAATGAACAAGTGAACAAATGAACAAATGAACAAATGAACAAATGAACAAATGAACAAATGAACAAGTGAACAAATGAACAAATGAACAAATGAACAAATGAACAAATGAACAAATGAACAAATGAACAAATGAACAAATGAACAAATGAACAAATGAGCAAATGAACAAACGAACAAACGAACAAGTGAACAGGTGAACAAATGAACAAACGAACAAACGAACTAACGAACAAAGGAACAAATGAACAAATGATCAAATGAACAAACGAACAAATGAACAAATGAACAAATGAACAAATGATCGAATGAACAAATGAACAAATGAACAAATGAACAAATTATCAAATGAACAAATGAAGAAACGAACAAACGAACAAGTGAACAGGTGAACAAATGAACAAATGAACAAACGAACAAACGAACAAAGGAACAAAGGAACAAATGAACAAATGATCAAATGAACAAATGAACAAATGAACAAATGAACAAATGAACAAATGAACAAATGAACAAATGAACAAATGAACAAATGAACAAATGAAGAAATACACAAGTGAACAAATGAACAAGTGAACAAATGAACAAGTGAACAAATGAACAAATGAACAAGTGAACAAATGAACAAGTGAACAAATGAACAACTGAACAAATGAACAAATGAACAAATGATCAAATGAACAAATGAACGAATGAACAAATGAACAAATGAACCAATGAACAATTGAAAAAGTGAACATGTCAACAAATGAACAAATGAACAAATGATCAAATGAACAAATGAACGAATGAACAAATGAACAAATGAACAAACGAACAAACGAACAAACGAACAAATGAACAAATGAACAAACGAACAAATGAACAAATGAACAAATGAGCGAATAGGCAAATGAACGAATGAACAGATGAGCGAATAGACAATCGCACAAATGAACAAATGTACAAATGAACAAATGATCAAATGAACAAATGAACAAATGAACAAATGAACAAATGAACAAATGAACAAATGAACAAATGAACAAATGAACAAATGAACAAATGAACAAATGAACAAATAACCAAATGAACAAATGAACAAACAAACAAATGAGCAAATGAACAAATGAGCGAATAGGCAAATGAACGAATGAACAAATGAGCGAGGAGACAATCGCACAAATGAACAAATGAACAAATGAACAAATAAACATATGAACAAATGAACAAATGAACAAATGAACAAATGAAGAAATACACAAGTGATCAAATGAACAAGTGAACAAATGAACAAGTGAACAAATGAACTAACGAACATGTGAACAAATGAACAAGTGAACAAATGAACAACTGAACAAATGAACAAATGAACAAATGAACAAATGAACAAATGAACAAATGAACAAATGAACAAATGAACAAATGAACAAATGAACAAATGAACAAATGAACAAATGAACAAATGAACAAAAGAACAAATGAACAAATGAACAAATGAACAAATGAACAAATGAACAAATGAACAAATGATCAAATGAACAAATGAACAAACGAACAAACGAACAAACGAACAAATGAACAAACGAACAAACGAACAAATGTACAAATGAAAAAATGAACAAATGGACAGATGAACAAATGAACAAATGAACAAATGAACAAATGAACAAATGAACAAATGAACAAATGAACAAATGAACAAATGAACAAATGAACAAATGAACAAATGAAGAAATGAAGAAATGAAGAAATGAAGAAATGAAGAAATGAAGAAATGAACAAATGAACAAATGAACAAATGAACAAATGAACAAATGAACAAATGAACAAATGAACAAATGATCAAATGAACAAATGAACAAATGAACAAATGAACAAATGAACAAATGAACAAATGAACAAATGATCAAATGAACAAATGAACGAATGAACAAATTGGCGAATAGACAATCGAACGAATGAACAAATGAACAAATGAACAACTGAACAAACGAACAAATGAACAAATGAACAAAAGAACAAATGAACAAATGAACAAATGAACAAATGAACAAATGAACAAATGAACAAATGAACAAATGAACAAATGAACAAATGAACAAATGAACAAATGAACAAATGAACAAATGAACAAATGAACAAATGAACAAATGAACAAATGAACAAATGAACAAATGAACAAATGAACAAATGAACAAATGAAGAAATGAAGAAATGAAGAAATGAAGAAATGAAGAAATGAAGAAATGAAGAAATGAAGAAATGAACAAATGAACAAATGAACAAATGAACAAATGAACAAATGAACAAATGAACAAATGATCAAATGAACAAATGAACAAATGAACAAATGATCAAATGAACAAATGAACGAATGAACAAATTGGCGAATAGACAATCGAACGAATGAACAAATGAACAAATGAACAACTGAACAAACGAACAAATGAACAAATGAACAAAAGAACAAATGAACAAATGAACAAATGAACAAATGAACAAATGAACAAATGAACAAATGAACAAATGAACAAATGAACAAATGAACAAATGAACAAATGAACAAATGAACAAATGAACAAATGAACAAATGAACAAATGAACAAATGAACAAATGAACAAATGAACAAATGAACAAATGAACAAATGAACAAATGAACAAATGAACAAATGAACAAATGATCAAATGAACAAATGAACGAATGAACAAATGAACAAATGAACCAATGAACAATTGAAAAAGTGAACATGTCAACAAATGAACAAATGAACAAATGATCAAATGAACAAATGAACGAATGAACAAATGAACAAATGAACAAATGAACAAACGAACAAACGAACAAACGAACAAATGAACAAAGGAACAAATGAACAAATGAACAAATGAACAAATGAACAAATGAACAAATGAACAAATGAACAAATGAACAAATGAACAAATGAACAAATGAACAAATGAACAAATGAACAAATGAACAAATGAACAAACGAACAAACGAACAAACGAACAAACGAACAAACGAACAAACGAACAAACGAACAAACGAACAAACGAACAAACGAACAAACGAACAAACGAACAAACGAACAAACGAACAAACGAACAAACGAACAAACGAACAAACGAACAAACGAACAAACGAACAAACGAACAAACGAACAAACGAACAAACGAACAAACGAACAAATGAACAAATGAACAAATGAACAAATGAACAAATGAACAAATGAACAAATGAACAAATGAACAAATGAACAAATGAACAAATGAACAAATGAACAAATGAACAAATGAACAAATGAACAAATGAACAAATGAACAAATGAACAAATGAACAAATGAACAAACGAACAAACGAACAAATGAACAAATGAACAAATGAACAAATGATCAAATGAACAAATGAACAAATGAACGAATGAACAAATGAACAAATGATAAATAACCAAATGAACAAATGAACAAATGAACAAATTAACAAATGAACAAATGAACAAATGAACAAACGAACAAATGAACAAATGAACAAATGAGCGAATAGGCAAATGAACGAATGAACAGATGAGCGAATAGACAATCGCACAAATGAACAAATGAACAAATGAACAAATGAGCAATATGAGCAAAATGAACAAATGAACAAATGAACAAATGAACGAATGAACAAATGAGCGAATGAACAAATGAGCGAATAGACAATCGCACAAATGAGCAATATGAGCAAAATGAACAAATGAAAGAATGAAAAAATGAACGGATGAACAAATGAGCGAATAGACAATCGCACAAATGAACAAATGAACAAATGAACAAATGAACAAATGAACAAATGAGCAAAATGAGCAAAAGGAACAAATGAACAAACGAACAAATGAACAAACGAACAAATGAACAAACGAACAAATGAACAAACGAACAAATGAACATATGAACAAATGAACAAATGAACAAATGAACAAATGAACAAATGAACAAATGAACAAATGAACAAATGAAAAAATGAACCAACGAACAAATGAACAAATGAACAATTGAACAAATGAACAAATGAACAAATGAACAAACGAACAAATGAACAAATGAACAAATGAACAAATGAAGAAATACACAAGTGATCAAATGAACAAGTGAACAAATGAACAAGTGAACAAATGAACAAACGAACATGTGAACTAATGAACAAGTGAACAAATGAACAACTGAACAAATGAACAAATGAACAAATGAACAAATGAACAAATGAACAAAAGAACAAATGAACAAATGAACAAATGAACAAATGAACAAAGGAACAAATGAACAAATGAACAAATGAACAAATGAACAAATGAACAAATGATCAAATGAACAAATGAACAAACGAACAAACGAACAAATGAACAAACGAACAAATGAACAAATGTACAAATGAAAAAATGAACAAATGAACAGATGAACAAATGAACAAATGAACAAATGAACAAATGAACAAATGAACAAATGAACAAATGAACAAATGAACAAATGAACAAATGAACAAATGAACAAATGAACAAATGAACAAATGAACAAATGAACAAATGAAGAAATGAAGAAATGAAGAAATGAACAAATGAACAAATGAACAAATGAACAAATGAACAAATGAACAAATGAACAAATGAACAAATGAACAAATGAACAAATGAACAAATGAACAAATGAACAAATGAACAAATGAACAAATGAACAAATGAACAAATGATCAAATGAACAAATGAACAAATGAACAAATGAACAAATGAACAAATGAACAAATGAACAAATGAACAAATGAACAAATGATCAAATGAACAAATGAACGAATGAACAAATTGGCGAATAGACAATCGAACGAATGAACAAATGAACAAATGAACAACTGAACAAACGAACAAATGAACAAATGAACAAAAGAACAAATGAACAAATGAACAAATGAACAAATGAACAAATGAACAAATGAACAAATGAACAAATGAACAAATGAACAAATGAACAAATGAACAAATGAACAAATGAACAAATGAACAAATGAACAAATGAACAAATGAACAAATGAACAAATGAACAAATGAACAAATGAACAAATGAACAAATGAACAAATGAACAAATGAACAAATGAACAAATGAACAAATGAACAAATGAACAAATGAACAAATGAACAAATGAACAAAGGAACAAATGAACAAATGATCAAATGAACAAATGAACGAATGAACAAATGAACAAATGAACAAATGAACAATTGAAAAAGTGAACATGTCAACAAATGAACAAATGAACAAATGATCAAATGAACAAATGAACAAATGAACGAATGAACAAATGAACAAATGAACAAACGAACAAACGAACAAACGAACAAACGAACAAATGAACAAATGAACAAATGAACAAATGAAGAAATGAACAAATGAACAAATGAACAAATGAACAAATGAACAAATGAACAAATGAACAAATGAACAAATGAACAAATGAACAAATGAACAAATGAACAAATGAACAAATGATCAAATGCACAAATGAACAAATGAACGAATGAACAAATAACCAAATGAACTAATGAAAAAATGAACAAATGAACAAATGAACAAATGAACTAATGAAAAAATGAACAAATGAACAAATGAACAAATTAACAAATGAACAAATGAACAAACGAACAAATGAACAAATGAACAAATGAGCGAAGAGGCAAATGAACGAATGAACAGATGAGCGAATAGGCAAATGAACGAATGTACAGATGAGCGAATAGACAATCGCACAAATGAACAAATGAACAAATGAACAAATGAACAAATGAACAAATGAACAAATGAACAAATGAACAAATGAACAAATGAACAAATGAACAAATGAACAAATGAACAAATGAGCAATATGAGCAAAATGAACAAATGAACAAATGAACGAATGAACAAATGAGCGAATAGACAATCGCACAAATGAACAAATGAACAAATGAACAAATGAACAAATGAACAAATGAACAAATGAACAAATGAACAAATGAACAAATGAACAAACGAACAAATGAACAAATGAACAAACGAACAAACGAACAAACGAACAAACGAACAAACGAACAAACGAACAAACGAACAAACGAACAAACGAACAAACGAACAAACGAACAAACGAACAAACGAACAAACGAACAAACGAACAAACGAACAAACGAACAAACGAACAAACGAACAAACGAACAAACGAACAAACGAACAAACGAACAAACGAACAAACGAACAAACGAACAAACGAACAAACGAACAAACGAACAAACGAACAAACGAACAAACGAACAAACGAACAAACGAACAAACGAACAAACGAACAAACGAACAAACGAACAAACGAACAAACGAACAAACGAACAAACGAACAAACGAACAAACGAACAAACGAACAAACGAACAAACGAACAAACGAACAAACGAACAAACGAACAAACGAACAAACGAACAAACGAACAAACGAACAAACGAACAAACGAACAAACGAACAAACGAACAAACGAACAAACGAACAAACGAACAAACGAACAAACGAACAAACGAACAAACGAACAAACGAACAAACGAACAAACGAACAAACGAACAAACGAACAAACGAACAAACGAACAAACGAACAAACGAACAAACGAACAAACGAACAAACGAACAAACGAACAAACGAACAAACGAACAAACGAACAAATGAACAAATGAACAAGTGAACAAATGAACAAGTGAACAAATGAACAAATGAACAAATGAACAAATGAACAAATGAACAAATGAACAAATGAACAAATGAACAAATGAACAAATGAACAAATGAACAAATGAACAAATGAACAAATGAACAAATGAACAAATGAACAAATGAACAAATGAACAAATGAACAAATGAACAAATGAACAAATGAACAAATGAACAAATGAACAAATGAACAAATGAACAAATGAACAAATGAACAAATGAACAAATGAACAAATGAACAAATGAACAAATGAACAAATGAACAAATGAACAAATGAACAAATGAACAAATGAACAAATGAACAAATGAACAAACGAACAAACGAACAAACGAACAAACGAACAAACGAACAAACGAACAAACGAACAAACGAACAAATGAACAAATGAACAAATGAACAAATGAACAAATGAACAAATGAACAAATGAACAAATGAACAAATGAGCAAAATGAGCAAAAGGAACAAATGAACAAACGAACAAACGAACAAACGAACAAACGAACAAACGAACAAATGTACAAATGAACAAATGAACAAATGAACAAATGAACAAATGAACAAATGAACAAATGAACAAATGAACAAATGAACAAATGAACAAATGAACATATGAACAAATGAACAAATGAAAAAATGAACAAATGAACAAATGAACAAATGAACATATGAACAAATGAACAAATGAACAAATGAACAAATGAAGAAATACACAAGTGAACAAATGATCAAGTGAACAAATGAACAAATGTACAAATGAACAAATGAACAAATGAACAAATGAACAAATGAACAAATGAACAAATGAACAAATGAACAAATGAGCAATATGAGCAAAATGAACAAATGAACAAATGAACGAATGAACAAGTGAGCGAATAGACAATCGCACAGATGAACAAATGAACAAATGAACAAATGAACAAATGAACAAATGAACAAATGAACAAATGAACAAATGAACAAATGAACAAATGAACAAATGAACAAATGAACAAATGAACAAATGAACAAATGAACAAATGAACAAATGAACAAATGAACAAATGAACAAATGAACAAATGAACAAATGAACAAATGAACAAATGAACAAATGAACAAATGAACAAATGAACAAATGAACAAATGAACAAATGAACAAATGAACAAATGAACAAATGAACAAATGAACAAATGAACAAATGAACAAATGAACAAATGAACAAATGAACAAATGAACAAATGAACAAATGAACAAATGAACAAATGAACATATGAACAAATGAACAAATGAAAAAATGAACAAATGAACAAATGAACAAATGAACATATGAACAAATGAACAAATGAACAAATGAAGAAATACACAAGTGAACAAATGATCAAGTGAACAAATGAACAAATGTACAAATGAACAAATGAACAAATGAACAAATGAACAAATGAACAAATGAACAAATGAACAAACGAACAAACGAACAAACGAACAAACGAACAAACGAACAAACGAACAAACGAACAAACGAACAAATGAACAAATGAACAAATGAACAAATGAACTAACGAACAAACGAACAAACGAACAAACGAACAAACGAACAAACGAACAAACGAACAAACGAACAAACGAACAAACGAACAAACGAGCAAACGAACAAACGTACAAACGAACAAACGAACAAACGAACAAACGAACAAATGAACAAATGAACAAATGAACAAATGAACAAATGAACAAATGAACAAATGAACAAATGAACAAATGAAAAAAATGAATAAATGAACAAATGAACAAATGAACAAATGAACAAATGAACAAATGAACAAATGAACAAATGAACAAATGAACAAATGAACAAATGAACAAATGAACAAATGAACAAATGAACAAATAAACATATGAACAAATGAACAAATGAACAAATGAAGAAATACACAAGTGAACAAATGAACAAGTGAACAAATGAACAAGTGAACAAATGAACAAGTGAACAAATGAACAAGTGAACAAATGAACAAGTGAACAAATGAACAAGTGAACCAATGAACAAGTGAACAAATGAACAAATGAACAAGTGAACAAATGAATAACTGAACAAATGAACAAATGAACAAATGAACAAATGAACAAATGAACAAATGAACAAATGAACAAATGAACAAATGAACAAATGAACAAATGAACAAATGAACAAATGAACAAATGAACAAATGAACAAATGAACAAATGAACAAATGAACAAATGAACAAATGAACAAATGATCAAATGAACAAATGAACAAACGAACAAATGAACAAACGAACAAACGAACAAATGAACAAATGAACAAATGAACAAATGAACAAATGAACAAATGAACAAATGAACAAATGAACAAATGAACAAATGAGCAAAATGAGCAAAAGGAACAAATGAACAAACGAACAAATGAACAAATGAACAAATGAACAAATGTACAAATGAACAAATGAACAAATGAACAAATGAACAAATGAACAAATGAACAAATGAACAAATGAACAAACGATCAAATGAACAAATGAACAAATGAACAAATGAACAAATGAACAAATGAACAAATGAACAAACGAACAAATGAACAAATGAACAAATGAACAAATGATCAAATGAACAAATGAACGAATGAACGAATGAACAAATGAACAAATGAACAAATAACCAAATGAACAAATGAACAAATGAACAAATGAACAAATGAACAAATGAACAAATGAACAAACGAACAAATGAACAAATGAACAAATGAGCGAATAGGCAAATGAACGAATGAACAGATGAGCGAATAGACAATCGCACAAATGAACAAATGAACAAATGAGCAATATGAGCAAAATGAACAAATGAACAAATGAACGAATGAACAAATGAGCGAATGAACAAATGAGCGAATAGACAATCGCACAAATGAGCAATATGAGCAAAATGAACAAATGAAAGAATGAAAAAATGAGCGAATGAACAAATGAGCAATATGAGCAAAATGAACAAATGAACAAATGAACGAATGAACAAATGAGCGAATGAACAAATGAGCGAATAGACAATCGCACAAATGAACAAATGAACAAATGAACAAATGAACAAATGAACAAATGTAAAAATGAACAAATGAACAAATGAACAAATGAACAAATGAACAAATGAACAAATGAACAAATGATCAAATGAACAAATGAACAAATGAACAAATGAACAAATGAACAAATGAACAAATGAACAAATGAACAAATGAACAAATGAACAAATGAACAAATGAACAAATGAACAAATGAACAAATGAACAAATGAACATATGAACAAATGAACAAATGAACAAATGAACAAATGAACAACTGAACAAATGAACAAATGAACAACTGAACAAATGAACAAATGAACAAGTGAACAAATGAACAAATGAACAAATAACGAAATGAACAAATGAACAAATAACCAAATGAACATATAACCAAATGAACAAATGAACAAACGAACAAATGAACAAACGAACAAATGAACAAACGAACAAACGAACAAACGAACAAACGAACAAACGAACAAACGAACAAACGAACAAATGAACAAATGAACAAATGAACAAATGAACAAATGAACAAATGAACAAATGAACAAATGAACAAATGAACAAATGAGCAAAATGAGCAAAAGGAACAAATGAACAAACGAACAAACGAACAAACGAACAAACGAACAAATGAACAAATGTACAAATGAACAAATGAACAAATGAACAAATGAACAAATGAACAAATGAACAAATGAACAAATGAACAAATGAACAAATGAACAAATGAACATATGAACAAATGAACAAATGAAAAAATGAACAAATGAACAAATGAACAAATGAACATATGAACAAATGAACAAATGAACAAATGAACAAATGAAGAAATACACAAGTCAACAAATGATCAAGTGAACAAATGAACAAATGTACAAATGAACAAATGAACAAATGAACAAATGAACAAATGAACAAATGAACAAATGAACAAATGAACAAATGAGCAATATGAGCAAAATGAACAAATGAACAAATGAACGAATGAACAAGTGAGCGAATAGACAATCGCACAGATGAACAAATGAACAAATGAACAAATGAACAAATGAACAAATGAACAAATGAACAAATGAACAAATGAACAAATGAACAAATGAACAAATGAACAAATGAACAAATGAACAAATGAACAAATGAACAAATGAACAAATGAACAAATGAACAAATGAACAAATGAACAAATGAACAAATGAACAAATGAACAAATGAACAAATGAACAAATGAACAAATGAACAAATGAACAAATGAACAAATGAACAAATGAACAAATGAACAAATGAACAAATGAACAAATGAACAAATGAACAAATGAACAAATGAACAAATGAACAAATGAACAAATGAACAAATGAACAAATGAACAAATGAACAAATGAACAAATGAACAAATGAACAAATGAACATATGAACAAATGAACAAATGAAAAAATGAACAAATGAACAAATGAACAAATGAACATATGAACAAATGAACAAATGAACAAATGAACAAATGAAGAAATACACAAGTGAACAAATGATCAAGTGAACAAATGAACAAATGTACAAATGAACAAATGAACAAATGAACAAATGAACAAATGAACAAATGAACAAATGAACAAACGAACAAACGAACAAATGAAGAAATACACAAGTGAACAAATGATCAAGTGAACAAATGAACAAATGTACAAATGAACAAATGAACAAATGAACAAATGAACAAATGAACAAATGAACAAATGAACAAATGAACAAATGAGCAATATGAGCAAAATGAACAAATGAACAAATGAACGAATGAACAAGTGAGCGAATAGACAATCGCACAGATGAACAAATGAACAAATGAACAAATGAACAAATGAACAAATGAACAAATGAACAAATGAACAAATGAACAAATGAACAAATGAACAAATGAACAAATGAACAAATGAACAAATGAACAAATGAACAAATGAACAAATGAACAAATGAACAAATGAACAAATGAACAAATGAACAAATGAACAAATGAACAAATGAACAAATGAACAAATGAACAAATGAACAAATGAACAAATGAACAAATGAACAAATGAACAAATGAACAAATGAACAAATGAACAAATGAACAAATGAACAAATGAACAAATGAACAAATGAACAAATGAACAAATGAACAAATGAACAAATGAACAAATGAACAAATGAACAAATGAACATATGAACAAATGAACAAATGAAAAAATGAACAAATGAACAAATGAACAAATGAACATATGAACAAATGAACAAATGAACAAATGAAGAAATACACAAGTGAACAAATGATCAAGTGAACAAATGAACAAATGTACAAATGAACAAATGAACAAATGAACAAATGAACAAATGAACAAATGAACAAATGAACAAACGAACAAACGAACAAACGAACAAACGAACAAACGAACAAACGAACAAACGAACAAACGAACAAATGAACAAATGAACAAATGAACAAATGAACTAACGAACAAACGAACAAACGAACAAACGAACAAACGAACAAACGAACAAACGAACAAACGAACAAACGAACAAACGAACAAACGAGCAAACGAACAAACGTACAAACGAACAAACGAACAAACGAACAAACGAACAAATGAACAAATGAACAAATGAACAAATGAACAAATGAACAAATGAACAAATGAACAAATGAACAAATGAAAAAAATGAATAAATGAACAAATGAACAAATGAACAAATGAACAAATGAACAAATGAACAAATGAACAAATGAACAAATGAACAAATGAACAAATGAACAAATGAACAAATGAACAAATGAACAAATAAACATATGAACAAATGAACAAATGAACAAATGAAGAAATACACAAGTGAACAAATGAACAAGTGAACAAATGAACAAGTGAACAAATGAACAAGTGAACAAATGAACAAGTGAACAAATGAACAAGTGAACAAATGAACAAGTGAACCAATGAACAAGTGAACAAATGAACAAATGAACAAGTGAACAAATGAATAACTGAACAAATGAACAAATGAACAAATGAACAAATGAACAAATGAACAAATGAACAAATGAACAAATGAACAAATGAACAAATGAACAAATGAACAAATGAACAAATGAACAAATGAACAAATGAACAAATGAACAAATGAACAAATGAACAAATGAACAAATGAACAAATGAACAAATGATCAAATGAACAAATGAACAAACGAACAAATGAACAAACGAACAAACGAACAAATGAACAAATGAACAAATGAACAAATGAACAAATGAACAAATGAACAAATGAACAAATGAACAAATGAACAAATGAGCAAAATGAGCAAAAGGAACAAATGAACAAACGAACAAATGAACAAATGAACAAATGAACAAATGTACAAATGAACAAATGAACAAATGAACAAATGAACAAATGAACAAATGAACAAATGAACAAATGAACAAACGATCAAATGAACAAATGAACAAATGAACAAATGAACAAATGAACAAATGAACAAATGAACAAACGAACAAATGAACAAATGAACAAATGAACAAATGATCAAATGAACAAATGAACGAATGAACGAATGAACAAATGAACAAATGAACAAATAACCAAATGAACAAATGAACAAATGAACAAATGAACAAATGAACAAATGAACAAATGAACAAACGAACAAATGAACAAATGAACAAATGAGCGAATAGGCAAATGAACGAATGAACAGATGAGCGAATAGACAATCGCACAAATGAACAAATGAACAAATGAGCAATATGAGCAAAATGAACAAATGAACAAATGAACGAATGAACAAATGAGCGAATGAACAAATGAGCGAATAGACAATCGCACAAATGAGCAATATGAGCAAAATGAACAAATGAAAGAATGAAAAAATGAGCGAATGAACAAATGAGCAATATGAGCAAAATGAACAAATGAACAAATGAACGAATGAACAAATGAGCGAATGAACAAATGAGCGAATAGACAATCGCACAAATGAACAAATGAACAAATGAACAAATGAACAAATGAACAAATGTAAAAATGAACAAATGAACAAATGAACAAATGAACAAATGAACAAATGAACAAATGAACAAATGATCAAATGAACAAATGAACAAATGAACAAATGAACAAATGAACAAATGAACAAATGAACAAATGAACAAATGAACAAATGAACAAATGAACAAATGAACAAATGAACAAATGAACAAATGAACAAATGAACAAATGAACAAATGAACAAATGAACAAATGAACAAATGAACAAATGAACAAATGAACAAATGAACAAATGAACAAATGAACAAATGAACATATGAACAAATGAACAAATGAACAAATGAACAAATGAACAACTGAACAAATGAACAAATGAACAACTGAACAAATGAACAAATGAACAAGTGAACAAATGAACAAATGAACAAATAACGAAATGAACAAATGAACAAATAACCAAATGAACATATAACCAAATGAACAAATGAACAAACGAACAAATGAACAAACGAACAAATGAACAAACGAACAAACGAACAAACGAACAAACGAACAAACGAACAAACGAACAAACGAACAAATGAACAAATGAACAAATGAACAAATGAACAAATGAACAAATGAACAAATGAACAAATGAACAAATGAACAAATGAGCAAAATGAGCAAAAGGAACAAATGAACAAACGAACAAACGAACAAACGAACAAACGAACAAATGAACAAATGTACAAATGAACAAATGAACAAATGAACAAATGAACAAATGAACAAATGAACAAATGAACAAATGAACAAATGAACAAATGAACAAATGAACATATGAACAAATGAACAAATGAAAAAATGAACAAATGAACAAATGAACAAATGAACATATGAACAAATGAACAAATGAACAAATGAACAAATGAAGAAATACACAAGTCAACAAATGATCAAGTGAACAAATGAACAAATGTACAAATGAACAAATGAACAAATGAACAAATGAACAAATGAACAAATGAACAAATGAACAAATGAACAAATGAGCAATATGAGCAAAATGAACAAATGAACAAATGAACGAATGAACAAGTGAGCGAATAGACAATCGCACAGATGAACAAATGAACAAATGAACAAATGAACAAATGAACAAATGAACAAATGAACAAATGAACAAATGAACAAATGAACAAATGAACAAATGAACAAATGAACAAATGAACAAATGAACAAATGAACAAATGAACAAATGAACAAATGAACAAATGAACAAATGAACAAATGAACAAATGAACAAATGAACAAATGAACAAATGAACAAATGAACAAATGAACAAATGAACAAATGAACAAATGAACAAATGAACAAATGAACAAATGAACAAATGAACAAATGAACAAATGAACAAATGAACAAATGAACAAATGAACAAATGAACAAATGAACAAATGAACAAATGAACAAATGAACAAATGAACAAATGAACATATGAACAAATGAACAAATGAAAAAATGAACAAATGAACAAATGAACAAATGAACATATGAACAAATGAACAAATGAACAAATGAACAAATGAAGAAATACACAAGTGAACAAATGATCAAGTGAACAAATGAACAAATGTACAAATGAACAAATGAACAAATGAACAAATGAACAAATGAACAAATGAACAAATGAACAAACGAACAAACGAACAAACGAACAAACGAACAAACGAACAAACGAACAAACGAACAAACGAACAAATGAACAAATGAACAAATGAACAAATGAACTAACGAACAAACGAACAAACGAACAAACGAACAAACGAACAAACGAACAAACGAACAAACGAACAAACGAACAAACGAACAAACGAGCAAACGAACAAACGAACAAACGAACAAACGAACAAACGAACAAACGAACAAATGAACAAATGAACAAATGAACAAATGAACAAATGAACAAATGAACAAATGAACAAATGAACAAATGAAAAAAATGAATAAATGAACAAATGAACAAATGAACAAATGAACAAATGAACAAATGAACAAATGAACAAATGAACAAATGAACAAATGAACAAATGAACAAATGAACAAATGAACAAATAAACATATGAACAAATGAACAAATGAACAAATGAAGAAATACACAAGTGAACAAATGAACAAGTGAACAAATGAACAAGTGAACAAATGAACAAGTGAACAAATGAACAAGTGAACAAATGAACAAGTGAACAAATGAACAAGTGAACCAATGAACAAGTGAACAAATGAACAAATGAACAAGTGAACAAATGAATAACTGAACAAATGAACAAATGAACAAATGAACAAATGAACAAATGAACAAATGAACAAATGAACAAATGAACAAATGAACAAATGAACAAATGAACAAATGAACAAATGAACAAATGAACAAATGAACAAATGAACAAATGAACAAATGAACAAATGAACAAATGAACAAATGAACAAATGAACAAATGAACAAATGAACAAATGAACAAATGAACAAATGATCAAATGAACAAATGAACAAACGAACAAATGAACAAACGAACAAACGAACAAATGAACAAATGAACAAATGAACAAATGAACAAATGAACAAATGAACAAATGAACAAATGAACAAATGAACAAATGAGCAAAATGAGCAAAAGGAACAAATGAACAAACGAACAAATGAACAAATGAACAAATGAACAAATGTACAAATGAACAAATGAACAAATGAACAAATGAACAAATGAACAAATGAACAAATGAACAAATAAACAAACGAACAAATGAACAAATGAACAAATGAACAAATGAACAAATGAACAAATGAACAAACGAACAAATGAACAAATGAACAAATGAACAAATGATCAAATGAACAAATGAACGAATGAACGAATGAACAAATGAACAAATGAACAAATAACCAAATGAACAAATGAACAAATGAACAAATGAACAAATGAACAAATGAACAAACGAACAAATGAACAAATGAACAAATGAGCGAATAGGCAAATGAACGAATGAACAGATGAGCGAATAGACAATCGCACAAATGAACAAATGAACAAATGAGCAATATGAGCAAAATGAACAAATGAACAAATGAACGAATGAACAAATGAGCGAATGAACAAATGAGCGAATAGACAATCGCACAAATGAGCAATATGAGCAAAATGAACAAATGAAAGAATGAAAAAATGAGCGAATGAACAAATGAGCAATATGAAAAATGAGCGAATGAACAAATGAGCAATATGAGCAAAATGAACAAATGAACAAATGAACGAATGAACAAATGAGCGAATGAACAAATGAGCGAATAGACAATCGCACAAATGAACAAATGAACAAATGAACAAATGAACAAATGAACAAATGTAAAAATGAACAAATGAACAAATGAACAAATGAACAAATGAACAAATGAACAAATGAACAAATGAACAAATGAACAAATGAACAAATGAACAAATGAACAAATGAACAAATGAACAAATGAACAAATGAACAAATGAACAAATGAACAAATGAACAAATGAACAAATGAACAAATGAACAAATGAACAAATGAACAAATGAACAAATGAACAAATGAACAAATGAACAAATGAACAAATGAACAAATGAACAAATGAACATATGAACAAATGAACAAATGAACAAATGAACAAATGAACAACTGAACAAATGAACAAATGAACAACTGAACAAATGAACAAATGAACAAGTGAACAAATGAACAAATGAACAAATAACGAAATGAACAAATGAACAAATAACCAAATGAACATATAACCAAATGAACAAATGAACAAACGAACAAATGAACAAACGAACAAATGAACAAACGAACAAATGAACAAATGAACAAATGAACAAATGAACAAATGAACAAATGAACAAATGAACAAATGAACAAATGAACAAATGAACAAATGAACAAATGAACAAATGAACCAATGAACAAATGAACAAATGAACACATGAACAAATGAACAAATGAACAAATGAACAAATGAACAAACGAACAAACGAACAAACGAACAAACGAACAAACGAACAAACGAACAAAGGAACAAATGAACAAATGAACAAATGAACAAATGAACAAATGAACAAATGAACAAATCAACAAATCAACAAATCAACAAATCAACAAATGTACAAATGAACAAATGAACAAATGAACGAATGAACGAATGAACAAATGAACAAATGAACAAATGAACAAATGAACAAATGAACAAATGAACAAATGAACAAATGTACAAATGAACAAATGAACAAATGAACAAATGAACAAATGAACAAATGAACAATTGAAAAAGTGAACATGTCAACAAATGAACAAATGAACAAATGATCAAATGAACAACTGAACGAATGAACAAATGAACAAATGAACAAACGAACAAACGAACAAACGAACAAATGAACAAATGAACAAATGAACAAATGAACAAATGCACAAATGAACAAATGAACAATTGAAAAAGTGAACATGTCAACAAATGAACAAATGAACAAATCATCAAATGAACAAATGAACGAATGAACTAATGAACAAATGAACAAACGAACAAACGAACAAACGAACAAATGAACAAATGAACAAATGAACAAGTGAACAAATGAACAAATGAACAAATGAACATATGAACAAATGAACAAATGAACAAATGAACAAATGAACAAATGAACAAATGAACAAATGAACAAATGAACAAATGAACAAATGAACAAATGAGCAAATGAACAAACGAACAAACGAACAAGTGAACAGGTGAACAAATGAACAAACGAACAAACGAACAAAGGAACAAATGAACAAATGATCAAATGAACAAACGAACAAATGAACAAATGAACAAATGAACAAATGATCGAATGAACAAATGAACAAATGAACAAATGAACAAATTATCAAATGAACAAATGAAGAAACGAACAAACGAACAAGTGAACAGGTGAACAAATGAACAAATGAACAAACGAACAAACGAACAAAGGAACAAATGAACAAATGATCAAATGAACAAATGAACAAATGAACAAATGAACAAATGAACAAATGAACAAATGAACAAATGAACAACTGAACAAACGAACAAATGAACAAATGAACAAAAGAACAAATGAACAAATGAACAAATGAACAAATGAACAAATGAACAAATGAACAAATGAACAAATGAACAAATGAACAAATGAACAAATGAACAAATGAACAAATGAACAAATGAACAAATGAACAAATGAACAAATGAACAAATGAACAAATGAACAAATGAACAAATGAACAAATGAACAAATGAACAAATGAACAAATGAACAAATGAACAAATGATCAAATGAACAAATGAACGAATGAACAAATGAACAAATGAACAAATGAACAATTGAAAAAGTGAACATGTCAACAAATGAACAAATGAACAAATGATCAAATGAACAAATGAACGAATGAACAAATGAACAAATGAACAAACGAACAAACGAACAAACGAACAAATGAACAAATGAACAAATGAACAAATGAACAAATGAACAAATGAACAAATGAACAAATGAACAAATGAACAAATGAACAAATGAACAAATGAACAAATGAACAAATGAACAAATGAACAAATGAACAAATGAACAAATGAACAAATGAACAAATGAACAAATGAACAAATGAACAAATGAACAAATGAACAAATGAACAAATGAACAAATGATCAAATGAACAAATGAACAAATGAACAAATGAACAAATGAACAAATGAACAAATGAACAAATGAACAAATGAACAAATGAACAAATGATCAAATGAACAAATGAACGAATGAACAAATTGGCGAATAGACAATCGAACGAATGAACAAATGAACAAATGAACAACTGAACAAACGAACAAATGAACAAATGAACAAAAGAACAAATGAACAAATGAACAAATGAACAAATGAACAAATGAACAAATGAACAAATGAACAAATGAACAAAAGAACAAATGAACAAATGAACAAATGAACAAATGAACAAATGAACAAATGAACAAATGAACAAATGAACAAATGAACAAATGAACAAATGAACAAATGAACAAATGAACAAATGAACAAATGAACAAATGAACAAATGAACAAATGAACAAATGAACAAATGAACAAATGAACAAATGAACAAATGAACAAATGAACAAATGAACAAATGAACAAATGAACAAATGAACAAATGAACAAAGGAACAAATGAACAAATGATCAAATGAACAAATGAACGAATGAACAAATGAACAAATGAACAAATGAACAAATGAACAAATGAACAAATGAACAAATGAACAATTGAAAAAGTGAACATGTCAACAAATGAACAAATGAACAAATGATCAAATGAACAAATGAACAAATGAACGAATGAACAAATGAACAAATGAACAAACGAACAAACGAACAAACGAACAAACGAACAAATGAACAAATGAACAAATGAACAAATGAACAAATGAACAAATGAACAAATGAACAAATGAACAAATGAACAAATGAACAAATGAACAAATGAACAAATGAACAAATGAACAAATGAACAAATGAACAAATGAACAAATGAACAAATGAACAAATGAACAAATGAACAAATGAACAAATGAACAAATGATCAAATGCACAAATGAACAAATGAACGAATGAACAAATAACCAAATGAACTAATGAAAAAATGAACAAATGAACAAATGAACAAATTAACAAATGAACAAATGAACAAACGAACAAATGAACAAATGAACAAATGAGCGAAGAGGCAAATGAACGAATGAACAGATGAGCGAATAGGCAAATGAACGAATGTACAGATGAGCGAATAGACAATCGCACAAATGAACAAATGAACAAATGAACAAATGAACAAATGAACAAATGAACAAATGAACAAATGAACAAATGAACAAATGAACAAATGAACAAATGAACAAATGAACAAATGAACAAATGAACAAATGAACAAATGAACAAATGAACAAATGAGCAATATGAGCAAAATGAACAAATGAACAAATGAACGAATGAACAAATGAGCGAATAGACAATCGCACAAATGAACAAATGAACAAATGAACAAATGAACAAATGAACAAATGAACAAATGAACAAATGAACAAATGAACAAATGAACAAATGAACAAATGAACAAATGAACAAATGAACAAATGAACAAATGAACAAATGAACAAATGAACAAATGAACAAATGAACAAATGAACAAATGAACAAATGAACAAATGAACAAATGAACAAATGAACAAATGAACAAATGAACAAATGAACAAATGAACAAATGAACAAATGAACAAATGAACAAATGAACAAATGAACAAATGAACAAATGAACAAATGAACAAATAAACATATGAACAAATGAACAAATGAACAAATGAAGAAATACACAAGTGAACAAATGAACAAGTGAACAAATGAACAAGTGAACAAATGAACAAGTGAACAAATGAACAAGTGAACAAATGAACAAGTGAACAAATGAACAAGTGAACAAATGAACAAGTGAACAAATGAACAAGTGAACAAATGAACAAATGAACAAGTGAACAAATGAACAACTGAACAAATGAACAAATGAACAAATGAACAAATGAACAAATGAACAAATGAACAAATGAACAAATGAACAAATGAACAAATGAACAAATGAACAAATGAACAAATGAACAAATGAACAAATGAACAAATGAACAAATGAACAAATGAACAAATGAACAAATGAACAAATGAACAAATGAACAAATGAACAAATGAACAAATGAACAAATGAACAAATGAACAAATGAACAAATGAACAAACGAACAAACGAACAAATGAACAAACGAACAAACGAACAAACGAACAAACGAACAAACGAACAAATGAACAAATGAACAAATGAACAAATGAACAAATGAACAAATGAACAAATGAGCAAAATGAGCAAAAGGAACAAATGAACAAACGAACAAACGAACAAACGAACAAACGAACAAATGAACAAATGTACAAATGAACAAATGAACAAATGAACAAATGAACAAATGAACAAATGAACAAATAAACAAACGAACAAATGAACAAATGAACAAATGAACAAATGAACAAATGAACAAATGAACAAATGAACAAATGAACAAACGAACAAACGAACAAATGAACAAATGAACAAATGAACAAATGATCAAATGAACAAATGAACAAATGAACGAATGAACAAATGAACAAATGAACAAATAACCAAATGAACAAATGAACAAATGAACAAATGAACAAATGAACAAATGAACAAATGAACAAATGAACAAACGAACAAATGAACAAATGAACAAATGAGCGAATAGGCAAATGAACGAATGAACAGATGAGCGAATAGACAATCGCACAAATGAACAAATGAACAAATGAACAAATGAGCAATATGTGCAAAATGAACAAATGAACAAATGAACGAATGAACAAATGAGCGAATGAACAAATGAGCGAATAGACAATCGCACAAATGAGCAATATGAGCAAAATGAACAAATGAAAGAATGAACAAATGTGCGAATGAACAAATGAGCGAATAGACAATCGCACAAATGAACAAATGAACAAATGAACAAATGAGCAATATGAGCAAAATGAACAAATGAACAAATGAACGAATGAACAAATGAACGAATGAACAAATGAGCGAATGAACAAATGAGCGAATAGACAATCGCACAAATGAACAAATGAACAAATGAACAAATGAACAAATGAACAAATGAACAAATGAACAAATGAACAAATGAACAAATGAACAAATGAACAAATGAACAAATGAACTAATGAACAAATGAACAAATGAACAAATGAACAAATGAACAAATGAACAAATGAACAAATGAACAAATGAACAAATGAACAAATGAACAAATGAACAAATGAACAAATGATCAAATGAACAAATGAACAAATGAACAAATGAACAAATGAACAAATGAACAAATGAACAAATGAACAAATGAACAAATGAACAAATGAACAAATGAACAAATGAACAAATGAACAAATGAACAAATGAACAAATGAACAAATGAACAAATGAACAAATGAACAAATGAACAAATGAACAAATGAACAAATGAACAAATGAACAAATGAACAACTGAACAAATGAACAAATGAACAAATGTACAAATGAACAAATGAACAAACAAACAAATGAGCAAATGAACAAATGAGCGAATAGGCAAATGAACGAATGAACAAATGAGCGAAGAGACAATCGCAAAAATGAAAAAATGAACAAATGAACAAATGAACAAATGAACAAATGAACAAATCAACAAATCAACAAATGAACAAATGGACAAATGGACAAATCAACAAATCAACAAATCAACAAATCAACAAATCAACAAATCAACAAATCAACAAATCAACAAATGTACAAATGAACAAATGAACAAATGAACAAATGAACAAATGAACAAATGAACAAATGAACAAATGAACAAATGAACAAATGAACAAATGAACAAATGAACAAATGAACAAATGAACAAATGAACAAATGAACAAATGAACAAATGAACAAATGAACAAATGAACAAATGAACAAATGAACAAATGAACAAATGAACAAGTGAACAAATGAACAAATGAACAAATGTACAAATGAACAAATGAACAAACAAACAAATGAGCAAATGAACAAATGAGCGAATAGGCAAATGAACGAATGAACAAATGAGCGAAGAGACAATCGCAAAAATGAAAAAATGAACAAATGAACAAATGAACAAATGAACAAATCAACAAATGAACAAATCAACAAATCAACAAATGAACAAATGGACAAATGGACAAATCAACAAATCAACAAATCAACAAATCAACAAATGTACAAATGAACAATTGAACAAATGAACACATGAACAAATGAACAAATGAACAAATGAACACATGAACAAATTAACAAATGAACAAATGAACAAATGAACAAATGAACGAATGAACGAATGAACAAATGAACAAATGAACAAATAACCAAATGAACAAATGAACAAATGAACAAATGAACAAATGAACAAATTAACAAATGAACAAATGAACAAATGAACAAACGAACAAATGAACAAATGAACAAATGAACAAATGAACAAATGAACAAATGAACAAATGAACAAATGAGCAAATGAACAAATAAACAAACGAACAAATGAACAAATGAACAAATGAACAAATGAACAAATGAACAAATGAACAAACGAACAAACGAACAAATGAACAAATGAACAAATGAACAAATGATCAAATGAACAAATGAACAAATGAACGAATGAACGAATGAACAAATGAACAAATGAACAAATAACCAAATGAACAAATGAACAAATGAACAAATGAACAAATGAACAAATTAACAAATGAACAAATGAACAAATGAACAAACGAACAAATGAACAAATGAACAAATGAGCGAATAGGCAAATGAACGAATGAACAGGTGAGCGAATAGACAATCGCACAAATGAACAAATGAACAAATGAGCAATATGAGCAAAATGAACAAATGAACAAATGAACGAATGAACAAATGAGCGAATGAACAAATGAGCGAATAGACAATCGCACAAATGAGCAATATGAGCAAAATGAACAAATGAAAGAATGAAAAAATGAGCGAATGAACAAATGAGCGAATAGACAATCGCACAAATGAACAAATGAACAAATGAACAAATGAGCAATATGAGCAAAATGAACAAATGAACAAATGAACGAATGAACAAATGAGCGAATGAACAAATGAGCGAATAGACAATCGCACAAATGAACAAATGAACAAATGAACAAATGAACAAATGAACAAATGATCAAATGAACAAATGTACAAATGAACAAATGAACAAATGATCAAATGAACAAATGAACAAATGAACAAATGAACAAATGAACAAATGATCAAATGAACAAATGAACAAATGAACAAATGAACAAATGAACAAATCAACAAATGAACAAATTAACAAATGAACAAATGAACAAATGAACAAATGAACAAATCAACAAATGAACAAATGAACAAATCAACAAATGAACAAACGAACAAACGAACAAACGAACAAACGAACAAACGAACAAACGAACAAATGAACAAATGAACAAATGAACAAATGAACAAATGAACAAATGAACAAATGAACAAATCAACAAATCAACAAATCAGCAAATCAACAAATCAACAAATGTACAAATGAACAAATGAACAAATGAACAAATGAACGAATGAACGAATGAACAAATGAACAAATGAACAAATGAACAAATGAACAAATGAACAAATGAACAAATGAACAAATGTACAAATGAACAAATGAACAAATGAACAAATGAACAAATGAACGAATGAACGAATGAACAAATGAACAAATGAACAAATAACCAAATGAACAAATGAACAAATGAACAAATGAACAAATGAACAAATTAACAAATGAACAAATGATCAAATGAACAAATGAACAAATGAACGAATGAACAAATGAACAAATGAACAAATAACCAAATGAACAAAAGAACAAATGAACAAATGAACAAATGAACAAATGAACAAATGAACAAATGAACAAACGAACAAATGAACAAATGGACAAATGAGCGAATAGGCAAATGAACGAATGAACAAATGAGCGAATAGACAATCGCACAAATGAACAAATGAACAAATGAACAAATGAACAAATGAACAAATGATCAAATGAACAAATGTACAAATGAACAAATGAACAAATGATCAAATGAACAAATGAACAAATGAACAAATGAACAAATGATCAAATGAACAAATGAACAAATGAACAAATGAACAAATGAACAAATCAACAAATGAACAAATTAACAAATGAACAAATGAACAAATGAACAAATGAACAAATCAACAAATGAACAAATGAACAAATCAACAAATGAACAAATGAACAAATGAACAAACGAACAAACGAACAAACGAACAAACGAACAAATGAACAAATGAACAAATGAACAAATGAACAAATGAACAAATGAACAAATGAACAAATGAACAAATGAACAAATGAACAAATGAACAAATGAACAAATGAACAAATGAACAAATGAACAAATGAACAAATGAACAAATGAACAAGTGAACAAATGAACAAATGAACAAATGTACAAATGAACAAATGAACAAACAAACAAATGAGCAAATGAACAAATGAGCGAATAGGCAAATGAACGAATGAACAAATGAGCGAAGAGACAATCGCAAAAATGAAAAAATGAACAAATGAACAAATGAACAAATGAACAAGTGAACAAATGAACAAATGAACAAGTGAACAAATGAACAAGTGAACAAGTGAACAAATGAACAACTGAACAAATGAACAAATGAACAAATGTACAAATGAACAAATGAACAAACAAACAAATGAGCAAATGAACAAATGAGCGAATAGGCAAATGAACGAATGAACAAATGAGCGAAGAGACAATCGCAAAAATGAAAAAATGAACAAATGAACAAATGAACAAATGAACAAATCAACAAATGAACAAATCAACAAATCAACAAATGAACAAATGGACAAATGGACAAATCAACAAATCAACAAATCAACAAATCAACAAATCAACAAATCAACAAATCAACAAATGTACAAATGAACAATTGAACAAATGAACACATGAACAAATGAACAAATGAACAAATGAACAAATGAACACATGAACAAATTAACAAATGAACAAATGAACAAATGAACAAATGAACGAATGAACGAATGAACAAATGAACAAATGAACAAATAACCAAATGAACAAATGAACAAATGAACAAATGAACAAATGAACAAATTAACAAATGAACAAATGAACAAATGAACAAACGAACAAATGAACAAATGAACAAATGAACAAATGAACAAATGAACAAATGAACAAATGAACAAATGAGCAAATGAACAAATAAACAAACGAACAAATGAACAAATGAACAAATGAACAAATGAACAAATGAACAAATGAACAAACGAACAAACGAACAAATGAACAAATGAACAAATGAACAAATGATCAAATGAACAAATGAACAAATGAACGAATGAACGAATGAACAAATGAACAAATGAACAAATAACCAAATGAACAAATGAACAAATGAACAAATGAACAAATTAACAAATGAACAGATGAACAAATGAACAAACGAACAAATGAACAAATGAACAAATGAGCGAATAGGCAAATGAACGAATGAACAGGTGAGCGAATAGACAATCGCACAAATGAACAAATGAACAAATGAACAAATGAGCAATATGAGCAAAATGAACAAATGAACAAATGAACGAATGAACAAATGAGCGAATGAACAAATGAGCGAATAGACAATCGCACAAATGAACAAATGAACAAATGAACAAATGAACAAATGAACAAATGATCAAATGAACAAATGTACAAATGAACAAATGAACAAATGATCAAATGAACAAATGAACAAATGAACAAATGAACAAATGAACAAATGATCAAATGAACAAATGAACAAATGAACAAATGAACAAATGAACAAATCAACAAATGAACAAATTAACAAATGAACAAATGAACAAATGAACAAATGAACAAATCAACAAATGAACAAATGAACAAATCAACAAATGAACAAATGAACAAATGAACAAACGAACAAACGAACAAACGAACAAACGAACAAACGAACAAACGAACAAACGAACAAATGAACAAATGAACAAATGAACAAATGAACAAATGAACAAATGAACAAATGAACAAATCAACAAATCAACAAATCAGCAAATCAACAAATCAACAAATGTACAAATGAACAAATGAACAAATGAACAAATGAACGAATGAACGAATGAACAAATGAACAAATGAACAAATGAACAAATGAACAAATGAACAAATGAACAAATTTACAAATGAACAAATGAACAAATGAACAAATGAACAAATGAACGAATGAACAAATGAACAAATGAACAAATAACCAAATGAACAAATGAACAAATGAACAAATGAACAAATGAACAAATTAACAAATGAACAAATGATCAAATGAACAAATGAACAAATGAACGAATGAACAAATGAACAAATGAACAAATAACCAAATGAACAAAAGAACAAATGAACAAATGAACAAATGAACAAATGAACAAATGAACAAATGAACAAACGAACAAATGAACAAATGGACAAATGAGCGAATAGGCAAATGAACGAATGAACAAATGAGCGAATAGACAATCGCACAAATGAACAAATGAACAAATGAACAAATGAACAAATGAACAAATGATCAAATGAACAAATGTACAAATGAACAAATGAACAAATGATCAAATGAACAAATGAACAAATGAACAAATGAACAAATGAACAAATGATCAAATGAACAAATGAACAAATGAACAAATGAACAAATCAACAAATGAACAAATTAACAAATGAACAAATGAACAAATGAACAAATGAACACATCAACAAATGAACAAATGAACAAATCAACAAATGAACAAATGAACAAATGAACAAACGAACAAACGAACAAACGAACAAATGAACAAATGAACAAATGAACAAATGAACAAATGAACAAATGAACAAATGAACAAATGCACAATTGAAAAAGTGAACATGTCAACAAATGAACAAATGAACAAATGATCAAATGAACAAATGAACGAATGAACTAATGAACAAATGAACAAACGAACAAACGAACAAACGAACAAACGAACAAATGAACAAATGAACAAATGAACAAGTGAACAAATGAACAAATGAACAAATGAACAAATGAACAAATGAACAAGTGAACAAATGAACAAATGAACAAATGAACAAATGAACAAATGAACAAATGAACAAATGAACAAATGAACAAATGAACAAATGAGCAAATGAACAAACGAACAAACGAACAAGTGAACAGGTGAACAAATGAACAAATGAACAAACGAACAAACGAACAAAGGAACAAATGAACAAATGATCAAATGAACAAACGAACAAATGAACAAATGAACAAATGAACAAATGATCGAATGAACAAATGAACAAATGAACAAATTAACAAATGAACAAATGAACAAATGAACAAATGAACAAACGAACAAGTGAACAGGTGAACAGGTGAACAAATGAACAAATGAACAAACGAACAAACGAACAAAGGAACAAATGAACAAATGATCAAATGAACAAACGAACAAATGAACAAATGAACAAATGAACAAATGAACAAATGAACAAATGAACAAATGAACAAATGAACAAATGAACAAATGAACAAATGAACAAATGAACAAATGAACAAATGAACAAATGAACAAATGAACAAATGAACAAATGAACAAATGAACAAATGAACAAATGAACAAATGAACAAATGAACAAATGAACAAATGAACAAATGAACAAATGAACAAATGAACAAATGAACAAATGAACAAATGAACAAATGAACAAATGAACAAATGAACAAATACACAAGTGAACAAATGAACAAGTGAACAAATGAACAAGTGAACAAATGAACAAATGAACAAGTGAACAAATGAACAAATGAACAAGTGAACAAATGAACAACTGAACAACTGAACAAATGAACAAATGAACAAATGAACAAATGAACAAATGAACAAATGAACAAATGAACAAATGAACAAATGAACAAATGAACAAATGATCAAATGAACAAATGAACAAATGAACGAATGAACAAATGAACAAATGAACAAATGAACAAATGAACAAATGAACAAATGAACAAATGAACAAATGAACAAATTAACAAATGATCAAATGAACAAATGAACAAACGAACAAATGAACAAATGAACAAATGAGCGAATAGGCAAATGAACGAATGAACAGATGAGCGAATAGACAATCGCACAAATGAACAAATGAACAAATGAACAAATGAGCAATATGAGCAAAATGAACAAATGAACAAATGTACAAATGAAAAAATGAACAAATGAACAGATGAACAAATGAACAAATGAACAAATGAACAAATGAACAAATGAACAAATGAACAAATGAACAAATGAACAAATGAACAAATGAACAAATGAACAAATGAAGAAATGAAGAAATGAACAAATGAACAAATGAACAAATGAACAAATGAACAAATGAACAAATGAACAAATGAACAAATGATCAAATGAACAAATGAACAAATGAACAAATGAACAAATGAACAAATGAGCGAATAGGCAAATGAACGGATGAACAAATGAGCGAATAGACAATCGCACAAATGAACAAATGAACAAATGAACAAATGAACAAATGAACAAATGAACAAATGAACAAATGAACAAATGAACAAATGAACAAATGACCAAATGAACAAATGAACAAATGAACAAATGATCAAATGAACAAATGAACAAATGAACAAATGAACAAATGAACAAATGAACAAATGAACAAATAAACATATGAACAAATGAACAAATGAACAAATGAACAAATGAAGAAATACACAAGTGAACAAATGAACAAGTGAACAAATGAACAAGTGAACAAATGAACAAACGAACATGTGAACAAATGAACAAGTGAACAAATGAACAAGTGAACAAATGAACAAGTGAACAAATGAACAAGTGAACAAATGAACAAGTGAACAAATGAACAAATGAACAAGTGAACAAATGAACAACTGAACAAATGAACAAATGAACAAATGAACAAATGAACAAATGAACAAATGAACAAATGAACAAATGAACAAATGAACAAGTGAACAAATGAACAAATGAACAAATGAACAAATGAACAAATGAACAAATGAACAAATGAACAAATGTACAAATGAACAAATGAACAAATGAACAAATGAACAAATGAACAAATGAACAAATGAACAAATGAACAAATGAACAAATGAACAAATGATCAAATGAACAAATGAACAAACGAACAAATGAACAAACGAACAAACGAACAAATGAACAAATGAACAAATGAACAAATGAACAAATGAGCAAAATGAGCAAAAGGAACAAATGAACAAACGAACAAATGAACAAATGAACAAATGTACAAATGAACAAATGAACAAATGAACAAATGAACAAATGAACAAATGAACAAATGAACAAATGAACAAATGAACAAATAAACAAACGAACAAATGAACAAATGAACAAATGAACAAATGAACAAATGAACAAATGAACAAATGAACAAACGAACAAATGAACAAATGAACAAATGAACAAATGAACAAATGATCAAATGAACAAATGAACAAATGAACGAATGAACAAATGAACAAATGAACAAATAACCAAATGAACAAATGAACAAATGAACAAATGAACAAATGAACAAATGAACAAATGAACAAATGAACAAACGAACAAATGAACAAATGGACAAATGAGCGAATAGGCAAATGAACGAATGAACAGATGAGCGAATAGACAATCGCACAAATGAACAAATGAACAAATGAGCAATATGAGCAAAATGAACAAATGAACAAATGAACGAATGAACAAATGAGCGAATGAACAAATGAGCGAATAGACAATCGCACAAATGAGCAATATGAGCAAAATGAACAAATGAAAGAATGAAAAAATGAGCGAATGAACAAATGAGCGAGTAGACAATCGCACAAATGAACAAATGAACAAATGAACAAATGAGCAATATGAGCAATATGAGCAAAATGAACAAATGAACAAATGAACGAATGAACAAATGAGCAATATGAGCAATATGAGCAAAATGAACAAATGAACAAATGAACGAATGAACAAATGAGCGAATGAACAAATGAGCGAATAGACAATCGCACAAATGAACAAATGAACAAATGAACAAATGAACAAATGAAAAAAATGAACAAATGTACAAATGAACAAATGAACAAATGAACAAATGAACAAGTGAACAAATGAACAAATGAACAAATAACGAAATGAACAAATGAACAAATAACCAAATGAACATATAACCAAATGAACAAATGAACAAACGAACAAATGAACAAACGAACAAATGAACAAACGAACAAATGAACAAATGAACAAATGAACAAATGAACAAATGAACAAATGAACAAATGAACAAATGAACAAATGAACAAATGGACAAATGAACAAATGAACAAACGAACAAACGAACAAACGAACAAACGAACAAACGAACAAACGAACAAACGAACAAATGAACAAATGAACAAATGAACAAATGAACAAATGAACAAATGAACAAATGAACAAATGAACAAATGAATAAATCAACAAATCAACAAATCAACAAATCAACAAATGTACAAATGAACAAAAGAACAAATGAACGAATGAACGAATGAACAAATGAACAAATGAACAAATGAACAAATGAACAAATGAACAAATGTACAAATGAACAAATGAACAAATGAACAAATGAACAAATGAACAAATGAACAAATGAACAATTGAAAAAGTGAACATGTCAACACATGAACAAATGAACAAATGATCAAATGAACAATTGAACGAATGAACAAATGAACAAATGAACAAACGAACAAACGAACAAACGAACAAATGAACAAATGAACAAATGAACAAATGAACAAATGAACAAATGAACAATTGAAAAAGTGAACATGTCAACAAATGAACAAATGAACAAATGACCAAATGAACAAATGAACGAATGAACTAATGAACAAATGAACAAACGAACAAACGAACAAACGAACAAATGAACAAATGAACAAATGAACAAGTGAACAAATGAACAAATGAACAAATGAACAAATGAACAAATGATCAAATGAACAAGTGAACAAATGAACGAATGAACAAGTGAACAAATGAACAAATAACCAAATGAACAAATGAACAAATGAACAAATGAACAAATGAACAAATGAACAAATTAACAAATGAACAAATGAACAAGTGAACAAATGAACAACTGAACAAATGAACAAATGAACAAATGAACAAATGAACAAATGAACAAATGATCAAATGAACAAGTGAACAAATGAACGAATGAACAAGTGAACAAATGAACAAATAACCAAATGAACAAATGAACAAATGAACAAATGAACAAATGAACAAATGAACAAATTAACAAATGAACAAACGAACAAATGAACAAATGAACAAATGAGCGAATAGGCAAATGAACGAATGAACAAATGAGCGAATGAACAAATGGGCGAATAGACAATCGCACAAATGAACAAATGAACAAATGAACAAATGAACAAATGAACAAATGAACAAATGAACAAATGAACGAATGAACAAATGAACAAATGAACAAATTAACGAATGAACAAATAAACAATTGAACGAATGAACAAATGAACAAATGAGCGAATGAACAAATGAACAAATGAACAAATGAACAGAAGAACAAATGAACAAATAAACAAATGAACAAATGAACAAATGAACAAATGAACAAATGAGCGAATGAACAAATGAACAAATGAACAAATGAACAAATGAACAAATGAACAAATGAACAAATGAACAAATGAACAAATGAACAAATGAACAAATGAACAAATGAACAAATGAACAAATGAACAAATGAACAAATGAACAAATGAACAAATGAACAAATGAACAAATGTACAAATGAACAAATGAACAAATGAACAAATGAACAAATGAACAAATGAACAAATGAACAAATGAGCAAATGAACAAATGAACAAATGAACAAATGAACAAATGAACAAATGAACAAATGAACAAATGAACAAATGAACAAATGAACAAATGAACAAATGAACAAATGAACAAATGAACAAATGAACAAATGAACAAATGAGCGAATAGACAAATGAACAAAAGAACAAATGAACAAATGAACAAATGAACAAATGAACAAATGAACAAATGAACAAATGAACAAATGAACAAATGAACATATGAACAAACGAACAAATAAACAATTGAACAAATGAACAAAAGTACAAATGAACAAATGAACAAATTAACAAATGAACAAATTAAAATATTGAACAAATGAACGAATGAACAAATGAACAAGTGAACAAATGATCAAATGAACAAATGAACAAATGAACAAATGAACAAATGAACAAATGAACAAATGAACAAATGAACAAATGAACAAATGAACAAATGAACAAATGAACAAATGAACAAATGAACAAATGAACAAATGAACAAATGAACAACTGAATAAATGAACAACTGAACAAATGAACAAATGAACAAATGAACAAATGAACAAATGAACAAATGAACAAATGATCAAATGAACAAATGAACAAATGAACGAATGAACAAATGAACAAATAACCAAATGAACAAATGAACAAATGAACAAATGAACAAATGAACAAATTAACAAATGAACAAATGAACAAACGAACAAATGAACAAATGAGCGAATAGGCAAATGAACGAATGAACAGATGAGCGAATAGACAATCGCACAAATGAACAAATGAACAAATGAACAAATGAGCAATATGAGCAAAATGAACAAATGAACAAATGAACGAATGAACAAATGAGCGAATGAACAAATGAGCGAATAGACAATCGCACAAATGAGCAATATGAGCAAAATGAACAAATGAAAGAATGAACAAATGTGCGAATGAACAAATGAGCGAATAGACAATCGCACAAATGAACAAATGAACAAATGAACAAATGAGCAATATGAGCAAACTGAACAAATGAACAAATGAACGAATGAACAAATGAGCGAATGAACAAATGGGCGAATACACAATCGCACAAATGAACAAATGAACAAATGAACAAATGAACAAATGAACAAATGAACAAATGAACGAATGAACAAATGAACAAATGAACAAATTAACGAATGAACAAATAAACAATTGAACGAATGAACAAATGAACAAATGAGCGAATGAACAAATGAACAAATGAACAAATGAACAGAAGAACAAATGAACAAATAAACAAATGAACAAATGAACAAATGAACAAATGAACAAATGAGCGAATGAACAAATGAACAAATGAACAAATGAACAAATGAACAAATGAACAAATGAACAAATGAACAAATGAACAAATGAACAAATGAACAAATGAACAAATGAACAAATGAACAAATGAACAAATGAACAAATGAACAAATGAACAAATGAACAAATGAACAAATGAACAAATGAACAAATGAACAAATGAACAAATGAACAAATGAACAAATGAACAAATGAACAAATGAACAAATGAACTAATGAACAAATGAACAAATGAACAAATGAACAAATGAACAAATGAGCAAATGAACAAATGAACAAATGAACAAATGAACAAATGAACAAATGAACAAATGAACAAATGAACAAATGAACAAATGAACAAATGAACAAATGAACAAATGAACAAATTAACAAATGAACAAATTAAAATATTGAACAAATGAACGAATGAACAAATGAACAAGTGAACAAATGATCAAATGAACAAATGAACAAATGAACAAATGAACAAATGAACAAATGAACAAATGAACAAATGAACAAATGAACAAATGAACAAATGAACAAATGAACAAATGAACAAAAGAACAAATGAACAAATGAACAAATTAACAAATGAACAAATTAAAATATTGAACAAATGAACGAATGAACAAATGAACAAGTGAACAAATGATCAAATGAACAAATGAACAAATGAACAAATGAACAAATGAACAAATGAACAAATGAACAAATGAACAAATGAACAAATGAACAAATGAACAAATGAACAAATGAACAAATGAACAAATGAACAAATGAACAAATGAATAAATGAACAAATGAACAAATGAGCAAAATGAGCAAAATGAGCAAAAGGAACAAATGAACAAACGAACAAATGAACAAAAGAACAAATGAACAAAAGAACAAATGAACAAATAAACAAATGAACAAATGAACAAATGAACAAAAGAACAAATGAACAAATGAACAAATCAACAAATGAACAAATGTACAAATGAACAAATTAAAATATTGAACAAATGAACGAATGAACAAATGAACAAGTGAACAAATGATCAAATGAACAAATGAACAAATGAACAAATGAACAAATGAACAAATGAACAAATGAACAAATGAACAAATGAACAAATGAACAAATGAACAAATGAACAAATGAATAAATGAACAAATGAACAAATGAGCAAAATGAGCAAAATGAGCAAAAGGAACAAATGAACAAACGAACAAATGAACAAAAGAACAAATGAACAAAAGAACAAATGAACAAATAAACAAATGAACAAATGAACAAATGAACAAAAGAACAAATGAACAAATGAACAAATCAACAAATCAACAAATCAACAAATCAACAAATGTACAAATGAACAAATGAACAAATGAACAAATGAACAAATGAACGAATGAACAAATGAACAAATGAACAAATGAACAAATGAGCGAATAGACAATCGCACAAATGAACAAATGAACAATTGAACAAATGAACAAATGAACAAGTGAACGAATGAACAAATGAGCAAATGAATAAATGAACAAATGAGCGAATAGACAATCGCACAAATGAACAAATGAACAAACGAACAAATGAACAAATGAACAAATGAACAAATGAACAAATGAACAAATGAACAAATGAACAAATGAACAAATGAACAAATGAACAAATGAACAAATGAACAAATGAACAAATGAACAAATGAACAAATGATCAAATGAACAAATGAACCAATGAACAAATGAACAAATGAACAAATGAACAAATGAACAAATTAACAAATGAACAAATGAACAAATGAGCGAATGAACAAATAAACAAACGAACAAATGAACAAATGAACAAATGAACAAATGAACAAATGAACAAATGAACAAATGAACAAATGAACAAATGAACAAATGATCAAATGAGCAAATGAACAAATGAACAAATGAACAAATGAACAAATGAACAAATGAACAAATGAACAAATGAACAAATGAACAAATGAATAAAAAATGATCAAATGAACAAATGAACAAATGATCAAATGAACGAATGAACAAATTGGCGAATAGACAATCGAACGAATGAACAAATGAACAAATGAACAACTGAACAAATGAGCAAATGAAAAAATGAACGAATGAACAAATGAACAATTGAACGAATGAACAAATGAACAAATGAGCGAATGAACAAATAAACAAATGAACAAATGAACAAATGAGCAAAAGAACAAATGAACAAATGAACAAATGAACAAATGAACAAATGAACAAATGAACAAATGAACAAATGAACAAATGAACAAATGAACAAATGAACAAATGAACAAATGAACAAATGAACAAATGAACAAATGAACAAATGAACAAATGAACTAATGAACAAATGAACAAATGAACAAATGAACAAATGAACAAATGAACAAATGAACAAATGAACAAATGAACAAATGAACACATGAACAAATGAACAAACGAACAAGTGAACAAACGAACAAACGAACAAATGGACAAATGAACAAATGAACAACTGAACAAATGAACATATGAACAAACGAACAAATGAACAGATGAACAATTGAACAAATGAACAAATGAACAAATGAACAAATGAACAAATGAACAAATGAAAAAATGAACAAATGAACAAATGAACAAATGAACAAATGAACAAATGAACAAATGAACAAATGAACAAATGAACAAATGAACAAATGAGCGAATAGGCAAATGAACGAATGAACAAATGAGCGAATAGACAATCGCACAAATGAACAAATGAACAAATGAACAAATGAACATATGAACAAACGAACAAATAAACAATTGAACAAATGAACAAATGAACAAATGAACAAATGAACAAATGAACAAATTAAAATATTGAACAAATGAACGAATGAACAAATGAACAAGTGAACAAATGATCAAATGAGCAAATGAGCAAATGAATAAATGAACAAATGAACAAATGAACAAATGAACAAATGAACAAATGAACAAATGAACAAATGAACAAATGATCAAATGAACAAATGAACAAATGAACAAATGAACAAATGAACAAATGAACAAATGAACAAATGAACAAATGAACAAAAGAACAAATGAACAAAAGAACAAATGAACAAATAAACAAATGAACAAATGAACAAAAGAACAAATGAACAAATGAACAAATGAACAGAAGAACAAATGAACAAATAAACAAATGAACAAATAAACAAATGAACAAATGAACAAATGAACAAATGAACACATGAACGAATGAACAAACGAACAAACGAACAAACGAACAAATGTACAAATGAACAAACGAACAAACGAACAAACGAACAAACGAACAAATGGACCAATGAACAAATGAACAAATGAACAAATGAACAAGTGAACAAATGATCAAATGAGCAAATGAATAAATGAACAAATGAACAAATGAAGAAATGAACAAATGAACAAATGAACAAATGAACAAATGAACAAATGAACAAATGAAGAAATGAACAAATGAAGAAATGAACAAATGAACAAATGTACAAATGAGCGAATAGACAATCGCACAAATGAACAAATGAACGAATGAGCGAATAGACAATCGCACAAATGAACAAATGAACAAATGAACAAAAGAACAAATGATCAAATGAACAAATGAACAAACGAACAAACGAACAAACGAACAAATGAACAAATGAACAAATGAACAAATGAACAAATGAACAAATGAACAAATGAACAAATGAAGAAATGAACAAATGAAGAAATGAACAAATGAACAAATGTACAAATGAGCGAATAGACAATCGCACAAATGAACAAATGAACGAATGAGCGAATAGACAATCGCACAAATGAACAAATGAACAAATGAACAAAAGAACAAATGATCAAATGAACAAATGAACAAACGAACAAACGAACAAACGAACAAATGAACAAATGAACAAATGAACAAATGAGCGAATAGACAAATGAACAAATGAACAAATGAGCAAAATGAGCAAAATGAGCAAAATGAACAAATGAACAAATGAACAAACGAACAAATGAACAAACGAACAAATGAACAAACGAACAAACGAACAAATGAACAAACGAACAAATGAACAAATGATCAAATGATCAAATGAACAAATGAACAAATGAACAGAAGAACAAATGAACAAATAAACAAATGAACAAATAAACAAATGAACGAATGAACAAACGAACAAACGAACAAACGAACAAATGTACAAATGAACAAACGAACAAACGAACAAACGAACAAATGGACCAATGAACAAATGAACAAATGAAGAAATGAAGAAATGAACAAGTGAACAAATGAAGAAATGAACAAATGAACAAACGAACAAATGAACAAATGAACAAATGAACAAATGAACAAATGAACAAAGGAACAAAAGAACAAATGAACAAATGAACAAATGAACAAATGAACAAATGAACGAATGAACAAATGAACAAATGAACAAATGAACAAATGAACAGATGAACAAATGAACAAATGAACAAATGAACAAATGAACAAAGGAACAAAAGAACAAATGAACAAATGAACAAATGAACAAATGAACAAATGAGCGAATGAGCGAATAGACAATCGCACAAATGAACAAGTGAACAAATGAACAAATGAACAAATGAACAAATGAACAAATGAACAAATGAACAAATGAACAAATGAACAAATGAACAAATGAACAAATGAACAAATGAACAAATGAACAAATGAACAAATGAACAAATGAACAAATGAACAAATGAACAAATGAACAAATGAACAAATGAACAAATGAACAAATGAACAAATGAACAAATGAACAAATGAACAATTGAACGAATAGACAATCGCACAAATGAACAAACGAACAAATGAACAAACGAACAAACGAACAAATGGACAAATGAACAAATGAACAACTGAACAAATGAACATATGAACAAACGAACAAATGAACAGATGAACAAATGAACAAATGAACAAATGAACAAATGAACAAATGTACAAATGAACAAATGAGCGAATAGGCAAATTAACGAATGAACAAATGAGCGAATAGACAATCGCACAAGTGAAGAAATGAACAAATGAACAAATGAACAAAAGAACATATGAACAAATGAACAAATTAGCAAAATGAACAAATGAACAAATGAACAAACGAACAAATGAACGAACGAACAAATGAACAAACGAACAAATGAACAAACGAACAAATGAACAAACGAACAAATGAACAAAAGAACAAATGATCAAATGAACAAATGAACAAATGAACAGAAGAACAAATGAACAAATAAACAAATGAACAAATGAACAAATGAACAAATGAACAAATGAACAAATGAGCGAATGAACAAATGAACAAATGAGCGAATAGACAATCGCACAAATGAACAAATCAACAAATGAACAATTGAACAAATGAACAAATGAACAAGTGAACAAATGAACAAATGCGCGAATGAACAAATGAACAGATGAACAAATGAACAAATGAACAAATGAACAAATGAACAAAGGAACAAAAGAACAAATGAACAAATGAACAAATGAACAAATGAACAAATGAACAAATGAGCGAATGAGCGAATAGACAATCGCACAAATGAACAACTGAACAAATGAACAAATGAACAAATGAACAAATGAACATATGAACAAACGAACAAATGAACAGATGAACAAATGAACAAATGAACAAATGAACAAATGAACAAATGAACAAATGAGCGAATAGGCAAATGAACGAATGAACAAATGAACAAATAAGCGAATGAACAAATGAACAAATGAGCGAATAGACAATCGCACAAATGAACAAATGAACAAATGAACAATTGAACAAATGAACAAATGAACAAATGAACAAATGAACAAATGAGCAAATGAATAAATGAACAAATGAACAAATGAACAAATGAACAAATGAACAAATGAACAAATGAACAAATGAACAAATGAACAAATGAACAAATGAACAAATGAACAAATGAAAAAATGAACAAATAACCAAATGAACAAATGAACAAATGAACAAATGAACAAATGAACAAATGAACAAATGAACAGAAGAACAAATGAACAAATAAACAAATGAACAAATGAACAAATGAACAATTGAACAAATGAACAAATGTGCGAATAGACAATCGCACAAATGAACAAATGAACAAATGAACAATTGAACAAATGAACAAATGAACAAGTGAACAAATGAACAAATGAGCAAATGAATAAATGAAGAAATGAACAAATGTACAAATGAACAAATGAACAAATGAACAAATGAACAAATGAACAAATGAACAAATCAACAAATCAACAAATGAACAAATCAACAAATCGTCAAATGTACAAATGAACAAATGAACACATGAACAAATGAACAAATGAACAAATGAACAAATGAACAATTGAACAAATGAACAAATGAACAAATGAACAAATGAACAAATGAGCAAATGAATAAATGAACAAATGAACAAATGAACAAATGAACAAATGAACAAATGAACAAATGAACAAATGAACAAATGAACAAATGAACAAATGAACAAATGAACAAATGAACAAATGAACAAATAACCAAATGAACAAATGAACAAATGAACAAATGAACAAATGAACAAATGAACAAATGAACAGAAGAACAAATGAACAAATAAACAAATGAACAAATGAACAAATGAACAATTGAACAAATGAACAAATGTGCGAATAGACAATCGCACAAATGAACAAATGAACAAATGAACAATTGAACAAATGAACAAATGAACAAGTGAACAAATGAACAAATGAGCAAATGAATAAATGAAGAAATGAACAAATGTACAAATGAACAAATGAACAAGTGAACAAATGATCAAATGAACAAATGAACAAATGAACAAATGAACAAATGAACAAATGAACAAATGAACAAATGAACAAATGAACAAATGAACAAATGAACAAATGAACAAATGAACAAAAGAACAAATGAACAAATGAACAAATTAACAAATGAACAAATTAAAATATTGAACAAATGAACGAATGAACAAATGAACAAGTGAACAAATGATCAAATGAACAAATGAACAAATGAACAAATGAACAAATGAACAAATGAACAAATGAACAAATGAACAAATGAACAAATGAACAAATGAACAAATGAACAAATGAACAAATGAATAAATGAACAAATGAACAAATGAGCAAAATGAGCAAAATGAGCAAAAGGAACAAATGAACAAACGAACAAATGAACAAAAGAACAAATGAACAAAAGAACAAATGAACAAATAAACAAATGAACAAATGAACAAATGAACAAAAGAACAAATGAACAAATGAACAAATCAACAAATGAACAAATGTACAAATGAACAAATTAAAATATTGAACAAATGAACGAATGAACAAATGAACAAGTGAACAAATGATCAAATGAACAAATGAACAAATGAACAAATGAACAAATGAACAAATGAACAAATGAACAAATGAACAAATGAACAAATGAACAAATGAACAAATGAACAAATGAATAAATGAACAAATGAACAAATGAGCAAAATGAGCAAAATGAGCAAAAGGAACAAATGAACAAACGAACAAATGAACAAAAGAACAAATGAACAAAAGAACAAATGAACAAATAAACAAATGAACAAATGAACAAATGAACAAAAGAACAAATGAACAAATGAACAAATCAACAAATCAACAAATCAACAAATCAACAAATCAACAAATGTACAAATGAACAAATGAACAAATGAACAAATGAACAAATGAACGAATGAACAAATGAACAAATGAACAAATGAACAAATGAGCGAATAGACAATCGCACAAATGAACAAATGAACAATTGAACAAATGAACAAATGAACAAGTGAACGAATGAACAAATGAGCAAATGAATAAATGAACAAATGAGCGAATAGACAATCGCACAAATGAACAAATGAACAAACGAACAAATGAACAAATGAACAAATGAACAAATGAACAAATGAACAAATGAACAAATGAACAAATGAACAAATGAACAAATGAACAAATGAACAAATGAACAAATGAACAAATGAACAAATGAACAAATGATCAAATGAACAAATGAACCAATGAACAAATGAACAAATGAACAAATGAACAAATGAACAAATTAACAAATGAACAAATGAACAAATGAGCGAATGAACAAATAAACAAACGAACAAATGAACAAATGAACAAATGAACAAATGAACAAATGAACAAATGAACAAATGAACAAATGAACAAATGAACAAATGATCAAATGAGCAAATGAACAAATGAACAAATGAACAAATGAACAAATGAACAAATGAACAAATGAACAAATGAACAAATGAACAAATGAATAAAAAATGATCAAATGAACAAATGAACAAATGATCAAATGAACGAATGAACAAATTGGCGAATAGACAATCGAACGAATGAACAAATGAACAAATGAACAACTGAACAAATGAGCAAATGAAAAAATGAACGAATGAACAAATGAACAATTGAACGAATGAACAAATGAACAAATGAGCGAATGAACAAATAAACAAATGAACAAATGAACAAATGAGCAAAAGAACAAATGAACAAATGAACAAATGAACAAATGAACAAATGAACAAATGAACAAATGAACAAATGAACAAATGAACAAATGAACAAATGAACAAATGAACAAATGAACAAATGAACAAATGAACAAATGAACAAATGAACTAATGAACAAATGAACAAATGAACAAATGAACAAATGAACAAATGAACAAATGAACAAATGAACAAATGAACAAATGAACACATGAACAAATGAACAAACGAACAAGTGAACAAACGAACAAACGAACAAATGGACAAATGAACAAATGAACAACTGAACAAATGAACATATGAACAAACGAACAAATGAACAGATGAACAATTGAACAAATGAACAAATGAACAAATGAACAAATGAACAAATGAACAAATGAAAAAATGAACAAATGAACAAATGAACAAATGAACAAATGAACAAATGAACAAATGAACAAATGAACAAATGAACAAATGAACAAATGAGCGAATAGGCAAATGAACGAATGAACAAATGAGCGAATAGACAATCGCACAAATGAACAAATGAACAAATGAACAAATGAACATATGAACAAACGAACAAATAAACAATTGAACAAATGAACAAATGAACAAATGAACAAATGAACAAATGAACAAATTAAAATATTGAACAAATGAACGAATGAACAAATGAACAAGTGAACAAATGATCAAATGAGCAAATGAGCAAATGAATAAATGAACAAATGAACAAATGAACAAATGAACAAATGAACAAATGAACAAATGAACAAATGAACAAATGATCAAATGAACAAATGAACAAATGAACAAATGAACAAATGAACAAATGAACAAATGAACAAATGAACAAATGAACAAAAGAACAAATGAACAAAAGAACAAATGAACAAATAAACAAATGAACAAATGAACAAAAGAACAAATGAACAAATGAACAAATGAACAGAAGAACAAATGAACAAATAAACAAATGAACAAATAAACAAATGAACAAATGAACAAATGAACAAATGAACACATGAACGAATGAACAAACGAACAAACGAACAAACGAACAAATGTACAAATGAACAAACGAACAAACGAACAAACGAACAAACGAACAAATGGACCAATGAACAAATGAACAAATGAACAAATGAACAAGTGAACAAATGATCAAATGAGCAAATGAATAAATGAACAAATGAACAAATGAAGAAATGAACAAATGAACAAATGAACAAATGAACAAATGAACAAATGAACAAATGAAGAAATGAACAAATGAAGAAATGAACAAATGAACAAATGTACAAATGAGCGAATAGACAATCGCACAAATGAACAAATGAACGAATGAGCGAATAGACAATCGCACAAATGAACAAATGAACAAATGAACAAAAGAACAAATGATCAAATGAACAAATGAACAAACGAACAAACGAACAAACGAACAAATGAACAAATGAACAAATGAACAAATGAACAAATGAACAAATGAACAAATGAACAAATGAAGAAATGAACAAATGAAGAAATGAACAAATGAACAAATGTACAAATGAGCGAATAGACAATCGCACAAATGAACAAATGAACGAATGAGCGAATAGACAATCGCACAAATGAACAAATGAACAAATGAACAAAAGAACAAATGATCAAATGAACAAATGAACAAACGAACAAACGAACAAACGAACAAATGAACAAATGAACAAATGAACAAATGAGCGAATAGACAAATGAACAAATGAACAAATGAGCAAAATGAGCAAAATGAGCAAAATGAACAAATGAACAAATGAACAAACGAACAAATGAACAAACGAACAAATGAACAAACGAACAAACGAACAAATGAACAAACGAACAAATGAACAAATGATCAAATGATCAAATGAACAAATGAACAAATGAACAGAAGAACAAATGAACAAATAAACAAATGAACAAATAAACAAATGAACGAATGAACAAACGAACAAACGAACAAACGAACAAATGTACAAATGAACAAACGAACAAACGAACAAACGAACAAATGGACCAATGAACAAATGAACAAATGAAGAAATGAAGAAATGAACAAGTGAACAAATGAAGAAATGAACAAATGAACAAACGAACAAATGAACAAATGAACAAATGAACAAATGAACAAATGAACAAAGGAACAAAAGAACAAATGAACAAATGAACAAATGAACAAATGAACAAATGAACGAATGAACAAATGAACAAATGAACAAATGAACAAATGAACAGATGAACAAATGAACAAATGAACAAATGAACAAATGAACAAAGGAACAAAAGAACAAATGAACAAATGAACAAATGAACAAATGAACAAATGAGCGAATGAGCGAATAGACAATCGCACAAATGAACAAGTGAACAAATGAACAAATGAACAAATGAACAAATGAACAAATGAACAAATGAACAAATGAACAAATGAACAAATGAACAAATGAACAAATGAACAAATGAACAAATGAACAAATGAACAAATGAACAAATGAACAAATGAACAAATGAACAAATGAACAAATGAACAAATGAACAAATGAACAAATGAACAAATGAACAAATGAACAAATGAACAAATGAACAAATGAACAAATGAACAATTGAACGAATAGACAATCGCACAAATGAACAAACGAACAAATGAACAAACGAACAAACGAACAAATGGACAAATGAACAAATGAACAACTGAACAAATGAACATATGAACAAACGAACAAATGAACAGATGAACAAATGAACAAATGAACAAATGAACAAATGAACAAATGTACAAATGAACAAATGAGCGAATAGGCAAATTAACGAATGAACAAATGAGCGAATAGACAATCGCACAAGTGAAGAAATGAACAAATGAACAAATGAACAAAAGAACATATGAACAAATGAACAAATTAGCAAAATGAACAAATGAACAAATGAACAAACGAACAAATGAACGAACGAACAAATGAACAAACGAACAAATGAACAAACGAACAAATGAACAAACGAACAAATGAACAAAAGAACAAATGATCAAATGAACAAATGAACAAATGAACAGAAGAACAAATGAACAAATAAACAAATGAACAAATGAACAAATGAACAAATGAACAAATGAACAAATGAGCGAATGAACAAATGAACAAATGAGCGAATAGACAATCGCACAAATGAACAAATCAACAAATGAACAATTGAACAAATGAACAAATGAACAAGTGAACAAATGAACAAATGCGCGAATGAACAAATGAACAGATGAACAAATGAACAAATGAACAAATGAACAAATGAACAAAGGAACAAAAGAACAAATGAACAAATGAACAAATGAACAAATGAACAAATGAACAAATGAGCGAATGAGCGAATAGACAATCGCACAAATGAACAACTGAACAAATGAACAAATGAACAAATGAACAAATGAACATATGAACAAACGAACAAATGAACAGATGAACAAATGAACAAATGAACAAATGAACAAATGAACAAATGAACAAATGAGCGAATAGGCAAATGAACGAATGAACAAATGAACAAATAAGCGAATGAACAAATGAACAAATGAGCGAATAGACAATCGCACAAATGAACAAATGAACAAATGAACAATTGAACAAATGAACAAATGAACAAATGAACAAATGAACAAATGAGCAAATGAATAAATGAACAAATGAACAAATGAACAAATGAACAAATGAACAAATGAACAAATGAACAAATGAACAAATGAACAAATGAACAAATGAACAAATGAACAAATGAACAAATGAACAAATAACCAAATGAACAAATGAACAAATGAACAAATGAACAAATGAACAAATGAACAGAAGAACAAATGAACAAATAAACAAATGAACAAATGAACAAATGAACAATTGAACAAATGAACAAATGTGCGAATAGACAATCGCACAAATGAACAAATGAACAAATGAACAATTGAACAAATGAACAAATGAACAAGTGAACAAATGAACAAATGAGCAAATGAATAAATGAAGAAATGAACAAATGTACAAATGAACAAATGAACAAATGAACAAATGAACAAATGAACAAATGAACAAATCAACAAATCAACAAATGAACAAATCAACAAATCGACAAATGTACAAATGAACAAATGAACACATGAACAAATGAACAAATGAACAAATGAACAAATGAACAAATGAACAAATGAACAAATGATCAAATGAGCAAATGAACAAATGAACAAATGAACAAATGAACAAATGAACAAATGAACAAATGAACAAATGAACAAATGAACAAATGAACAAATGAACAAATGAACAAATGAACAAATGATCAAATGAACAAATGAACAAATGAACAAATGAACAAATGAACAAATGAACATATGAACAAATGAACAAATGAACAAATGAACAAATGAACAAATGAACAAATGAACAAATGAACAAATGAACAAATGAACAAATGAACAAATGAACAAATGAACAAATGAACAAATGAACAAATGAACAAATGAACAAATGAACAAATGAACAAATGAACAAATGAACAAATGAACAAATGAACAAATGAACAAATGAACAAATGAACAAATGAACAAATGAACAAATGAACAAATGAACAAATGAACAAATGAACAAATGAACAAATGAACAAATGAACAAATGAACAAATGAACAAATGAACAAATGAACAAATGAACAAATGAACAAATGAACAAATGAACAAATGAACAAATGAACAAATGATCAAATGAACAAATGATCAAATGAACAAATGAACAAATGAACAAATGAACAAGTGAACAAGTGAACAAATGAACAAATGAACAAATGAACAAATGAACAAATGAACAAATGAACAAATGAGCGAATAGGCAAATGAACGAATGAACAAATGAGCGAATAGACAATCGCACAAGTGAAGAAATGAACAAATGAACAAATGAACAAAAGAACATATGAACAAATGAACAAATGAACAAATGAACAAATGAGCAATATGAGCAAAATGAACAAATGAACAAATGAACAAACGTACAAATGAACAAACGAACAAATGAACAAACGAACAAATGAACAAACGAACAAATGAACAAAAGAACAAATGATCAAATGAACAAATGAACAAATGAACAGAAGAACAAATGAACAAATAAACAAATGAACAAATGAACAAATGAACAAATGAACAAATGAGCAAATGAACAAATGTGCGAATAGACAATCGCACAAATGAACAAATGAACAAATGAACAATTGAACAAATGAACAAATGAACAAGTGAACAAATGAACAAATGAGCAAATGAATAAATGAACAAATGAACAAATGAACAAATGAACAAATGAACAAATGAACAAATGAACAAATGAACAAATGAACAAATGAACAAATGAACAAATGAACAAATGAACAAATGAACAAATCAACAAATCAACAAATGAACAAATGGACAAATGGACAAATCAACAAATGTACAAATGAACAAATGAACACATGAACAAATGAACAAATGAACAAATGAACAAATGAGCGAATGAACAAATGAGCGAATAGAAAATCGCACAAATGAACAAATGAACAAATGAACAAATGAACAAATGAACAAGTGAACAAATGAACAAATGAGCAAATGAATAAATGAACAAATGAACAAATGAACAAATGAACAAATGAAGAAATGATCAAATGAACAAATGAACAAAAGAACAAATGAACAAATGAACAAATGAACAAATGAAGAAATGAAGAAATGAATAAATGAACAAATGAACAAATGAACAAATGAAGAAATGAAGAAATGAATAAATGAACAAATGAACAAATGAGCAAAATGAGCAAAAGGAACAAATGAACAAACGAACAAATGAACAAACGAACAAATGAACAAAAGAACAAATGAACAAATGAACAAATGAACAAATGAACAAATGAACAAATGAACAAATGAACAAATGAACAAATGAACAAATGAACAAATGAACAAATGAACAAATGAACAATTGAACAAATGAACAAATGAACAAATGAACAAATGAACAAATGAACAAATGAACAAATGAGCGAATAGACAATCGCACAAATGAACAAACGAACAAATGAACAAACGAACAAACGAACAAATGGACAAATGAACAAATGAACAACTGAACAAATGAACATATGAACAAACGAACAAATGAACAGATGAACAAATGAACAAATGAACAAATGAACAAATGAACAAATGAGCGAATAGGTAAATGAACGAATGAACAAATGAGCGAATAGACAATCGCACAAGTGAACAAATGAACAAATGAACAAATGAACAGATGAGCGAATAGACAATCGCACAAATGAACAAATGAACAAATGAACAAATGAACAAAGGAACAAATGAACAAATGAACAAATGAACAAATGAACAGATGAACAAATGAACAAATGAACAAATGAGCAATATGAGCAAAATGAACAAATGAACAAATGTACAAATGAAAAAATGAACAAATGAACAGATGAACAAATGAACAAATGAACAAATGAACAAATGAACAAATGAACAAATGAACAAATGAACAAATGAACAAATGAACAAATGAACAAATGAACAAATGAACAAATGAACAAATGAACAAATGAACAAATGAACAAATGAACAAATGAACAAATGAACAAATGAACAAATGAACAAATGAACAAATGAACAAATGAACAAATGAACAAATGAACAAGTGAACAAATGAACAAATGAACAAATGAACAAATGATCAAATGAACAAATGAACAAATGAACAAATGAACAAATGAACAAATGAGCGAATAGGCAAATGAACGGATGAACAAATGAGCGAATAGACAATCGCACAAATGAACAAATGAACAAATGAACAAATGAACAAATGAACAAATGAACAAATGAACAAATGAACAAATGAACAAATGAACAAATGAACAAATGACCAAATGAACAAATGAACAAATGAACAAATGATCAAATGAACAAATGAACAAATGAACAAATGAACAAATGAACAAATGAACAAATGAACAAATAAACATATGAACAAATGAACAAATGAACAAATGAACAAATGAAGAAATACACAAGTGAACAAATGAACAAGTGAACAAATGAACAAGTGAACAAATGAACAAACGAACATGTGAACAAATGAACAAGTGAACAAATGAACAAGTGAACAAATGAACAAGTGAACAAATGAACAAGTGAACAAATGAACAAGTGAACAAATGAACAAATGAACAAGTGAACAAATGAACAACTGAACAAATGAACAAATGAACAAATGAACAAATGAACAAATGAACAAATGAACAAATGAACAAATGAACAAATGAACAAATGAACAAATGAACAAATGAACAAATGAACAAATGAACAAATGAACAAATGAACAAATGAACAAATGATCAAATGAACAAATGAACAAACGAACAAATGAACAAACGAACAAACGAACAAATGAACAAATGAACAAATGAACAAATGAACAAATGAACAAATGAACAAATGCGCAAAATGAGCAAAAGGAACAAATGAACAAACGAACAAATGAACAAATGTACAAATGAACAAATGAACAAATGAACAAATGAACAAATGAACAAATGAACAAATGAACAAATGAACAAATAAACAAACGAACAAACGAACAAACGAACAAATGAACAAATGAACAAATGAACAAATGAACAAATGAACAAATGAACAAATGAACAAATGAACAAGTGAACAAATGAACAAATAACCAAATGAACAAATGAACAAACGAACAAATGAACAAATGAGCGAATAGACAATCGCACAAATGAACAAATGAACAAAAGAACAAATGAACAAATGAACAAATGAACAAATGAACAAATGAACAAATGAACAAATGAACAAATGAACAAATGAACAAATGAACAAATGAACGAATGAACAAATGAACAAATGAACAAATGAACGAATGAACAAATAAACAATTGAACGAATGAACAAATGAACAAATGAGCGAATGAACAAATGAACAAATGAACAAATGAACAAATGAACAAATGAACAAATGAACAAATGAACAAATGAACAAATGAACAAATGAGCGAATGAACAAATGAGCGAATAGAAAATCGCACAAATGAACAAATGAACAAATGAACAAATGAACAAATGAACAAATGAACAAATAAACAAATGAACAAATGAACAAATGAACAAAATGAGCAAAAGGAACAAACGAACAAATGAACAAACGAACAAATGAACAAAAGAACAAATGAACAAAAGAACAAATGAACAAATAAACAAATGAACAAATGAACAAATGAACAAATGAACAAATGAACAATTGAACATAAGAACGAATGAACGAATGAACAAATGAACAAATGAACAAATTAACAAATGAACAAATGAACAAATAAACAAATGAACAAACGAACAAATGAACAAATGAACAAACGAACAAACGAACAAACGAACAAACGAACAAACGAACAAACGAACAAATGAACAAATGAACAAATGAACAAATGAACAAATGAACAAATGAACAAATGAACAAATGAACAAATGACAAAATGAACATATGAACAATTGAATAAGTGAACAAATGAAAAAACGAACAAACGAACAAACGAACAAATGAACAAATGCACAAGTGAACAAGTGAACAATTGAACGAATGAACAAACGAACAAATGAACAAATGAACAAATGAACAAATGAACGAATGAACAAATGAACAAATGAACAAATGAACAAATGAACAAAAGTACAAATGAACAAATGGTCAAATTTACAAATGAACAACTAAACATTAGCAATAGTATATTTATATGGGTAATAACAACAAAAAACTTGATTAATTAATCAAATGTTTGTTGTAATATGTGCCTTTTCTGCAGGATCTTGCTATTCCTGCTGCCCTACAACACATTCTCATCTAGGCCTTGTAAACACAACACGTCAGAAATGTACCGACACCTACAAAAACATATTTCAAGTGTCTTAAAGATGTTTCGAAACAGACGCCTTTAAATAATCTTGTTTCGGGCGTCGTTTCAACGTCTGAAATAAGATGACTTAAAGAAGTCTATTTGAGCTCGTAAGACGTTCAGACTTAATATGGACGAAAAATGGATGTGTATTAGACGTCTTATGCTGATTGGGATATACATAGATTACACGTGTCGCGAGCGTAGGTAACCGAACCGATCCTAGATGCGCGTATTAGACGCTAGGGAACCAGACCAATCGAAAATACACGTATAGAGCGCAAGGTAGTCGGACAGAGAGGAAATGCGCTTATAGAGAACTGGACTGGCAAAGCGAGCTGTTCGCTCCCTACCGAATTTCATATCTACAATTTTACGAATTGCTTACTAGTTGCGTCGTTCCTCTGCAGTTTAGAAAAATGTAACACTGGGGTTCGCGTCGGTGAAGGTGGAAAAAAAGCGTTATTTTTCCCAATATATAAACTTTATTCAAACTCTATCTTAACTTATCGGTGGATGAATTAACAATTAAAATCTATTATTATAAACAAATATTTCGGTGAGATTTCGAGGTCTAAACAACACAATTAAATTAATCTGTAATCGAAAATAACAAACTCAAATAATCTTTAAAAGATTAATCTAAAAAATTAACAAAAATAAATTATCCTCTTCTATATAAAAAAATTAACATATTATTGTGGGAGAAAGCCCTTCCTTGTAGGTATCGTTAATCGCCTGTTCCATTTGCATCATCAAATCGCTTAGTTAACATCACGTGATTGCAATTCCCGTTTTTAACATGATGGATCCTTTCAAACAGTGGATGATAAAATGATCGGAATATTTTCAAATTTGGCTAAAATTATCGCCATGTTTCGAGCATTCTATGTATATAAGAGCGAGCTCGTGGATTATAAAATTAACTGCTCCTTTAACCAATTGTTTTGGCAAAGATTGCTACGGCCTGCATGTTTACTGTGCTTCTTCAATTTCACGTTTTCGAACTATAAAAGGAATTACATTGGTTACTTGTACCACTTCTTCTATGTTCTTGCTATTTCTCGGGCTATCAAGATATTCTCTAGCTGTCACACTAACTCCTCTTTTATCTAGAAGATCCCAGAGAGCTTGTTGCTATTTTTACAACCTCCTTTGCTCTTACTCTGATTACTAGTACACTTCCGGGTTTTTCTCTTAGGATCATTTTGTTGTGAACTATCCCAATCTTGTCTTTGGCCCGTTTCTACTAGATAGGCTAATCAGATAAATGGCTTAGATTGGTTATTTTATCTTCTACACCAATATTCTGCTCAACTAAGAAAGCAAAGTAGCTTTTTTAATTTTTTTTACTTTTTTATATAGTAAATTAAGTATCGCATTCGGCGAGATATTTTTTATGATTATTTAAATAATCTGTTTTATTTCCTGCCTTATCAAAGCAAAGATCATGCAACTTTTTAAAAGTATGGCAATTACCAAGTCCTCCCCATATAAAATCTTAGACAAATCCTTTGGCATAAAAAGCTCTTTCTCAGCTAAGAAATGATTTAAACAATTTTCTTTATTAAAACAAGATTTATGGAAATTTCTTAAAATGGAAGTAGCATTATCTCCTGTCATGGATAATATGTTAGATAAATTGCATAGCATAGAGCCTGCTTTATGGAAATCATTTAAAAGTTGTGTTTTGTTTCCAATCTCATCAAAACATATATCATGAAAATCTTTTAAAGCAGAACAAATCTTAGTTGCTGCTCCATGCAATATTTTAGATAAATTTTTTGGTGTAAAACCTTTCTTCTCAATTAAGAAACGATTCAAATACTTTTTTGTTTCGTTTATAAAACAAAAATCATGAAATTCTTTTAAACTATTCGCTGCTGCACTCAATATACTACATAAATCGCACGGCCTAAAACCCACATTGTAAAAATCCTTTAAAAGCTGTGTTTTTCTTCTTTTCTTATTAAAAGAAATATTATGCAGTTGTTTCAAAGTAAAAGAAGCATGAGCTCCTGTTCCACATAGTATCGAGGATAAGTTACTTGGTCTAAAACCTGCGTTGTAGAAGTTCTCTAAAAGCTCTGTTCTTTGTCCTTTGCTATTAAAACAAACGCTGTGCAACTCTTGAAAAGCACCTTTAGCCTTGCCTCCTGCTCTACTTAATATGCTAGACAAGTTATGCAACGTAAAGTTACTTCCCTCATCTCCGACCCCTTCAATAAAATGTTTCAAACGCTGTGTTTGATTTCCTCTTGCATCAAACCAAGAGCCATATAAATCTTTAAAAGCTTCTGCAGCGTTAGCTCCTGCACCATTCAAAATACTGGACATATTAGACAGATTTATCTTCTCGTTTTCTAAAGTTTTTATATGTAGTCTTTTGTTTCCTTCCTTATCAAACCAAAGATCATATAAATTTTTAAAATTTTCAGGAGCTTTAGTTCTTGCTCCATGTAAAATACTGGAAATATTAGATGGACGTATCCCTTCCTTTTCTAACGTTTTTAAATATTGTGTTTTACCTCCTTCTTCATTAAACCAAAGATCATATAAGCCTTTAAAAGCTTTTGCAGAATTAGCTCCTGCTACATTCAAAATACTGGAAATAGTAGTTAGATTTATTCCTTCTTTTTCCAGAGTTTTTAAACATTGTGTTTTACTTCCTTCTTCATCAAACCAAACGATATGTAAGTCTTTAAAGGCTTTTGCAGCGTTAGCTCCTGCTCCGTTTAAAATACTAGAAATATTACTTAGATTTATCTCCTCTCTGTCTAAAGTTTCTAGATATTGTGTTTTACTTCCTTCTTCATCAAACAAAAGGTCATATAGGTCTTTAAAGGCTTTTGCAGCGTTAGCTCCTGCTCCACTCAAAATACTGGAAATATTACTTTGATTTATCTCTTCTTTGTCTAGAGTTTTTAGATATTGTGTTTTACTTCCTTCTTCATCAAACCATAGGTCATATAGGTCTTCAAAGGCTTTTGCAGCGTTAGCTCCTGTCACATGCAAAATACTCGACATAGTAGCTAAATTTATTCTTTCCTTCTTTAGTACCTCCAGACATATTTTCCCTTCTCCCTTAATTAAGAAACTTAGAAATTGATAAAATGCAGATATTCCTTCTCTGCCAACTACACTTCTGGCAAATTTGATTTCTTCATCAATATTTCCTACAATTTCCTGATAACTAGACCTATTATTTTTTATATCTCCCAAAAATTTTTCCATTATTCCCTTAGTAATAGGGCCAAATTCATGAGATTCTAACCAACGTAACGCTATTTCATGTAATTCTTCGCAATTATATGGTCAAAAACTTATATGCGGAACCTATACATAAAAAAGTATATCAGTAGGTATATAGGTAATGTTCTAAGCCCTGCTGCCTGAGCGATAAATCTAATCGCGGGGCAAGTGGTGGAGTCCAGCCGTGGCGTGCGCCGTAGGGTATGGTGGGGAAAGAGAGTCGCTTACCTTCCGGTCTTCTCGTCTTATTGAATTTAATTATGTGGCGTTTTTTTTATCGCGTTTGCACTTTTACATTGTAGGAAATGTTTTGGAGAGAGAGAGAGAGAGAGAGAGAGAGAGAGTGAGAGAGAGGGGTAGATTAGAGAGGGGGCGCTTGCATTTTTACGACGTTGTGGAGTGTGAAGTGCGCGTATGTGCATGTTAATAAATAGATGAAGCATAACGCGGAGCAAATTAAATCGTTGTCGTACAGTGGAAAGGTGCGTGTTGCTATAGACATATATTTTGCAAAAAGTAAGTTGACGTTTAAGATGTCCGCAATAGATTTTATTGTCGATATCGACGGTTTCTTCGTAGCCAACAAATTTAATTGTAAAGAATTAGCCATCGTAAATGCTCATACCGCTGAATATGAATTATTTGAATTCGAATTGCGCGTTCGCTACATGGATTTATCCAGAAGCGATCAGAAGTCTGCATGGCACGTCTCGAATTTCGTGCACGGGATTCCATTTAAAAATTTCCAGGGGAAAAAGAATTATCAACAAGAGGACATTGGCACTATTATAAAAAATTTCGTTCGAGACTACAAGGATCCCGTCGTCGCGTACAAAGGGGGGCATATTGAAAAGGATATTTTAAATAAAATAGGAGTTCGCAGTTTCAACTTGTAATATCTCAGCTGTCCGAAATTCAATTCATTGATCACGGAACCGATGAATCAAGAATACGACGTACCATGCAGGCTTCATTGCTGGAAGCGAACTTCGAAAGAGAAGATTCAATATCATTGTTGTTTGAGCGAAGTTCGTGTACTTTGGATGTGGCTAATGAAATCGAAAGGTAACACATTTTTTTTCTTTCTTTTTAGTTACAATTATTTTTTATTTCTATCGCGCCTTTTTGTAGAGAGAGAGAGAGAGAGAGAGAGAAAGAGAAAACGTAGGAACGTATGGATTATCGCTGCAAAGAGGACAGACCTCGCAGCTTTGAAAATTGGCCGGTCCCGTTTATTAAACCGGAGGAGCTCGCGATCGCCGGATTTTATTATCTGAGGGAGGATAATTTCGTGGAATGCTTCGCGTGCGGCATAGAATTCTGTTGGTGGGAAGCCGGGAATAAACCCATGTTGGAGCATCGCTTTTGCTCCAGGAATTGTCCGTACGTCCTCGACGAAGATTGCGGCAACGTGCCTGTCGGCCTCGATCCTCGAACGACGTCGATACCGCCAAGAAGCGTGGACGAGTGTGGCATCTTTTACCATACGATGGAGGAGAAGACAAAGGCGTGTGCAATAGTTATGAGTTTGAAAATTAATGAAATTAAAAATTTATTTTAAAAAACGCTTGATTATAATGTATGTTTAGCGCGCAATGTCTGTTTTGTCCATCAACGATGACGACAACGAGGGTGGTGGCGTCAACGATGAATAAAAAAAATATAATACAAAGTTTAAAATATTTTTTAATTTGTAAATTTGCTGTGTAAAAGCATACGCATCAATTGAATAAATTCTAAGAAAAAAGTATCGCATTCGTCTTTCTTAAATAGACATTATCACCCAACCAAATTTAATCTTACAGTATTAGTGTAGTTTTATCGGGAGAATGCAGGATGTTAGCAATTTTAGTTATTTCTTTTTTGCTTAATTAGCTACTCGGGTTGGCGGTTGTTCGGAATAAAGGATGAGAAAGAGAGAGATATTTTATGATAGTAAATATATATATTTTCGATACATGTTAGTTTTACAATAAAATTTTCATGATTATATAATTTTTCTGACAATGTTCGTCAACGAGCTGTACTCAACAATGAAGTCGTGTATCATCAGGCAGTATACGACCGTCGAAAGCGGGACATCCTTTTGACATTCGAATTCGATTCGCACGTCGGTGGTTGCATTTTTGAGCGCTTTGTTTTGTCGTGAGCAATTGATGACGACGAACGGTCCGTACATTAGAAAGTCGATTGTATTCAGTAACACCTCGCCTTGTAGGGATACATTTCTGAGTTCAGGTAAAGTCGAATATTGGATAATAAGCAGGAATCGAATTGGGTAGAGTTTCTCTTTAAATCGTTTTTCCTTTCGGGTGGTAACGCGAATATCACGTACCGCGGTTTTTTCATTTGCGGAGTCGTTTTCATCGCCAACGTGTGCTTCATGGTTGTTTGCAGCATCGGATATTCGTACAGTTAACACGAACGGAAACTCATGCTGATCGATCTTTCGCTCTCAAAAATACGCAGCATCGACAACTTGTGTAGTTCGTCCAAAGCGACGTGCGGCATTCTCCATTGAATTTTATACAAATCCAGGACAGGTTTCGCATTGTCAGACCAGCTTCGTAACGCGTTAGCGTCGTGGCGCGCGCGAAAAATCAATCGTGCCGATCATCAATCCGTGCCGAGCATTTATTACAACGCGTTTGTAATCTTCGCAGAAGCCTAGCAATGTGTTCATAGGCACGCAAAAGTTGAAATTTAGCAAATTCGTAGGCGTTGCGGTGAGAGTTTCTGTATATCCAGCCCGCGTTGGACAGCGCGTTGCTCTTCGTAATGTTCAGACTGATGTAATTCTTCAAGGTCGTCGTTGTACCGGGATTTCTGGACCGATCGATTTCCACTCCGATCAGTTCGTAATGTATCTCGTCGAAAATAAACGCTACCGCATTGTTCTCTAGAGCCACCGTGACGTTGGTCGATCCTCCCGGTAGGCTGAGTCTTCCCTCCACGTATAGGAATGGGTATTCTTATCTCATCGCTGTTTCCAAACGTTGTGTTGGCGTACGGATTGTAGGTATGCAGGTCGATCGTAATTATTCGATTGTCGAAGATTGGTGCCTCAGAGATGTTCGAAATGTCGTTGGACATGGCGGTGAAGCGAGTTCGATTACTTGGTAACGATGAATCCCAAAGATCGCAGATATTCTACGTTTCGGTTAGTTTCCTCGTCTTCTTCTTCTCCATATTGTTGTTGTTATTTTGAAACGGCGCATCATTTTTTATGTTCGACGTATTCGATATCGTATTATTATTATTATGAATTAACATAACAGCTATGTCAAGGTTATGAGACGGTTCGACAAACATGCAGCCGTACCGTGATTTCTTCGTTTCGAAAATCAATCAAACGTCCAGTCTGATCCACGATGCGAATCGTTAAATCGTCCATTGATCGTGTAACGATCGGAAGGTAAATGACTCGTGCCGGCGTTTCCGATATTTTATACCCCGGAGACATGTTGGGCGCGAATTCGTGTATCGTGTGAATCAGTTTCCCGTTATCGTACGAACCGATGGTTACGTTGCATTCTATTCGAATAATATTCGTGTTAATGATATTCACGAAAGTGTGCGATACATGCCACGTGTTCGGTGATAAAATGCGATTCCTAGAGAATCCTAGGATAGGACCCACGGTGTCGGGTTTCGCAAAATCTATCTTATATGCGCTTTTAATTTCGCTTTTCATAGTGTTGTTACCTTATAACATCGTTGTTATCTTTGGCTGGAGATGATTATCTCCTCACTCTCGTCGCCGAAATAGAATTTATTGTTTCCGATTGTTGAAAAAAAAACTTTAGCCTCGGACAAAAATTAATCTATAGTTTACTTAGGACTGAGATTCGAAAATATCAGATTACGTTTCCGCCGGTTCCGTCAGCGCGCACCGACGGTGATGTAAACTGTACATCAAAGATATCGCCATATACCATCGCCGGTGTCGTTAGAACACATCGTGCTCTGACCGTTAGTGATCCCAGTACCGCGTATACAATGTAAGACGCGATGAATGACCGTCTCTGATTGGTGGAGAAGACCACACCAAAAAAGGTATATAAGCAGGCGATTTTCAGTTGCCGGTCGCTCAGTTGATTTTGGTCGCTCGGTCAGTTCGTACATATACCTTCTCTCAAATAAAAGTAAAAATAAAGCTTTTTAAGAAAAAGAATTAATATCATATTTATTTGAGAAATAATCCAAGCCTTAATCCCAATACCGATATTTGAACTGATGTTTGGTATCGTGTAATAAGGTTGCAAATCGAGCAGACCCAATTCGTAATCGGCATTGTTGAGATCTATAGGCGGGAAGTACTTGGACAATAACACGCTACTTCTTCCCTATAACGTGAACGTGTATGACATTCTTGCGACGGACTATATTAGAGTTCCTCGCAGAAATTTCACACACAATTGCCCGCACACGCTTTCGTTGTAACTTTGATAAATCTTGTGATTGTACGCGATGGTCGGAAATAATGAATCAATTCGATCGATGGTCGAAGATCTCCAAAACTATCGAAGTAACTGACTCGCGAATCATAATTTATATACGCCACCCAGTGCGTTCCTGAACCATGACCGCTATCCAGATTCACTATTCCTCATTCGTTTACCCATATTTGTTTCGGCAATTCATCGCGCATGAAAACTCCGCGAAAATGCGATAATCTTTCCTTTCTTTTGACTGTTTTTTTCTTCTTCATTCCTTTTCCACGTTTGTACGGCGCGAGATACACTCCGCGACCATCCATAGCGCGATTGTGTCGTCGCGCTTCTTCCAATTACTTCTTCGCAGCTTTCGCATCGTTTATTGTTTTGATCACCCCAGTGCAGCGCCATCTGTCAACGCTTCCAAAGCTCCCAAGGCGGGTAATAACAGCGGTAGAAAACCGCCTCGTTTGGTGATAGGTAGAATTCTTTCGATACTGTTTCTACCTTCTTTCTTTTTCCTTTGACTGTTCGTCGGTCCTCCTCCTTCTTCTTCTTCTTCTTCAGACCCATACCTAATCTTATCAGAGCTGTTTTTACCAGTCTGTAACGGTATAGAGAGCTGTTTTTACCAGTGTGTAACGGTATACAGAGCTGTTTTTACCAGTCTGTAAATGGTATATGGAGCTGTTATGCCAAGGTTTGTTTTATTTTTCTGTTGATTATGAAAAAAGAAAAAATGTACGTACGTCAGTTTACATGGAGATGCGCTCTATCATTGGAATACGGGGAGACTGATATCTACAGTTACGTACGACAGTCCTTGAATGTCCGGGTTCCGACCTGCCGCACGTTCGACGATCACGATGTGATAATTCGGAAACACGGATCATTGCTACCGAGTAGTATACGGTGCGTGATAAGCAGCCCGTGAGGATGTGGTAAAACGAACGTTATGATTAGTTTGTTAGAGAGTCCGAATTGGCTGCGATTCGCAAACGTGTCCGTGTATTCGAAATCGCTGCGTCAACCAAAGTATCAATACTTGAGCAACTTGCTCTCGTCCGTGGGGGATGTAGGTTATTTTGCCTACTCGGACAACGCGGACGTGATTCTCCCGGCAGATGTTCGGCCGAATTCAATATTTATCTTTGACGACGTTGCTTGCGACGAACAGGATGTCATGAGAGAATATTTCGCGATAGGCAGACATTCGCACGTCGATTGTTTCTATTTGTCGCAATCGTACGCGAGAATACCCAAACATTTGATTCGCGACAATGCGAATCTAGTGATTCTATTCAATCAAGATGTCACGAATTATATGAATACAGATATATCGTTCTAAACGTTCAACGCACTTTGTACAAGATGTTGGCGAAACAAGTACGGATTCCCTGTAATCGACAAAGACAGCCCTGCGAATCGTGATCGTTACAGGCGCGGTTTAACGAATTCGTCGTGCTGTGATCGGGGCTCATTTGGACTGCAAGAGTCGTTGAAGTCGCATCGTACCGCCCGATATGCGTCGGTCTAAGGAAAACCGGCGAACCGCGATCGCCAAAGAAATAGCCAAGACCAGTGACGTTATACGTAAAAAGAGTTTAGCTCTGAAGGTTGAGAAAATGAATACAGAGTCGAACATTGAGACGAATTTACGCCCGATCGAGGAGCCGTTGAAACAGCTGGTTCAAAATACAGCTATGGAAGCGAACGATAATATGCCGATCGCGGATCGGCCGTTGGATCCGTAAACGAAGTCGCTATTCTCTATGAAGAAAGTAGAGAGAAAATGGAACCAGAAGAAGAAGAGGAAGCATGACGAAGCAGCTTTAACGCCAAGGGTGCATTTGAAGAAGAAAAAGAAAATATATTCCCCTGTCCTTACCAACGATGACATCGGGTATGTGTTGTACGACGACGATGACGATGACGACAGTGGCAACAGTGACCTTAACGAGGCGGGTGGCAATAAGGCGCTCGAACCGATACCGACGATACTTTCGGAGCAACAGGAGAAAGCTTTCGAATCATCTCCAACGGCCACACCATCGTTGGAATCATCGGTGCGAAACATTTTGAAAAGTCCTGAAATGCACCGCGATGAATACGAACATTTGTTCAACAATCTTGGACCTTTAGCGAGCAAATACTTGCGCAATTTCTTTAGCGGACCACCGAAAAATTTGGACAACGTGTACGGAGTGTATTTTCACAATGACAAACTGATGCTTGGAAACACCACGTTTGATGTTGAAAGCAATGACGATATCGTTATCAATAAAATTAGGTACGAGGGAACTCCAGGTCTCTACGAATTGATATTCAAAAGAATACCCGACGAGAACCTGTACACCGAGGTCGATAAGGATATTTACAGAAACATTCTCATCGCTACGCGCGCGTATCAGCGAGGTAACCAGATAATGGGGAATAAGGGTTACAAGTACAAAACTATCATAGGACCGATGTTTTCGACATTGCGAGGAATGGGTACAATTATACAATTTCCAACGATGATGCGTGTAACCAACAATCCGATCGATTACGTGCATTGGAGCGATCCGAACGAGCTGGTGGATCGTTTGAAATTGCTGATGGCATCGAAAAATGCCGGGCCCAATGGTCACGACAACGAAATAATATCCGTAATCGAAGAATTTCGAAGAAGTCGGATTGATTATAAATTAAATCGTTTGATACTCGTTACTGCAGTAATGAATGAAATGCCTGTTGATAAATTTAACAGGTGGTTCGATAGAACGAGCATTCGTTGGAATTGCTGCGAAACCAATCAAACGATACCTGTGGACGAAAATTGGAACGATAGATTTACAAATATTGAGTTGAGACTCGACCACGTTTATCAACAAATACATCAGATTAAACAACAACAACAACAAGAGCTGCTCGAAACATAGATGAAGAAGATAATGATTGAACCGAGAAATGAGAAAAATGTTGCGGTATTGGCAGCGTCAGCAACCGAAGAAACCTCGGTAGCATAAAGTTAAACGAAGAATTCGTTCATCTTTCGTTTTGAAGCGACCGCGAACCCGATAAAGCAAGAGAGAGAGGTGTCAGTGGTAATCATGGGCGATGAGAACGTAAAGTTGGTGAATGAACTGCATGCTCCGGCGAGGCGTTTCTTCCCGCGCAGGCGAGTGATCGTGCGAGGACTCGACGAGCTTGTAAGGGCCTCAATACATTCTCATGTTACACACAGACAGTACGTCATCCGGAAGATAACCCACCTAAGATCCTGCACATGACCCCATCGCCGAATGTTCTGGAAGCTCCAACCCCTGACAAAGACCGATATAAATACCAGTCTCCAACGCCCCAAACCTCAGTCTTGACGAATCCTCCATCAGCTACGGAACTATTGTACTCGGTATAAACTATTGTAAATCGTATAAAACTTGTATTATTTGTAATAAAGAGTTAGAGAGTTGGGCAACGGCTCAACTCCTTCTTTTTTTTATACTTCTTGGTATCGTTTTACGTAACAATCTCTGGCAAGCCGACTTCGTCGAGGTTCAACGATATGCTAGAGATAATAGAGGACATCGATACATTCTCACGATAATCGATAATAAATCGATCTAATAAACAAATCCTTTACGACTCTTAATGCGATTATTTATTATTAAATCAGCTTTGCAAATCATTCGTTGAATTCTGTTCGGACATGGAATTATTTAAATTAAAATATCATTTACGAACTTTGTTAATCTTCACTGTACACCTTGCATAAAAATTTCATATGGTACACATGAGGTGTCATGCACACCAGAAAATTAAAACGGCTGTCACGGTTAAACTACATATTATTTCGGGTCCGAAAAATTAGTAAATATTCTACAGACGTTCTAAAATAAAGATGAACAGCTCTTTTTTTTTAAATATCACTTTTACATAGTAAAAAAAAATCCGGAAAGTTCACGCTTCGTGACTTGTTCAGTACTTCGAACGCGGCTCGAGTCCGTCCGGACCTTCTGCCAAAGTCTCGTGCTGCGGGCTCTCGAACTTCGCGTCGTCACCGCCCATTGGTCAGTGTTTTTCGTTAATAACTCGTAAACAAAGCTGCAGATTGCATTTTCGCGAAGGAAAAAGTTACTTAGAATGACCTCAGCTACCCCACATTTCCGTCTTGCAAGACATTTTTGGGACACCCTGTATAATAAATACATATTTAAATATATATTTACGTCTTATTATAATATATATTAATATCTATATATAAAATATAAATCACAGGATTATTAAATTTATTAATATATTTTTTTAATAGATCAACTATAAATTTAGAAATATTATCTGTCCTCATAGATATATTTAAATGGATCCATTAAACAAATAATTAATATTTAATAAATATCTTTATACATTCATAGATTAATTAACAATTCTACTTCAAAAGAAGTAATCTAAATTTATAAATCTTTACATCTTAACATTATTCTTAAATATAATTAACTTATGATATACTATTAATTATTTAATAACATATAAATATTTAACCAATAAACAACTACTCGAGGTATATCTTCAATTTTTTTTGCAAAAGTTACGAGGCATCCTATTCCATTCTATTCTATTCTATCATCTATTCTATTCATCCTATCCAATTTCTCCAAATCCTATCTTGATTACTAGGTAGCCATCCGTGCTGAAAGAAGCATCGGCTGGTCCACGCAAACTCCCTTATAAAAAATCCCAATCGCATCGAACCTCTGACCACGCAAAGCTGCCTGGCCCTCGACTCGTAACATAGCAAATGTTCCTGCGTGGTTGCATGCATTGCACTCCTATTATCTCTTTTTACAATTCGCACGTCCAATAATTACATTTCATTTACCCCCGTCCCTGACGCATCTCAAGCAACTTTAACTTTAACAAACTGCGGCAATTATAGCCCATACACACAGATCTTGTACACTCCCACTGCTCACCAGAACACTCAACGTTGAAGTTCTCCACGTCATCTAGAGCAACAACCACTACAGGAGCTACAAGCTCAACAAAGTACAACAATCATAACAACGAACTCCTCTTTCCCTCCCTTCCACCCAACTCCAATAATCTTGAAACCTACCAATTCTCGAGCCTTAACACAAATAGTTAACTCCAACTCTCAGCACTTTTCCACGTACAATCCTAATTCAACTTGACTTGACCCCATCACACCCAAAGCAATAAATGGTAATACACCACTACTCACTCAATCCAACACCCCCACTTCCTCATCGCTGACTCACCCTACCCTCCTTTCCTCTCCACACCTATCCTCTACTTATCATATTGTTGCGAATCACTCCGTTTCTCTCGCGTCGCGGCATTTTATATATATTTACAATAAAGAATATAAACTATAATACAACTCAATACGATTATATTTCAGATCTTTCAATTTGAAATGTTGCTCGTTCGACGGTCCGATTTCGACTCTCCGATTGTCCGTTGGTAACACTCTTCCGTGGCAACACCTATCTTCTATTATTTTTTAAGGAGTTGTTCACAACAGGGCAGTTTCACATTACAGCGACTTGATTTGGACAAGTCACCGTAACAATATAATCATATTATTCACCATATTATTCAACGGCATCCTCTCAAGCCGGAGTTTTTTTGCAAATTTTTCTCCTTCAGTCACTCATTAAAATGAATTTTTTACATCCTGCAGGTAACCACAATCACGTAATTCACTTGATAAGTCTGGATTACAGGCAGCAACGGATCCAACATCACAGCATAAACAAAAAAAAACCACTCGTCAGCGTTTCACCAGGAGCCTAGAAGCAAGGTGCTACTTGCAAAATCGGCTCCCAAATGACACTGCCCCGCTATATAGATTTCGTGGCGAGTTCACAAGTAACATGTAATATACACTATATTTCTGAACATTTCGGGACCCAAAGTTTCGGGTTCTGACCCAAACTCAAAGAAAATTTTCGACCCTACTCTAACCTGAAATCTCAGATCCCTGCTTACCTCTAGTGTACAGTAAAGTGAACATTCTGACACCATATAGAGGGTGTACCAAAATTATGTTACTTGCGGAAATGGAGGGTTCCTGAGGTCAATTCAAGTAACATTATTTTGAGAAACCCTGTATAGCAGCGATAAAAATAGCCTCTACAGAATACGATAGAATACAGAAGTAAAATTCGCCCCAGGAGTTCACCCGCATTGACTTATTTAATTATATCATCAAAAATAATTTATTTATGATTATAGAGAAATAAGATTTTTGAATATTCTAACAATTTAATTGATGACGTTCGTCAAATTCGAAATTGTCAAGTTTACTGAAAAAGATATTGTCATTCCGAAACTAGTCTCGAACGCATCTCCGAAACTCGATCAAGCCCAAATTATGCAAATGACTTCATTTCACATAAAAACAATTTTTGAAATTGGAATGTTACGACCCAAAATATTGCGAAGAATGTATTGCACTGTTATATAAACAATATAAACATTTACCATTTCTGTCTTTTTTAAAAACGTTTACAAAACCTCCAATAAGAATGAAAAATTTCTTTCCTGACCGAGTCTTTTCCGTACTTCAACCTAAACCAATGCAGTGTATCGCAATCAGTAAAAATACAATCAGTTCGAAATACACAGCGTTCGTACTCAAGCACATAATATACAATGCGATTCCATTTCACAAGAAGAACTGCGATAAATACTGTCCAATATAAATCATAGACCTATTTAAACCAATGACACAACTATGAAAAACCTCAGAAATAAGTTTATTAATTGCATTAACTCTGCAATGCTATAAATGCTTGAGTTTGCTCGAAAAGATTCGACGCACCTACTTTTTAACTTTGCAGCTTACTTAATAGACAACAACAAGGTTTTGTCCTCGCAAAAGTTGCTACAACTAGACAATCTGCATTATCAATTTCATCGAATGAATGTTCCAACTTGAACATTTTAAACATGGATTTTTATAAATCTAGAGTATTCGATTTAATCGTGTCAGAATAGGAAGCAGACAGTAAATTGATCAACGAACTCGAGAAAGCAATATCTCTAGTGGCAGTAGGATTTGAATGTAGAAATCAATCCTCTGAAGCTGTATTGCTTGTTATCCAAATATGGTTGCAAGTTTTTAATTAATGGAAGGCAACAGCATATAATGACGAGTAAATAAAAATTACCGATCCAGATTTCAATGACTCTTGGTACTATTACTGCACAATTCTCAAAGCCTTGCTTCAAAAGTACGTCGAAATTCAGATCAATGTAGTCTTACTTTTCTTGTTGGTTACTTCCGCAATAGTCATCTGGATATCTGCTGAACACTGACGTGAATCTTGACATGAAAACTGCATCACTCAACTTCCATGTTGACCCAATCGGTTTTTGTTAACGGCAAAAACTGTAAATCATCAAGCAAGCAAATTCCTGCTTTCTGTATTTCCACTTCAATATTTACTAGGAATCGTGCATTCTTGCTATTTTTCATTATGTGATTAATATTTGTTGCCAGTTTACCAAGAATGTATCCACTGCGCGTTACTTTTCTAGTTATGTACACTATTTGAAATTTTGTAACCCTGAATTAATCAGCAATTATTCCGAAATACATTGGAAATTGAAGTCGATAGTTGTGAAGTTAACTTATCATTTTTTGAAAATGGCTATATTTGCCTGTAATTAATACTTAGGTAAGAATCGTTGTCGTATCCAGCCATAGTTGTCTTCGACTAATGAAACCAACGACTATTGTTACACTGCTTTCCTTCCTCCATATTATAACCATTTCAGGAAAACATTTAGTTATTTCGGGCGCGTAGAGTACAAGAAATGTTCTGCAAACTACCAAGAATGCATAGCTCTGCAGTAATAAAAAATGGAGAATTCTCAATCTGAATGTTCTATTTAATGCAACTCTTCATTTGTGGTGAAATTAGATGTTGGCGATTCCGTTACTGATTCCGAATATTGGAAATTTGTCAAGCAAAATGGCCCCGTATCTCCTAAATCAAATCGATCAATTTTAGATCGCCAGTCCATTACCTCCTCTTTACTGGTATTACTTGGATCGATGCATAAGAACTCTAGCGCGACGTTAGTTTTTTTACATTAAGTCGAGCTCAGCTGTTCGAGTTCGACGCCCGTCTAGGTAGACAACCCGTAGTAAACACTTCAAACAGTCTTTTTTTGCAGCGTCGCAATGTATTTATCACCTTCCAATAATCCCAATATCAAATCCGTTACCTATTTTTCGTTGTTTCCCATGCAGCGCTCTTCGTTAGGTCATTGCCTTCGTGCACTGTAACGAACTTTCAGTGCTGCTTAGTTTTCAATATTCACAACGAAATAAATAGGCCCTCACACCGCGAACGTGGCATTAGTTATCAACTACTGTTACGTAGATACATATAGTTGCGCTAGTATATATAACTCTAAGTTCTCTGCTCTTGCAGTCCAGTGTCTGTATACTTTTGTGCTTGCAGCCTAGCTTCGCTGTAATCAACTGCACTTGCAAATTTCGCTACAGCTTTGTAATCATAAATTGATCGCTTGATCGTATAAATTAGTGACCTTCATGATACATCATTAGATTTTATCATTCTATTGTATATTATGCTGCTCTGTACAAATCTTATTGGTTAAAATATATTTAGTGTTATTACACTAGCGTTCTTTACTATACAGTCCACTCTATCCAATTCATCCTTCCAACACTACTAGAGTTCCCAACGAAAAGATATATTTGCAACATAAACTTTTATAAGAATAACGAACTAGTAATTTTGAAAATTGTCGAACATTTAATTTATTTTTGCACTTCATGAGCCTTCCTGAGTACTACATATTTCCAAAACTTCATACTCCGGTTACGTAAATACATACAACTGTAAGATGTAGATGGTTCATTCTATTATATATTTCACATAGAACGTTATTATGATTCAGATTTTGATAATACTCAACATTCATGTTTAAACCCACAATTTAATTTAGTGTTGATAAAAGTGATGTCAATTTTGCAGGTTGTCTTCGCTATAGCATGCATGAAAGTAATATAGTAATACTTTACTATCCACACTTTATTTATGCATGATTCGTACTCAAGCCGCTATATGCATTATTCCGACTTGACGAGAAGGCGACTATACACAGTGCGGACACGTTGGTCGCAAAAGTCTTCTCGTTAGCTTTAAACTATACGTTAGTAGGAGTTACCGTGTTCGTTTGAACAGTTCAAACAGATATATGTATAATTTCCTTATAGTACAATACTGTGTATAGTACAAACAGAATTAAGTCTCATTACGAATAATTTCTTTCACGAACCATCACTGAACGCGACATCGGGTCGACACATTCGATGGAAGAAATAGAAAAGCTCGTCTCGATGACTACATTGTGCAACATATGTCCAAAATGATCTATTGGAATCAAAATATACTCCATAAATACTGCAGAATTCATTTGAATTGATAGAATTAAGAATTAACTTTCCTACCTCGAGTATAATGATATAAAAAAATGATCACGTTTTCAGTTAGCATTTATGCATTACTATCCTACAAATGTAAGTTTTATAAATAACGCTAAATATTTATTAATAAAAATAAGATCAAAATAAATAAAACTAATTAAAACAAACACTATATGGTACTACAATATAGTATATAGAGTATTTTCCCGAAACTACAGAGATTTAAATTATTGTAATATCATTAAAGAAATTTTTTTCACCAATTTTTAAAATACACCTGTGAGATTTATTATGTATACAACATTATTTAGAATACCAAAATTATGAAATTCTTTTTCGAAAATCATCGGTTGGTGTGAAATTGGTTTAGTCAAGTGTATCGACTGAGCACTGGCCAGAAAAGCATAGGACTACATATTTCCAGACTTGTGGTCGGGAGATTAACCGAATCAATTAAACCAGTTTGTTTCGCACTTATCCGGCTCGAGGGACCGGAATGTGTCGCGGATCCGGCTCGAAGGACAAAAATGTGTGTGCGAAGCGAGTCGAGTTTTTTCGACCCGCGATTGCGTTCGCTCGTTAGCGAATTTATGCCGCGGATGAGGATTCTACGGGAGGTCCTACGGAATGGAACAAGTTTATTACAAAAGATAAAAGGTAACATTTTCTATTATTCCAAACATGACTAGAAATATAAGTCAACATAATAAAAAACAGGGAGAATGTGAATGTGATTGTTATTATTGGGTATGGGCCTTGAGAAATGAAAGAGAGTGAGGAGAGTTCGTCGGAGCGTGTGCAGTTTCAAATGTTATTCTCTCGATTAGAATACGTAATTTCTGTTCACAATTTCGTTACTGTGAAAAATCATATCTTGCGGTTCTTCTTGAAGTTCTTTCGTTTCTTCATTTAGGTTTCTTCTTTCTTCCTCCTGAGAGCCTAATAAAAATTGTATGACATGTATCGGGGTGCATCGTTCTCCTATAATCGTACTTATAATGTCTAGTTAATCATGTTCAAGCTTTCTCGTGTCTGATTGAATGGAATGAGCATTCTTATATAATAATCCTTCCATTCCGAAAAGCGATGAAACGTATAAAAGAGCTTTAGAAATAGTAAGGAATTTAAAATTAGTTAATGACAGTGTAAGACGAGGCTTGAAGTTTATCATGGAATGTAATAGCTTATTAATGAAAAGTGAATATAATAAACAATTTATTTTACAAGTATTAGAAGATTATCGGTGACGTCATCCAGATGCCAGCAAATCAATCTGAATAAAAGCCGTATATTGACCAGTATGTGACATTTTATAAGATATTTCAATTAATTTTATTATAACGTATAATTATAAATTAAGTCACGATAATATTATATACATGTAAGATTACATTTTCATTATAAAAAATATTTAGTACCGCCTCTAAAACAGTGGTACACATTTATATTAAAATTAAAACGTACATAATAGAAATTTCAAATCTTTGAACCCGATGCGACACGGGTTACCGTTATCCAGTCGCTTTGAAATTTTACATACATTATTTTTTCACCCTCAGAAATCATTTTTGATGTTACATAGCATATTATAAACAAAAAAAAATCAATCATAAAAAATGTTTACCTTGAATGAATATCTAATAAGAAAATACGTACAACTCTAAAAATCCTCCACGGTATGATACTTCTTAAAACATTCCGGCAGAAGCTACTTTACCTTTCGCGCATTCTCACTTCGTTTCGCTTCGAATTTTATATTTATGTATGAACTTGGAGTCGAAGAGGTGTTTCAACTGATCTAAATTTTCCACGCATTTTGTAGTCCGGTAATTCGACAATTTGTAAAATTGCTTCTGCTATATTTATACCGTAATCAACATAAGTCTCCCTTTTTCAACTGTGAATAGCTTTATGCATAATGTAGGTATTGAACAGAGCCATATCTGACATGCAAAAGAAAAGTTTTCGGCATCCTTCGATGACTTTTTTCATGATTCGGAAACAGGCAAACAACTGATCTTGATGATCAACTGCACCCATAACCTTGTTATATTCCAGAATACATTTAGGCTTCATTACTTTCTGTAATTCTTTGTTTGATTACTCGACCATCTCTGCAGTTTCGTGTTTCATTGATATCATATACACGTCGCGCTTGTCCTTCCACCTCACAGCTATCAAATTATTGCAACATCTTCATATACATTCTCCTTTCTTCAAAATATGCTTTTGATTGGCGTTTGGCATATTTTTCCTGTTCTTGCGCACTGTCTCGATTACGTTTGCCTTTTTCTGGTGTAATTTTTAAAAACAGATTTGGTGAAGAGTACCAGTTATCCAGAGACAAAGTATATTCCTTGTTTATTATAAATTTTGACAGCTCTATCACAACGTTCTCTAACGCACTATCATTTCGATCAATTTTGTACTGGCCAGTATATATTTTAAATCCGTGACAGAAACCGGTACTTGCCTCGTACAATTTGTAAATTTTTAATGCAAATCAGGCTCTTTTGGATGGATTGAATTGTTTGTACGCTAAACGCTCTTTATATTTCATTAAGGATTCGTCTATACTGACATATTCATTGGGTGTGTAAATTTCTTTAAATTTTTCATTCCAAAGGTTGATGATAGATTTTATCTTTAGAAGTCGGTGATTACTATCAGCAGTTTCATTATCAGAGAAATGTAAAAATCTTGAAATTTGCCGAAATCTCTTAAAAGGCAACGTTTGTTTAAATATTGGCGTTTCTACTACAGCTCTTCTAGTTCAATACAGTTAAATATTTGATTTTTTTCACTTGACCCATCAAAATTCACAGTGCATAATGGGCCTTTATTTCATCTAAGATAACAGGATACCAAGTGTCGTCCACATGCCGTCTTTTCGCTCGTCGTGAATTGTCTGATGTGCGAAGCGATTTGTTTTCATGGTCAGCATTTCCCGAAACATGTTATCAAATGTAATAAAAAATAGGTCTAACATTGTTGGATTCTCGCTTAAATTATTTAAAATAGACGCTTTTATTCCATGATGTTCAGAATACTTCCAAACTATTGGTGTGTTTTTTACTTTCTGGCAAATCCATGATTGTCGTACCTTTCTCTTCACTACTCCCAACTATAATCATACGCTTTACACGCTTTGTGATTGGCGCAAACACGTTACTATCACTGGATTCGTTATCATTGCTTTTATCTAACACTTTTGTATTTTGCATTTTGTAGAGATTTCTTAAATTTTAATAACTAAACTGCTTTGTAACAACAATTATAAGAATCGCGACTAACTCTCGTTCGCGAGCCTGGCTCGTAATATTCATTTTTAATAAGCGATAGTAATATACAACGAATTTGTACAAGAAAACTGTTGTGGAAAAGACCAAGAATCTTTTTTTCAGGTTTAACGTCGCATCGACCTTCATGTCATTAGCGACGGTTTATTGTCCTGTTTCTTGTTTTTATTTCTTGGTAGATGTTGGTTTCCTTTAGGAATTTTACGACGGGTAGTATCTTGTATTTTTGTCTTGATATTTCGTATTTTCTGCATTCGAAAAGGACGTGGTTGGTCGACATAGTTTGGTTGCACGTGTTGCAAAAGGGTGGTTCTGTTCGTTTGATTAATCTTTTTTTAATGTTATTGGAGCAGAGATCTTGAAATTCAAGTCGCTAATTTTATTGGGTTGATATGGCTTTCTTCTGATGTTATAGATAGCGGTCTCTTATTCTCCGTTTTGTTTGTGTTGGATTCTTCTGTCTCTATTTCCATTGTATTTGTCCTGCCTTCTTGATATTCGACAATACGTTGACCGATATGAATATATCATTGATGATTGATACGTTAATGCGGGGGGAGGGGATTTATATTCGGATCGGTTTGGGAACCGTTTTCGTTCGTGTTTGTATTGTTAGGACATTGCTTATAGCTTGATTGATTACGATTGAAGCAGATCTGTTTCTCTGAAGTGGTGAATATTCAGAGACTTGTTATAAACAAGTTTGTAGACTTGTCTTCTTCTGAAACTTAATATGTTTGCAAAATCTGGGTCTGTGATTACTGCTTTCAAGTACAGTGACTCGCATTAATATTCGGACACGATATTATTATAAAAATTATTACTCACTTTTATTATTTATGATAGTATTATTGAATCAATAGTTTTCTCATATAATAAAGCACTTCTTATAGTGAGTAGAAACATAAATTTTGTTTATTTATTGCGCATATTCTTTTGTATAATAAGCAAATCTGTTTGTCAGTAGAGGCACAAATTCTGTGTAGGGTATCGTCAAAATTAATTAAGAATGTGCTTGGAAATTTGTTCAGGACGTCGATATCGACGTATACTTGACGTCTGAAGCTGCACAAATTCAGGGTCAGATATCTCTGCTCTCAGGTCGGTTATTCTTGAGCAGAGTTTGATGTTATTGGTTCTAAATGCATTTTCAATTACTGAATTTGGGATGATCGATGCTACATTTGACAGCTCGATACGTTGGGTCGGCGAAATCATAGGACGGATTTCAATATTTATGTTGCTGATGGTAATTGATTTAAATATTGCTGTTATGTTGCTGATAGTTTCTTTGTTATCTAGGTACGTGCATACCCTACCGTTTGAAATTCTCGATATGTATTTGATAGATCTGGGGCCTATTATCTTTCCTATGGCTAATACATAGTCCCTGACGGAAATACCATCTACAGCATGCAGTATTATGGCTTGGTCCTTGGTTGGGGCGTATTCTCGTTTGGCATTTTCGTAGGAGGTGACTGATATAGTTTTGTTGTTGGCTCGGTTTCTTGAACTATTGGGGAGTTGGGAAGGATTCCTGTAGTCAGGATCTCATCCCAGATCTGATCGCTCGACATTTGTATCATGATACTGTAGGAAATGAATCGGCAAATTTATTATTCTGAGTCGAAGTTTTAAATTGTTTATTTCACAAAGGCTCGGCTCGAATAAACATCGTAATGTATTAAACAATCTTCTTATCGATCGCATCTCACAGCTAACACGATTCATTCTACAGATCGGCCAATCCTGAACTGTAGAATGACCATCCATGGTCACCAAAGAATCACAACTTTATTTCCAAGAGTTAGATCTTAAAAAATATACAATTCATATTACACAAAACGTAAATAAGAAATAATAAAAATAAGTCTTACGGAATGCAACAAATACGCATACAAACACACACAAACTTAAACTTATTCACAATGCGGTATCGTTTTAGTTTTCGAACAATCTGACACAATGCTTCATTTCAAACTGTGTCAAATTTCGAATCACTTCTTCAGATCTTGTCGATCTACAAGCAAACAGTCTAACGAATTTGGTATAAACCCATCCACTACTGCCAAAACATATATAAAACCTTTTCCACACTTCTCCGTAATGATCCACATGAATTGTCTGAAATGGTAGGTCACCTTTAGGTAAACTATGCAAAAACCTCTCCTGTCTACCACTAATTAGCTAAAATTCAATACATTTCAAACAATTGTTAATATATTGTTTAATCTTTTGTCGCATTTCCGGAAACCAGTATATTTGTCTTATGTCATCGATGACTTTGTCAATACTTACATGCCCCAAATTGTCATGAGCCTAATAATTTATATATATTTATATATATTTATATAATATATATATATATATATATATATATATATATATATATATATATATATATATATATATATATTGTCATTAGCCTAATAATATTATTTTCTAAACACGCGGGTACGTAAAATAACAATTTATCATTATTAATTTTTCTATTTTCCTATAAACTAACCGTCCCTTAATTCATAATGTTTTTCCTCGCTTGTTTCCAATCTATTTCTTAATGCACGAATCGTATGGTCTTGATATTGTTTAATTCACAATGTCTCTTCTAAAGTATTAGGTTCCAATACTGCGTCAAGATATCATAGCTCGCAACTCATTTGAGTCGCTCGAATGTCCCGGTGAAATGTCGGGACGCACATTGTTGTTGTTAATCCTGAGCTCCTTAAACCGGTGGAACACGCAAACGTTCGTGAGTAATATCCTATCACTAAGCTTGTTCGACCACGGACCGTAAGTCCACAATGTTGAATCCTTCGGCGATGATGGTTCATGCACGTGATTTCTTCTGCATCCCTGCCTCGATGATGAAATGCTTTCTGGCAATGAATATGGGTTTGAGATTTTTCGAACATTTCTTGCATAATCTTCATTTCGTCGACTCCTGCGTTGCGCATCATTTTTGTTCCTACAGCTTGTTTACTTCTGAAAAAATACAAACATGCAAAATATATAGACATGTGCTAGAAAAGAACTATGTATTGCGTAGCAGTTTTTAAAAAATGCGGATCTATCAGGGACGGTGGTGGATTGTTGTTATACTAATTGACCGCGAACTAATTCGTAGCATACGATCCATTTTTTTATTCGATTGGATTTCACACCTCGTACCCAATTCATAATCGATTCGATTTCATCAAAATTCAATTCATGGCCGATATAGGTGTACTCTATTATTATCACTTTTCTTTTACTCATTATATCATTACCAAGTGTATTCAGAGTTAATAGTACATATATTTATTAAAAGGACAACCAATAGTAGTAGTAGTAGTAATAGTTGTAATCTAAAATTGTTGAAAAAGTAACTGTAGCCTCGGACAAAAATTAATTTATACTTTACTTGGGACTGAAGTTCGAAATTATCAGATTTCATTGCGCCGGTTTCTTAAGCGCGCACAGGCGGTAATATAAACTGTAACTTATAAATACACACCGCGATACACACCCATTATCGCCGGTGTCGTTAGAGCACACTAGCGGTAGCATACAATGTAAAACGCGATAAATGACCGTCTTTAATTGGTGGAGAGGATCACATCAAAAAGGTATATACGCGGACGATATTCAGTCGCGGTCTGTTAGTTGAAATTGGGCGATCAGTCGTTCGTGCATAACGTACATATATCTTCTTTAAAATAAAAATTATAATAAAAGTTTTAGTAAAACTTTGTACAGTAAATAAATAATCCAAGCCATAATCCCAATAAAAATAAATAATTAAATAATGAATTTTTAAAAACAAAGTTACAATTTTCTTCCTCTGTCATAATTCTTCGTCATCCTCATTATACAATAAATAATCATCTTTTCAAAAAATTTGTGTTTCCTCCTCTAACATAACCCTGCTTCATCCCTTCCATGTGTTATTCATTTCTGTTCGGGGCTGGAACTATCCCAGAATGGGAGACTGTTAGACGGAATGGTTGAACCTAAATAAACGATTAAATACATGTAAACACGTCGAGTCTTTATTACAGAATCGCAGACGCGATCAACAAATAAATGGTTTTAAGTATATACTTGATGAGAAAAATTCTCGGTCTACGTGGATGGCACAAAGTGGAAAAAAACAATTGGTCCCAAATGGTAGTCGCTACTTTAGCATAAACGAAGTACATATAGGGGAGGGGGAGGATACTGGCCTAATTATTGGCACACGTGTATTGTGCTGTGATCAGCGAATTATGCCTCGTATTTGCATGTTACTTGCGCGGTTTTATTCAGTAATTTACGTATATTAGCCGTGGCGTAATAATACAGAGCTAATAAGTAAGGTAAGAAATTTATTATGCTTGATTACCAATGAACGACTGTTTTATTACTCTTTTATACCTTTTGTCATTGTGGCGTACGTGATCGAATGCATGTACAATTATAACGGCGTACATGATAGCGCAGGTAAAAGGGATCGGATGTCCGAAAGATAGGCTGATCGAATGCGTCTCAGGTGGTCTCGCCTGGCACTCTACCCGAACGAATTTTCCTGCGTCATGAATCGAATTCCCGAATATCATGCATTATGTCGGGTGGTCTGCCTAGGAGCCTGTAAAATCCCGGAGTTGGCCTCATTTTCCAGCTTAACCACCGGTCAAAACGGGAACAACGTCAAAGCATTTTTGTTTCATATTTAAAGTGCCTTATCATTTCGTCCACACAAAATTTCACTTTTTTGCGTAAATAACAAATGAATCGAACGATTTATTTCATTTCTTCATGTATTACGTCAAAAATACTACCATATTGTGACGTGTATTCATTTTCCATGTATATGAACAAATAGGTGTTCATCCTCAGAAATATTGAGGTTCCTTATCATTTTGTCCGCCAGAGTATTTGTAGGATTGGGATGGGCGTATTCGAAGTATAACTTTAATGACGAAATAATTTAATAAAAATGTAAAAATGTAAAGATATAAAAATGGTACAATGGTCATGTGTACATTCACGATCGAAACTGATACATATCTGCGGTGACTCCGCGATCTTCTTTTATTTCTTCCTGGACACGTTCCTGGAATGCTGGAGAATGATCGCGACGTTCTGTTTCTTTCGGTTCAATATTTCGGAAGCTCTCGATCCTCCGGGATGCTTCGTTGCAGCATCGGTATCGCCGGTCTCGTTAGCCAATATCAGCCGATTACGATGCATCTGAAACAATAGTGTAAGAATGCCCGTAAGGATGCCAAATGAAAGGTAACGTAACGACCTTTGAGGTCCATTTATACAAACGTCACCGCGGGTACATCGTAAAACTCACACCAACAGATCAGTACGGTCCACAGACATGGCCTCGCCGTAAGACGGCCGGGCTGACGGAAAAGTGTTGTTCTGAACTACATCTGACCGTTACCAGACCGGATGACGAGGTCCTAACCTCGCTATTAAACTAAAAGAAGAATGGATTCTACTCAGCTACATCGGAAGCTAGGCTAATCCTCACGACTTGTTTTTATAGTTGTTGACAATCGACGACTATAATTCCGTATCGGTACACGGCTGGCGACGTTTTCATCAGCGAAGTTTGCTGTAAACGTGAAAATAGTAAAAGAATAAAGTCATTTCCAGGCTTATAAACATCAGGGAAGATATTTCTCACCTAAATATCAGATATTTCTCACATCTGAAAGCGGAGAGTTCGAATGGATATTTGATCGCCGACCGTGTGTCGCTGCAAGGCATTCCTGTTTCTTATAAGTTTCTTGATAAACTATTTTTCGCTTGTAGACATTTAAATTACAGACAGGCTGTGGATATTATTTCTCACAAACCAGGTATGTATTGTGAAAGGGATGACTGATATGCTATTTTTGAATGTATTACTTTACGAATGGAATGGAGCCGTTCTTCATTGAATAAGAATTTCATTGGCAGAAGTTGACGTTCCCATTACGACAGTTCTAGGTACTAAGTATTTTTTTACAATAGCAGTTAATGGTTGCTGTATCATATGATTCTAGGTAACTCATATTTAACAGACAGTTATTTTTATATTTTTAGGTCAATAACTCGCAGGGTACCTTATCACTTTAACAGCTATCCTAACAGCTACCTGCGATGAATGCTCAGTCAAGTGTTTTAGTGCATTGTATAATAATTAAATGTAGAGCTCGAAATGTCGACTAAAAAGTCGCTTATATATTAAGTGGCCGCGACATTTTGAAGTCGGAAACGATTGTCCTCGTTACTGCAACATGGCTACTTTGGGGCACTGCCGATCTTATGATAATTTCTGATATTTATTCTCAATTGATCTAATATATTCAAGATATATAACAGAATGCTTCAGGAAACATAGTGTCACAGAACGAAAACCATTTAATTTGACTAGTTCCCTTCACCTGTAATTTTCACAACCGAATCAAAAGTTTAACATCCTAAGATTTATGAAATGCGGAAACTAGCTTCTTAAATTTCTAATAATGGTTTGACGACATTTTGCCCTATGAATCAGGTTGCAAATAAAGACGAAAAAGATACAAAAAACATGCTTTCCAAAACAAAAGAATAAACTATTATATCTATAAAACTCGACAAAATTACAGAAAAATAATCAATAATCCACTGCCTAGATACATTTACGTCTTGTTTTAAGTTTTCGAAGTTTAGTATTTACCTAGAACTGATTACATCAAATTAGATCTAATTAGATCAGTGCACAGAAATCGACACACGGTAACTAGATGAGTGATCAGAAATTGGCACATGGTAATTAGAAAAGGCTCAGTTACTGGCGCATAGTAATTAACTTTTCATTTTTTAAGAGCGCAGTAATTCGATCGTAAACTGATTTTTATATTAGATTTTGTTAATTATTTTGTGTTCTTTTATACATTTCGGTTATCATAAAATTTGTATTTATATTATATAATAGACATCAATGTTAGAGGTGTGCGAGTACGGATCAGGACGGGATCTTGAAACTTTCGAGTTTTCCGAAAATGTTTAGGACTTCTTAAAATACTGGGAGCGCGTCTTTTTTTTAATACGGTCCTAGTTAAAAATTTTTAATTTCCATTGTTGCAGTTTATTTTGCAAAATTTTATATTTTTTAACAAACCAGAAAAGTAAGATATGTATAGTTTGATTTAAAATTCTCTACGTATGACAGTATGTAATAGCTTGGTTCTCTCGATTGCAACGATATTTCCAATTGTTGATAATAATAATTGGTAGCATAGGAAATCGAATGTTTTCAGGAATCTTGAATATTGTCGTCCCGATCTCGTCCCGACCCGATACACATCTTCTCATCCCGTTCCAAGCATCGGGTTTCGGGAAATCTCGAGTTCACGCACACCACTAATCAACATATATTTTAAATATTTTAAGAATTACGATAAGGGTTAAGAAAACCATTTAATTTGTCGAAAACTTAGGACGACACTTTAATGAACACTGTTGCGCACGGCACAAAATAACCGCCGGAAGTCGTGAGGAGACGACAACGATTTATTTGTTGGACTCCGCAGTCCTCGTTTACAATTCTTGGAGCACGGCTCCGTTCGACGTATAAATTGCAGCACGGCTACGAATTTGTTACGAAGTGAAGCACGGCTTCACTGAGACTATGAAATGGAAGCACGGCTTCGTATGTGCGCATGGGCGCTGAATAATACTGGTCTATAAGCGATAACGTTGTCTACCAAAAATCCCCCGTTATCAAATTTGCGGCAGTATATATAGACACCTGGCCGATGTTCAAGGAGAAGCATCGTCAGGCGTCGAAGGCCGGGTCATTGCCTCCTAAGGCAAAACGCCGCGTGTTTACAATGGCCGAGGCGAGCGTTTGACGGTCGGGCCAACGCACGTCGATCGTGTTATTGTCTTGCCGCCTCGCCGTTTATTCAACAAAAACGGCGAGACGGCGTACATCGAATGTCGAACGTGCGTTGACCCGCGGTCCGCGATTCGGCCGGAACAAACACAGTAAATAACCCACTTACCCTAGTAAATAAATATAGAAAAGAAAGAATATTGCACCGAGTGGCAGACCAAAAAAATTAACAGTACAAAAACATGAAATTCTTAGGATTATTAAAAAGAAGCCAGATATAAGTGCGTCTGAGATTGTATCAAAAGTCCAGGAACGAAATAAAAATCAAATGCATACAAGAACGATTCAGATTACATTGGGCAGGATTTAAAAGCAAAATTGTGAGGAAGCAATCGTACATCAGTGAAGTGAATAAAACAAAGAGAGTGGAATTTGCGAAGCAAATCTCTCTCTGAGTCGGAGAATTAGTGTTTATAGACGAAATAATGGGTAAACACTTGAATTTTGACATATGAAAGGAAAATTAACAAAAAAGTGCGGGTTAATTAGGAATGGGAATGACATACTATTTTTAATGGGATAACGATTCGAAACTTGCGGCTGATATGGTACGTCAATGACTTTTATGTAATACTATATGACTCCTATCGAGATCCATCCATGTAAATCGAGGATTGAAATTATCGAGCATGCAGCATTGTTAGTAGGCGTAGCCTCGCGTTACACTTGCGTCTACTTGAACATACTCGAACGACAGTGCTTGACAAGACATTCTGCAAGTCAGACGTTTGTTTCATGTCACCACACTCCTATATATGTATTTGTTGTTTGTAAGGAATTTATATGTTACGACCAACCTGTTCACGAAAAAGGCTACGCAAGGAGTGAGGACAAGCGACGCATGTTCGAGAGTCCCGCACAGCGACGTGGCGTGTCTAGCGGGTGAAAAAGTTATAATGTTCAAAATTATAACGTTCACGCGGTGGACGCGCCACAGCGCTGTGCGGGACTCTCTTTCTTCGTCACGACCTTTACAGCGTAATTGTATAGCTTTGGAAGTTGAGTTGAGAAAGTTGAGGAACCAACCTACAGTGGATTTTCCTTAGTTGGAAAAGTACTTGAGCGATTTATGGAATGCTCTTTAGAAATTGCGGTCTTTTGCGGACAATTCATCAAATCCTTATCGGTTAAGGATAAGGATCTGGCGAACATTTGAATTTCTCAAGGAATTATAATTACAAAGTAATTCAATTACAATGTAATTCGATATTGAGATCGCCATTTAATTAAAATACAAGGTGATTTGTAATTCAATAGGAGTATAATTACAAAATACTAAGTATTTCAATTACATTAAATACGAATTACAATGTACTTAATAAATAAATTAAAATATTATTAATAACTACGACGTAATTATTATTTATTGGACACGGTATACCGCATGAATAATAAATACTTAACCATTAAATGATAATTAATAAGTAACAATTGAAATCGTATTCGTAGTTAATAAACAAATTTTATTATTTCAAATAATTAATAAGTAATTGTTTTCTCTTTCATTTAAACTTTCAAACAACAAATAATTATACATACATATATATTATATTGTATTTCAATTACACTCGTGATTAAAATAATTCGTAATTGAATCAACATTCTAAATACATTCGAGAGGCCAATCATTCCCACGTTATCGCGACTGTGAACACTCTCCACTCATACAGGATTGTATACGCCTATCTTGAAATGTGATTGGTTTCTTGAAAATTCGTTCAATACCTTCTTGAGTGGTACCACTTATTACGTTTGCATAGGTCATTTTGCTTAGAACACGTAATTTTTGTTTGCATAAGTGCATGGTAGTTCTAGGTAGTTTTTCACTTACTACTGAGGGGGGTTGGGGGCCCCCCTTGACATGCCGAAAAAATTCAAAGTCGAACGAGTCACATGGATCGTAATCTAATCCGGGCTTGAATATGAGACAACAGGTACAAAATACATAATGCAAAGATGAAACATCCTTCTTTTTGTTTATTTTTAAATAAAATTTGCGTAAATGTGTTTGTAAGATTTTTCTGATTAAAATAAGAACAAACAAATTTTTTACCATAAATTATAATCAAGTAAGTATTAATATGAAAAGTATATTTATATTTTTTATAAAATTTGTAATTTTATAAGATATAATCTTACAAAAATTATATTGTATTTGATCTTAATTTAATCACAAAAACCTCACAATTACAGTGGGAAAAATCTTACAATTACCGATAAGAAAAGATAAGAAATAAAAAAGTGTCGCATTACATTATAATTATATCCATCCTTTATTTGCTGTCTACTTTTGCGTTTGTCGAAGTTGTATTAATATTTTTATTAATAATAAGGTAAAATAACTGTGGAAAATGATTAAGTTAATCGATTAATCATAAACACGTCATTCGGTGCAAACCGAGACGCATTAGAGAGCAGACGAAAAATACGTCGATGTAGTATGCAGTGATTTAACCTAAAAATTTTTAACTTCTTAACAACAGATTGCTAACCTCAAAATATGTAATTAAATATAATTACTTAAAACAGATTCAAAGTTTTGTTCATATTTACCAACTGATGAACGATGGCATTTTAAAATTTTTAAAAAGATTTGATCCATTTTGTATAACAGGCCACATGTTAGAGAATTTTTTCAGATTTTTCGATCGTAAAATGTGATCACAAAAAATAGAGAACGTAAAAACAAAACGGAAAGTTGCAAATTTTTCGGAAATGACAAATCTTGTCTTCGCCATTTTAATTCTATCGGAGGATATTGCCAAAAGCAGCAATCTCTGATGTTGTCAGCAATCTCTGCCAGATTTTTTGTGGGGGTGAAACAATGTTATAAAAAATAAAAACCAAACTTTCGACATTTTCTCCATACTTAACTTGGTTAAGTATAATATTGTCCACTTAATAAGTATATTATGCAATATTAAACGGTTTTACATTTAAAGAAACTATTATTTAACTAGGAACACGAAATTCAAGATATGCAACTATGATATGCGTGATATACAAAATCTTCGTTATGATTACAACGTCGTTGGTTGATGGAGCGAGCGAGATACGAGTCTTTTGAACGTTGTGCGAGCGCCGATGAGGCTAATTTTTTTCATAAGTATTGCTCTTTCTCGCTTTTTTTCAAAATTAAGTTCTTAATGTTTTAAATATATTTCGGATAAAGATATAGGCAAAAGTAATTTTTGAGCATTTTTTATTCCATCGTTTACCCGAATGTATATACTTCTTATTACAGTTTTATTTCACATTCTTTATATTAAATAGATACACGTGACTCCCATTAATATTCGGACACGATATTATTAGAAAAATTATTGCTCCCTTTTATTCTTTATGGTAGTATTATTGAATCGTTTCCTCATATAATAAAGCACTTCTTAAAGTAAGTAGAAAAATAAATTTTGTTTATTTATTGCACATGTTCTTTTGTATAACAAGCGATAAACAAGATTGTGACAGAATTTACCGTCGCAAAAATATTCGGACACATCTTAGATGCCAGAGTAAAATATTGTATTACATTGACGACGCCGCTAACACATATTGTATATAAATAAATAAAAATTCGTTGTAAGAACTCGGTACCACAGAAATTATTGGTGATATCAGACGCTTTACTTGTGAAAATGGGATGAAAAGGAAGAAATACGTCTTTTGAAATCCGACAATTGGTTATTTATCACAAGGGAATGGGATCTTTTAACAATAAAGCAAAATTAATGGAAACAATCACGAAAATATGGTCAGAAATTCCCACTGAGTTTTGTGTTCGATTAATTGAATTTATGCCACACAGATGCAATGCAGTCCTCAAATCCAAGGGTTATCCAACATCTTATTAGACTGTTATGAAAACTACAGTCAATGATACATCGCTGTTTTTCATTAAAAGTGATTATATAACTTAAGCGGCGTATGTTTCTATGCATTCATAGGTACCGAACAATTCTATCAGAAGCTTATACTATTTCTTTCGTCCTTTCCTAATTCGATGGGATCTCGATGTTGCAGGCCATCCTTGTCCTGCTCGCCTCTAGCGTACACATGTTCGTATCTATTGTCTCGAGTCGTCTGTAAGTCATTCCTCTGACGGCTTGATTCTTATCGTCGGAGACCCTAAACGAGAAAGCCACTTGAAGGTGCCATAAAATAGTATTCCCTGCAATTGCTGTCAAGGACGGAAGGACTGTCCTGAAACTATGCTTATCGTAAACGAGAATTTCGAAGCATTGCACAGCATATGGTGTATCTCGACGTATTTCGTTTCTTTTTTATGAAACCATTTCTAAATAAACCATAGACCTTTCCTAATATATTAAAGAATTTTGTCAGCTTCTTCTTTGTTGAAAATTGTGGTTCAAAATAATGAGGAAGAAAAATAATTGATATGTTTCTTTTTCGCAGGAATAGAGAAAAGACTGTGTCAATACATAATCTATTGCAATCAGTTTTTTAAATTTTTCAGATTTTCTGGTAGGGTTTGATCGTATATTTATTAGTCTACTTGGACTAAATGACATTAACGAAACTAAGGGAATCGTGAAAATAATATAAAATTTCGAGTTACTGCAGAAGCTGTGTGTGTGTGTGTGCAATGTAATTTAAGTTATAATTTTTTCCATAATTTAAATATTTAATCTTTTTAACTTACTTCTAATAAACGAATTTTATTATGTCTGACGGTGCATTATTTTTTAATACAATATTAATCGATCTCGTAGTAATATGACTGAAACTTTTGGATCGATTAAATATATGTACTACTCGATTAAAAACATCTAACATTTAACATTTTCAACTATTTCATCATAAATACTGTACGATATTTTTGCAGTATAATTTATGCTGAAATTCATTTGCATCTTGTAATTGCGAAACAAATGACAACCTAGCAGAGTTGTACATTATTTAGATAATAAATTATAGAAACGTTACGAAGAAAAGATATTTCTTCATCTTTATGCAATATTGTGGAGGGTCCTAATAAAATAAGTATCTTTATTCGATGTGTTTGAAATAAATAATTTTATTAGTCGAGAATTTGTCCGACAAATAAAAATACCACTTAATTATCAACACGTAACTACAGTGTTCCAGAACAAAAACAAATCAATATTCATAGAATCGTTTTTCAAATAAAGATAGGAAAGTGTCGAATATGTGGATGCTTGGTCTCAAGTTTCCGATTATGCTCTCTAGTTTTCATTTCGGGGTAATACAGTATCTAACAAAAAGATAACATACTTTAATACTAATGTAATTTTTATTTATGTAACATTACAACTAAAATACTGTTTCTATATAAATTTGCAAAATACCACTATAAACATACACAAATGAAATAAAATTGCATTTCGCAAGTGTAAACAATTTTATTTAAAAAAAGAGAATTTTTATTGAAATACAGTCGGACAAAATGTTAGCACACTTAACTAAAAATTATGTATGTCAATAAATCAAGCAATAATATTGAATGCCTAATGTTTTGTGGCTTCATCTTTCCACTTATTAACAGTCGTCATTATCTACGAAGTTTCTTTATTAGTTTTTTGTTCTAATTGTTTCTTATCATCTTCAATACATTTTTATCATTCGGCAATCTTTTGAAATTATCTGCCATTTGCATAATGCATGGTTATGATTTTCGCAACAATTTTCAACGATATGATCTTGCTGATTAATCCTCGAGAAAAAAATTCGCGGCATCACCCTGTTGAAAAATATGTACAGGGTATTCCTGAAACAATATACAAGCGGTCACCGGGTTATTCTTCATAAAAAAGAAATGAAAAAGATATAGAGTGACTTCTTTTTTTTTAGGATTTCGTTTTTGAGAAAACCAGGTTTTAAACCTTGCTTTGTACATACGCTTTTCCGGCTATAAGCGATGTACAGCGCTTAGCAAATTTTCAATCTCGATTTTCTCGAAAACTAAATCCTAAACAAAAAAATATTATTTTACACTTTTTTCATGTTTTTTTTTATTTGGAATTACATGGAGTCGCAACATAATTCTTAGTGAAATATGCCATCATTATTTTCCACCGTATTTCCATAAAAATTCTTTTTTTCTAAGTAAAATTGTTTAAACTGGCGTAACGTAATTTTATTTTATTTGTGTATGTTCATAACAGTAATTTACAAATCTGTATAGTATTAGAATCTCGGTTATTACCTTAAATAAATCTAAATTACGTTAATTTTAAAGTGTGCTATCTATTCGTCCGGCACTGTAGCTCGTTGAGTTTCTTCTTTGAGCTTCTTCACATGTCGCGAAGTAAAGATATTGTTACGAATTACTACACTTCTCCCGCGTCGCGGCATTTTATTTACAAAAGAGAACACGAACTATAATACAACTAAATTAAATTATGTTAGAGTGTTGATCGCTCGACGGTCCGATCCCGACTCCTCAATTGTCCGTTGATCAAACACCTCCGTGGCAACCCCTCTCTTCTATTTTTCTTTATGGAGTTGCTCACAACAGGACAGTTTAACATTACAGCGACTTGATTTGGACAAGTCGCCGTAACAATATTTTTCTACCAGAAAGTATCAGTGCACATTTCTTTTTACATCCATTTCCAATACATACATTTTTTATTCAAAGCGTATTTATTCGTGGCGTTGAATATAATTTTCATCTTTTATCTTTATCTTTACATGAAGGCTACGAATAGATTTGCGGATAACTTTTGCCAGAATTTTGAAGATTCAAACTTTTACATTCTTGAATATACCTTCATAAAGCAGAGATTGAAAACAATTATGACATCGGTTTCAGTTCGTGAAAGAATTATGGAGAATCCAAAAATTCCCATCAAACAGTTTCCATTGTTTAATGATGGAAATAAACAAAAAGCAATACAGCGTATCCAATTAAATAATGATATTTTATTCGAAGTATGCACACGTGCTATTTTATGTCCTTTATATCCGTTTATGTAACTGCGACAGGCTGACTAGAACGCGCTGATTGACCCATCAATTGAAACAAAAAACTCAACGCACACAATATAACTGCCGAGTAGCGACGATGTCTTCGAGCACCAAGGAGAAATGTGATAGTTGAATGCCGACATTTAAAATCGATATTATGTATGTAGGTCCATAACTGTTAATTTTCAGTTCTGTATGATAGCCAGATAGGATTAGTATGTCACTTACTGTGCCCATTAAAGTGGCGTCTGAAGTTTTCGATAAATTATATGATTTTCTATGTTGATGTCTTTTATGTTGTTGATGTCATATATGTTGATGTCTTTTACATAACTACTAATTTTATTATAATTGAAATATATAAGGAACATAAAATATTTAACAAAATATAAATAGTAGTTTTCGATCGAGTTACTGTGCCTTGTAAGAATGAAAAGTTTACTACTGCGTGCTATTTGAGCCGTTCAGTGCATACATCGATCAACTCCACTTTTTGAAAAATCTTAAATTTATGTGTCAAAGCACTTGCTATAGTCATAACTTTTTATATTTATATTAACTTCCCTGAATAATAAAAATTAACACCATTAAACGGCAACATTTTTTTGGCCATTGAAAAATAAGTAATTTATTTCAGAAGTCATTTTGATTAACTCCATACCCTAATGTAATCGTTGCTTTATTATCATGCATCAACGCTTTGTTTTAAACAGCCGAAGATGCTTTCCCCCCTCTCAATAATATTGGTAATAAAATCGCATCGACAAACAGATTAAAAAAAAGCGCAATGCAAACGGTAGTTAGTATAACAGTGATCTCGCACGCTGAATGTTACTGTCTACTTCACCATTATTGCACGGCCTACATATTTTCTTGGTCTTTTCATCATTACTCCCAGATTGTTTTTAAAGAAATAAATATTATACCGTTATAACCAAGATGAGTGAGACTAATAACAACGTGGATGACGAAAACAGTGATGGTTCTTCAATACGATTTATTAACAGAAAGTGTGGTTCAAGAAGACGTTTATCGTTTTCCTCGGATTCATCTGATTGCAACAGTACAAATTTCGCAACAAACACGTTGATTGGGAGGAAAAGAAGTTGTAATCCTGATAAATGGACACGAAATTTACAAAAGCATAAGAAAACAAAAGGTTTGGCATATAGGAATAGGGGAGGAAATTTAATACCTGCAAAAGCATTTGTCGATATAAAATGCAGATGCCGCCAAAAGTGCAACCAAAAAATTTTTTCAAATGAGAGAGAGACTGCCATGAAGGCATTTTATAGTTTACATAGTCAGCTCGACCAAAATATTTTCTTAAGAGGTTGTATTAAAGTCAACGAAATAAAAAGAAGGCGCCCCACGAATGAAACTAAAGAACGAAGATCACATTCTTTTACATATTACTTTCGAAAAGACACACGTGATATTCCCGTTTGCAAAAAATATTTTAGAGACACTTATCAGGTGAGCGATGGGCGGATATACAAATGTTGTCCTAAAGAACAAGTTACATCTTTGATCTGCGCAAAGGCCATGTTGCAAGCAATAAAATAGATGACACAAGTGTTATAAAACATATAAAGTTATTTCCAGCCTACCGTAGTCACTACACTAGAGCTCATAATCCAAGACGACAATATTTAGATCCTGACTTAAATATTAAGAAGATGTATGAACTATACGTCACAGAATGTGAAAAGGAAAATGTAGTACCAGTGAAAGAAAAGTATTACTATAATGTGTTCTCTACAAAATTTAATTCACATTTTAAACAACCATCAAAGGATACGTGTCAAAATTGTGATGCTTTGCAAATAAAAATTCAATCCTCAGACGGTGAGGCAAAGAAGATGGCAGAAATTGAAAAGGAAACTCACTTAGAAGAGGCTAAACGGGCTCGCAGTCAAATGGCTGCCGACCGAATGGCAACATCAGAAAAAGTTTTCTTATTTTCTTTCGACTTGGAAGAAGCTTTGGCCTTTCCCAAGCTGACCACATCCGTAGCTTATTATAAGCGTAATTTATATGTTTATAATTTCGGATGTCATGAATTCAGTAAAAATATAAGCCACATGTTTGTTTGGCCAGAAACTGAGGGATCTCGTGGGTCTCAAGAAATTTCATCTTGTCTAATAAAGTACATAAAGACTTACGCTACAAACTTTGAAAAAATAATAACATATTCGGATTCGTGTACCGGGCAAAACAGAAATATTAAAACTGTCTTAAGTTTATTGAAACTTGTTCAGAGTATGGAAATAAGAGCTGAGTCAATTGAAATGAAATTTTTGGTAAGTGGGCACAGCTATTTGCCTAATGACTCAGATTTTGCCATTATTGAGTCACGTGCGAAAAAAAATCAAAACATTTTTTCACCAGATGATTGGTACAAATACAATCAAAACATGTAAAAAGAAAGCTCCATTTCATCTAATCCAAATGACCCACCAAGATATTTTTTCAACAAAACCTTTAGAACAATCAATCATTAACAGAAAAGTAACCGTCACAGGCTTTCCAGTAAATTGGCTTAAAATACGCTGGATGAAATTAGAAAGGTCATTAATTTAAGAAAATCTGTATCAGGTAGACCGCAAATTTTGAAAAATATATATCAGCCTTTATTATATCCTAAAGGCAGAACTGTGACAAGGGAAAAATGGAGAGACATGATGGACCTGCTAAAATACATTCCTCCTGTTGAACATGATTACGATAAAAACTTGACAACAAATCGAAATGACGAATCCTCACATCCAGCTGATGAAGAAGACATTATTTATAATATTTCTGATGAATTAATTACAAATAATATAATATAACAGAACTGTGAACATTCATGTTTATGCAAAAGCTGTAATAAAAATATATAATAACTAACTTTTTCTGTAATAAAAAACTTAAAAATTTAAAGACTGAATTTAACTTTACTACTTTTTTTCAGTTGCCAAATTGATTAACTCCACCAGTCACATAAAAACTGTAACATTACTGACGTTTATTTTTTTGGCTATTCTTTCTTATTAATTTTATACAGCGTCAGATGAAAGCTATATCTGTATTTATGCATTCTACATTATATGTGTGAATCTATATTATAACAGGAATTTTAGAAAACAATGTACATCGTTTCATCGCGTTTCTCAACTTTTTCTTTTATGGAGTTAAGCGATGTGTGCACTGAACGGCTCATTTACTGAGCCTTTTCTAGTTATCATCTGCACACTCATCTAATTACTATATGTCAATCTCTGTGCACTGTTATATCTTGGATATAACCCGTCTTGCAGTCACAAAGTAGGAATGATTTTATGCCAAACCTACTCCTCTTCGAGGGAATATATTGTTTAAACGAGAGACGGCCTTTGTAGAGGAGTAGACTTTCGTCTATACATAACCGCTGGTATGGCTGAAATGCATTGATAAAAAGATGTTCGTAGCATTTCCACTACTTCATTTATTTTGTGTAAACGATCGGCAGTGTAGCCGACTATGTCCGTAAAATGCAACATTTTTAATAATGAAAAGTAGCGATCTCTACTCATAATTTTACTGAAAATATCGCTTCGGAGAAACTTATCTTTAGACCAATTTTCATTTAAGGATAGCTTTTTGGTTCGTGTCATTAATAACGACGCAGCAATAAAACAATATAATTCATCCACTTCCATCCCTTCTGAAGCGTTCAAGTGATCTCTTTTGAGCTGTCGACACCGGTAATAGTTTGTTTTTTGCACAATCAATTTAACTAAATCTTGAGAAAAAAGCAGTCTGAAGTAGTCCAAAATTTTCGACGAACGATTTAAATTGTTCCCTACTACTCCCGAATGATGTGGCGTAAAATCATGAATTTTTGGACTAAGCTTCTTTGATGTCCATTTGATGCTAGAAGGAGTATCAATTCGTACTTCAGGCTCTACTGCTTCTTCAAATACCGAGGTGCTAAGTATACGTGCTCGATTGTTCCTCCTTTTGCGAAATGCTAAATTATATTGATTTTCTTCATCAGAATCTCTTTTGGAATCAATGATTTCCTTTATCCATTGTTCTCCTTTCAAGCGTTTTACACTCATCCTGAAGGGAACTAAATTCAAATTGTAAGTTATACATTAAAAAAATTAACGATATAAGCAAACATTCCAATTTGTTTTTCGTAGCTTATCTATATATTATAAAACAAATATAATTAAGGCACGCTGTTGACTGTTACTAATTATATATTATAATGGAACGATTAGAACAGCCGGGAATTTTAAACACAGAATAGTAAAGTAATGTGTACTATAGAGAGTAATCATACCCACATAACTTTCCGTTGGTGCTGTTAACGGTGCCCACATAAAGTGCCCACATAACTTTCCGTGGATGCCGCCAATAGGCGGCGGTAGTACCGAAAGGGTTAATTGATTTAAGGTTTCCGTTACACCCTTGTGACCTGCGATTAATCTACTGCGAGCTTCTTCTATTAATTTTCATCGAATTTCATCTACTGGTGTGACAATGTTATCCGTGTTCGTAGGTTGTGGCAAAACTGGGCTAATATCTGGTTCGTCTCCATCAGTTGAACTGCTGTTCTCCTGGGATTTAGATTCGTAATCAGGTATAGACTAAGTTATACTTGGTTCACTGATCTTGGCAAGTGAGATTATTGGTAGATGTAATGGCGTAGATGAGGCTCCTGGGAGATTGTAGATGAGTGGAGTTTGCATCATTGTTTCTTCTAATCTTGGCTTCGCTGTTATCACAGTTTCATCTATTGAATTGCGTTTGCAAAAGATGCTTGGGTCGTCGATTTGGTTATTTCGCTATTTGGACGTTTGGCTCTCATTGAGAGTGTGGGTTGTGGATGACTTAAATGAATTTAACGCTGTCTTAAATTCCCACGTTTTCGACGTTATGTTCGACGTTTTTTTCCTGTGGCAGAATAATTATTCTTGAGCGAATTTAAAGTATGTGGAAGATAAGCTATGAAAAATATGTCAGGAATGTTCTTCGTATGTCACACTTCCAGTGAACATTTTCTATGACTTCAATCAACTTTCTACTTGACATTATTAAAACCCCAGAGTAACTATGAGAAGAAAATAAAATAAAACATTTGTCTACAAACTCCTATTAAAATTTGGACGAAACGCGCCTAAGTATTCTCCATGTTTTTTATTATGTTGACTTATATGACTAGACATTTTCGGAATAATAGAGAATGTTACTTTTCATCTTTTGTAATACACTGGTTTATATACACTTGACTAAACCAATTTCACACTAACCGATGATTTTCGAAAAAGGATTTCATAATTTTGGTATTTTCAATAATGTTGTACAGATAATAAATCTCATAGGTGTACTTTAAAAGTAGCTGAGAAAATTCTTTTTAATGATAATATAATAATTTAAATCTCTGTAGTTTCGGGAAAATACTCTTTATATTATACTATGTTGTAATGCCACATAGTGTTTGTTTTCATTAGTTTTATTTAATTTGATCTTATTTTTAGTAATAAATATTTAGCGTTATTTATGAAACTTACATTTGTAGGATAGTAATGCATAAATGCCAGCTGAAAACGTGATCATTTTTTTATATCATTATACTCGAGGTAGGAAAGTTAATTCTTAATTCTATCAATTCGTAATGAGACTTAATTCTGTTTGTACTATGCACAGTATTGAACTATAAGAATTATACATATATATGTTTGAACTGTTCAAACGAACACGGTAACATATAGTGTATTTGTTTGTATGATAATAAGTTTGCTCGAAAAAATTTGAACGCAAATTGTTATATTAAGTTTAATGTACAATTCATAACTCCTACTATCGTATAGTTTAAAGCTAACGAGAAGACTTTTGCGACGAACATGCCCGCACTGTTTATAGTCATCTCCTCGTCAAATCTGAATAGTGCATATAGCGGCTTGAGTACGAATCATGCATAATTAAAGTGTGGATAGTAAAGTATTATTATACTACTTTCATGCTTACTATAGCGAAGACAACCTGCAAAATTGACATCACTTTTTTCATCACTTTTTTAAATCGTGGGTTTAAACATCAATGTAGAGTATTATCAGAATCTGAATCATAATGTTTTATGTGAAATATTATATAATAGAATGAACCATCTACATCTCACAGTTGTATGTATTTACGTAACCGGAGGATGAAGTTTTGGAAATATGTAGTACCCGGGAAGGCTCATAAAGTGCAGAAATAAGTTAAATGTTCGACAATTTTCAAAATTACTAGTTTGTTATTCTTCTCAAATTTCCAAATATGTTGCAAATGTATCTTTTCGTTGGGAAGGATGAATTGGAGGAAGGATTGGAAGGATGAATTGGATAGTGGACTGTATGGTAAAAAACGCTGGTGTAATAACGCTAAATATGTTTTAACCAATAAGATTCGTACAGAGGAGGTTATAGATGATATACAATAGAATGATGAAATGTGATGATGTGTCGTGAAGGTCATGAATGATACGATTAAGCGATCAATTTATGGCTATAAAGCTGTATCGAAATTTGCAAGCGCAATCGATTGTAGCGAAGCTAGGCTGCAAGCGCAAAAGTATTACAAGCGTAATGTGAATTGCGCGCTCAAGAGCAGAGAAGAATTTCAAGCGTAACTATATGTATCTACGTAACAGTAGCTGATAACTGAGATGACAAATGAAAACTAGCCACGGTCGCGGTGTGAGGGCCTATTTATTTCGTTGTGAATATTGAAAACTAAGCAGCACTGAATGTTCGTTACAGTGCACGAGGGCAATGTCCTAACGAACAACGTTGTATGGGAAACGACGGAAAATAAATAATGGTCGCGCTAGAATTCTTATGCATCGATCCAAGTGATACCAGTAAAGAGGAGGTAATCGACTGGCGATTTAAAATTGATCGATTTGATTTTAGACACACGGGGCTATTTTCTTCAGTGCACTGGATCTGTATTGGAAAATTTATAGTTGGGTCGGGTTGTTGCTTGACAAATTTCCAATATTCGGAATCAGCAACGGAATCGCCAACATCTAATTTCACCACAAATGAAGAGTTGCATTAAATGGAACATTCAGATTGAGAATACTCTATTTTTTATTACTGCAGAGCTGTGCATTCTTGGTAGTTTGCAGGACATTTCTTGTACTCTACGCGCCCGAAATAACTAAATGTGTTTCTGTAATGGTTATAATATATGGAGGAAGAAAAGCAGTACAACACCCACTCTTATGTTATTCATCGAAACCAAATTATTCGAAATGCATTAATGATACTACTGCAGCTTGGTTTCAGTAGTCGAAGACAACTATGGCTGGACTGTTAATTATCTCATATCTTTCGATATTAGAGCGATGCTTCCCTAAGTATTAATTATATGTAAATATAGCCATTTTCAAAGAATGATGAGTTAACTTCACAACGATCAACCTCAATTTCCAAAGTATTTGGAAATAATTGCTGATTAATTCTAGGTTCCAAAATTTCAAATAGTGTGATATACATAACAAGAAATGTAACCTGCAGTGGATACATTCTCAATAAACGGGCAACAAATATTAATCACATAATGAAAAATACCAAGATTGCACGATTCCCACTAAACATTCAAGTGGAAATATAGAAAGCAGGAGTTTTCTTGCTTGAAGATTTACGGCTTTTATCGTCAGCATAAACCGATTGGATTAATATGGAGATTGAGTGATGCCCCCCCCCCGTGTCCGCTACCTTGTCGTGGTGGGGGGGCTTCGTGCCCTAATGATCCTCAAGGCTGTGCCGGCGGGGATTTTATTCCCTGGCAGGTTCTACCTAGTCGGAGTGGCTTGAGGTGAGGGGCCAACTAAAGTCGGACACATACCGTAAACCTGTGGTCATGTTTTACAGGAACGGGGGTCTTGCCTTAACCGGCCGGACCGCGAGGATGACAACCTCTCTAAAAAATCCCTAGTCCCAAGCAGTGTTGCGCGGTGAAGAGGGCGTAGCTGGAGTAAGCGCCAGCTATGGTTGGTGGGTGCACCAATCGTTAGCGGACAACCCCGGGGTACCTGGCGACCCCCCGGGCGTATTAGCCTTCCCCGGGTATGGCGGCTCTACCCGGGGTGACCTCTTTTCCGAACATTCTCGTGGGATCAACTATGGATTGTTCACAAATTAAAAAAACCGGGGAGGAGGGAAACGAGAGGGAGAAGGAGGCGCGCGTGGCTAGCGTGCGCCTCGAGTGCATGGATGGGTCGGTGTTGCGGGAACTTCCCGCAACACGCGGCAGAGAGAGGTCCGCTGTGGACCTTGGCGAGTGCGATGGGGGAGAGGAGTCCGACCACTCGGTCTCCTCTCACCGCTCTTCGCAGAGCGCCCCTGGCTCCTCAACAGGGAGGAAGAGGGGAAGACCGCCGACTACTGGTCAGTACGTTGGCCTCTATGAGGCGAAACGTAAGCTGACGGAGGCCAACAGGGGCCTCATCGCGGCAATTTTTGACCAGGTGGCCCCGGGGCCGCAGCCCGGGAGATCGGTCGACCCGCTTCCGGACGAGGTGGAAATCGCTGCGAATCTTCGCAACCGTCCGACGCGGGAGATAGCGGCGTCGATAATGGAGAGCCTGGACGAAGTGGCCAAGATCTCTAATGCGACAAGGGAGTTGCGGCCAGTCACGGTGCGGATCCTGCAAGCGGCGGCCCTGAACAGCCGGGCGGGCGTTGCGGAGCTGACAATGAGGTCAGCTTCCGACGCCACCCGGCTGTTAGAAGCGGAAAACGCTCTCCTTAGGGAGCAGATGGCGGAGTTGCGGACCGAGGTGGCCCGACTCCGTCAGGCGGTGGAAACGAGGCCGGCAGCAGTCGAGATGCCTCCGCCGCCGGCCCCTGAGGGGGGCACAGGGCCGCTGCTGAGCGCCGGCGCCCGAGGGCCCCAACGTCCTGGGCGAGGGAAGCCCTTGCCGGCGTCCGCAGCGGTGCCAGCAAATTTGCTGGCACAGATCGGCTCCCTGATCGATGCCAAGCTGGCATCGTTCAGGAGGGAGCTGATCCCGCGGGTGCAGGATCCGCGGTCGGTGCCACCCGTGCCATCCACCCCCAGCCTGTCGATAGACAGGAAAGGGGGGAAAAAGGGTGGCAATAGAGGAGGGGCTGCGGCCGCTAAGGCGGCACAGATGCAGCCCCCACAGCAGAGGGCTGCCTCTGCTGTTGCGCCGCCCTCTACCGCACCTCCAACTGAGGTGTGGTCGAAGGTTGTTGGCCGAAAGGCCAAAAAGGCGGCTGCCGCAGTTAAACCTGCGGCGGCTGCCAAGGCCTCTTCGACCGGGAGGGCGGCGAAACGGGTGGCACCGGCTGCCCCCAAGAAGGCTCCCCTGCCGCCGCGTCCGCCCCGCACGGCTGCCGTCACGATAACGGTACCGGCCGGCGGGGCTATGACGTATGCCGAGGCAATGGCCACTGCCAGGTCAAAAGTTGACCTGGCAGAGATTGGCATTGTCTCGATGAAGCCGAGGAGAGCGGTGACGGGGGCTCTAATTTTGGAGATCCCCGGCGCCGACGGGACTGCCAAAGCCACCGCCCTTGCCACGAAAGTGGCCGAAGCGCTGGCAGGCACCGGCGTGAAGGTCGCGCGCCCGGTAAAGAAGACCGACCTTAGGGTGCGCGGCCTGGTCGATTCGACCACGCCGGCTGAGGTTGCCGCGGCAGTTTCCCGTGTGGGAGGGTGCGACGAGGGGGAGGTGAGGACCGGCGAAATCCGGTGCCCTACTGCGGCTGCACGCAAAGTTGCGGTTGCGGGAAGGCTTACTGTGGGCTGGACCCAGGCGACGGTCGAGGCACTCAGCGCCCGGCCCCTGCAGTGCTATCGCTGCCTTGGCCTAGGCCACACTAGGCAGCGATGCACTGCGGCCGAGGACCGGTCCGAATGCTGCTTCGGATGCGGCAGTCTGGACCACAAGGTGGCTGGCTGCACGGCGAAGCTAACTGCCCGCTCTGTGCGGGAGCAGGCAAGCCGGCCGGCCACCGCCTCGGTGGCCGGGCGTGCCCTGCCAGCGCGAAACGCGGCAGGGGAAGCAAGGGGAGGAAAACCGCGGTGGCCAAGGCGGCGGCCACCATGGCAACTAAGCCGAAGGTGGCACCAAAAGGTGTCACCATCGCGCCCGCGGGGGCGGATGGGGCCGAAGAGGCCCCAGACGCCACCGCTCCCGCGGCGGCGATGGATGTAGAGGCCTGCCCATAATGGGGCCCAAGGGCCCTATAATACAGGCCAACCTGAACCGCTCGGCCAGGGCACAGGACCTTCTGGTGCAATTCCTGGCCGAGCGGGGTGCCGGGTTGGCCGTAGCGGCGGAGCCGTAGAGGATTCCCGACCATCCACATTGGATGGGTGACCTGAGCGGCTCCGCCGTTATAATATGAGCAGGCCGGCCGGGGTCCCCGGCGTGCTCCGTTATCGAGCGCGGCCGGGGATACCTGGCCGTTGACTGGGGCGGCACCGCGGTTGTGGCGATCTACGCACCTCCAAGGTGGTCCCTCGAGGAGTTCGAGCAGTATCTGGACGGGGTGGGGAGATGCGTCTCCCGCTGCCAGCCCCGTCCGGTGCTGGTCCTGGGGGACTTCAACGCCAAGTCGCCGGCTTGGGGTTCCCCCAGGACAAACCCGAGGGGCCGGGAGGTGCTTGATTGGGCGGCGGGACTCGAGCTCCGTCTTTTAAACACGGGCTCGGTCCATACGTGCGTGCGGCACAATGGGGGGTCCATCGTTGACCTTTCATGGGCAACGCCCCCCGCCACGCGCCGTATTACGGGGTGGAGGGTGGCGGAGGAGGTCGAGACACTATCAGACCACAGGTACATTGTTCTCGGCCTTTCCGCCGCCCCATCGACACCCCGACGTCGCCCCGCTGATGAGGGATCGCCTCAGCCGCGGTGGGCGCTAAAGCGCCTCGACCAGGACGCTCTGATGGCGGCAGCCCACGTCGTGGCCTGGCCGGCAACACCGGCCGGGCCAGTCGACGGGACAAGGGAGGCCCATTGGTTCCGGGGCGCAATGACGTCCATTTGCGACGTCGCCATGCCCCTGGCCAGGGTTTTCCCGAGGAAGGCGGTGTACTGGTGGTCGCGCGCGATAGCGGATTTGCGCACAGAGTGCGTTCGCGCGCGACGCCAGTGCGGCCGCGCCCGTCGACGACGACGTTCCGACGTGGAGCTGGCTATCCAGCTGTATGGGCGATACAGAGAGAAGGTGGTCGCCCTGCAGCTGGCCATCAGGCAGGCAAAGAGCCGGGCCTGGCGCGACCTTCTCGGCACTATTAACCGAGACCCATGGGGGCGCCCATACAAAATGGCGATGGGACGATTGCGTCCCTGGGCGCCCCCTGTGACGGAGAGCCTGGATCCGGGGATGCTCGGACGGGTCGTGGACGCGCTATTCCCCGTCAGCGGGGAGGCGTCCCGGCCCGTCCCTCAGCTAGAGGGACATGAGTGGTCCCCGGATCTGGAGGTCGCGCCGGAGGAAATGGCCGGGGTAGTCAAATGGCTTCGGGGCAAGAATACTGCCCCGGGGCCGGACGGTATCCCCGGCCGGGTCTGGCTGCTTGCCATGAGCGTCCTGGGCGAGAGGCTGAGAGGCCTCTACTCCGGGCTCCTGAGGTCCGGGGTGTTCCCGGACCTCTGGAGGAGAAGTCGGATGGTCCTCTTAAGGAAGGATGGGGGGCCTGCGGATTCTCCCTCCGCGTACCGGCCCATTTGCCTCCTGGGCGAGGTGGGCAAGATCTTTGAAAAGATCATTGCTGCCCGCCTCACCAGGCACCTGTCCCGCGTTGGCCCCGATCTGGCGGACTGCCAGTTCGGCTTCCGGGAGGGGCGATCGACGGTCGATGCAATTGACCGTCTAAAGTCCCTCTCGGACAATGCCGTGGCACGGGGCGGGGTGTGCGTGGCGGTGTCGATCGACATCGTCAATGCATTTAACACCCTGCCCTGGTCCGCCATTAGGGAGGCCCTGGTTGAACTCCAGGTGCCTCCCTATCTGAGGCGGGTGATCGGGGCCTACATGCGGGGCAGGTGGGTGGAATACCCGGGCCGGTATGGGACGATACGGAGGGAAGTGGACTGCGGGGTCCCACAGGGGTCCGTGTTAGGACCACTCCTGTGGCACCTGGGATATAACGCAGTCCTGAAGGCCCCCCTGCCCGACGGTGCCACTCTCGTCTGCTATGCAGACGACACATTAGTGGTCGCCGTCGGGGACACCTTCGAGAGGACCATCCGACGAGCGGAGGTTGCGGTGGCAGCCGTCGTCGCGAGGATCTGCGATCTGGGGCTGAAGGTGGCCCCGGAGAAGGCCGAGGCCGTCTGGTTTGGACGGCCTTGGTCTCGGCCACGGGCCAGATCGTGGATCTGGGTTGGAGAAGCCTGCGTCGAGGTGAAGTCCGAGATCAAGTATCTCGGACTGATCCTCGACAGCCACTGGAGGTTCGGAGCACATTTCGGCCGTCTCGTCCCCCGAGTTGAGAGGGCGGCGGCCGCGTTAGGCCGCCTGTTGCCCAATCTTGGGGGGGGCGATATGGTGCGCCGCCTATACCTGGGCGTGGTGCGGTCCATGACCTTGTACGGCGCCCCGATTTGGGCGCCGTCTGTGAGGGCAAACCAGCGCAACACACTGTTGTTGCGCCGGCTTCAGAGGCAGATGGCCCTTCGCCTCATAAGAGGCTACCGCACCACGTCTACCGTGGCGGCGCTTGCTCTGGCGGGTGAAATTCCCTTCGAGCTGCAGGCGGCGATGCGCGCCTATGTCTATAGGCGCATATGCATCGCTGGCCGGGCTCGGGGGGACCCGCCGGAGCAGGAGGCGGTCGAGGGCTTCGAGCTCCAGGCCCGGGGACTAGCGCTCGCCAGATGGCATGCGGAGCTTTGCTCCCATGCCGCCGAGCGCGTCCCCGGGGCTCTCCTGCCGCACTTCACCTCGTGGCGGGAGAGGCGGTTTGGCAGGCTCTCCTACCGTGCGACGCAGGTATTCACCGGGCATGGCTGCTTCGGTGTCTACCTGTGTCGCATCGGTCGGGAAGCGACGACGGTGTGCCACCACTGTGGCGCGGAGGAGGACTCGGCGCAGCATACACTGGAGGTGTGCCCCGCCTTTTCAGTGCTGCGCCGAGTCCTAAGTAGGGAAGTTGGTCGCGACCTCGCTCTCTCCAGCTTAGTTGGTGCCATGCTGGAGAGCCCGACAAAATGGGCGGCAGCCATAGCCTTCTGCGAACAGGTAATGTTGCAGAAGGAGGCTGCCGAGCGGGGGTCGCCGCGAGCGGGGGGTGCGGCGTGTGCGCCCACGCCTAGAGACCCCCCCCCCCCGAGCAGCTGATAATAGGCGGGCGGCGGGTGTACCAGATCATGCTGGTTTAATTACCCGCCGCCCGCCAACCGAGGATGTCCTATCAGGAGTGGGGGCGACGACAACTTGTCGTCGCCCTCGACGGCCGCCGGTGCGGCCGTAGTGACGAGGCGGTGTGGGGTGCGGTCCCCCGTACCGCCGAATCAAGATGATTTATGGGGGGAGGATTAATCTCCCCCCCGGGACGCGGCCGGCCACCGCTCCATCCTGGTGGCCGGCCAGGCGAGGGGGAGCCGCGTTCGTGTTCTTAAGAGTTCCCGTGGCTCCCCCGTTAATCGCCAGCGCCCTAGGCCGCCGTGGGGGTTTTAGCGGGTCGAACCCCGCACTACCCCCGCCCCGCCATCAGGGCGATTCCATTTCACAAGAATAACTGCGATAAATACTGTCCGATATAAAACATAGTTCTGTTTAAACCAATAACACTACTATGAAAAACCCACGATATTATCCCCCACGATAATAAAAAAAAAAAAAAAAAAAAAGATTGAGTGATGCCATTTTCATGTCAAGATTCACGTCAGTGTTCAGCAGATATCTAGAAGACTGGTTCTTCGGCTTGAGACTTTGTATGGCGCAATTGCGGAAGTAATCAACAAGAAAAGGAAGACTACATTGATCTGAATTTCGATATACTTTTGGTGCAAGGATTTGAGATTTGATTTTGGATCTTTCATACCAAACTTTCCTGAATTTGGTTAACGGTCTGAAACATTTACTTCTCGGGGTGAACAGGATCGGAAGCGATTGTGCGAAGTCGTGTATATTATCTATGAATCAAATTGTGCAGTAATGGCACTAAAAGTCATGTAGAAGCAAACTTGAAATCTGGATCGGTAATTTTTATTTACTCGTCATTATATGCTGTTGCCTTCCATTAATTAAAAACTTGCAACCATATTTGGATAACAAGCAATACAGCTTCAGAGGATTGATTTCTACATTCAAATCCTACTGCCACTAGAGATATTGCTTTCTCGAGTTCGTTGATCAATTTACTGTTTGCTTCCTATTCTGACACGATTAAATCAAATACTCCAGATTTATAAAAATCCATGTTTAAAATGTTCAAGTTGGAACATTCATTCGATGAAATTGATAATGCAGATTGTCTAGTTGTAGCAACTTTTGCGAGGACAAAACCTTGTTGTTGTCTATTAAGTAAGCTGCAAAGTTAAAAAGTAGGTGCGTCGAATCTTTTCGAGCAAACTCAAGCATTTATAGCATTGCAGAGTTAATGCAATTAATAAACTTATTTCTGAGGTTTTTCATAGTAGTGTTATTGGTTTAAACAGAACTATGATTTATATCGGACAGTATTTATCGCAGTTATTCTTGTGAAATGGAATCGCGTTGTATATTATGTGCTCGAGTACGAACGCTGTGTATTTCGAACCTGCAATTTGGTACGATCACTGATTGTGAGAAACTGCATTGGTTTAGGTTGAAGTACGGAAAAGACTCGGTCAGGAAAGTAATTTTTCATTCTTATTGGAGGTTTTGTAAACGTTTTTAAAAAAGACAGAAATAGTAAATATTTATTGTTTACATAACAGTGCAATACATTTCTCGCAATATTTTGGGTCGTAACATTCCAATTTCAAAAAATCCTTCTCGCTAACATTGTTTCTATGTGAAATGAAGTTATTTGCATAATTTGGGCTTGATCGAGTTTCGGAAATGCGTTCGATACTAGTTTCGGAATGACAATATTTTTTAAGTAATTTTGACATTTTCGAATTTTGTGAACCTCATAGATTATGGACAGTAATTTATTTAGGACAGTAATTTAAATAGTTGGAATATTTAAAAATCTATTATCTTTGATATAATTAATCAAGTTAATGCGAATGAACTCCTGGGCGAATTTTACTTCTCTTTTATATCGTATTCTATAGATGCTATTTTTATCGTTGCTATATAGGATGCTCTTTTCTACTGGTACATTTCGAAATGTGGTCTTCCATCGGATACAGATAACAGCTTTGATTGTGGTAGGCTTCAGCGAGTTTTGTCGTGATTTGGTAGAATGACATCATCCATTGGTTCGTTGAATTCCAAGAAATTTCTGAGAATTTACCTTGTCTTGGTACTGTTAACACTTTAACGACCGCACATCTACGCAGTCAAACGTCGCCAGGGGCCGGCAGTATTTTTGAAGAATTAATTTTAAAGAGCTTTATTAAATTCACGAAAAAGTTAACATAAAACAAAAAACAACAAAAATTTAATATTTTTCAATATTAATTATAAACAAATTTAATATTTTTCCTTTGTATGATAATTATTAAAGCAATCACCTACATGTAATGATATTTTACATGTCTTACACATAAAATAAGTAGGTTTTCTTATTTTATTAGCATAGCAAACATGGCAATCCCTTCGTACACCCTTTTTTATTTCCGATATTTTAACTAATTGATGTTTTATTCCTCCAGTTAATCTTTCCACTGGATTGGAACGAACGACGCGAGATGTAGTAGGATCACTATCATTAGTAGTTTTAATCCACGCAGTTCCTAATTTAATTAAAAAATCGTGGTAATTTAATTTCCGAATGTACTCCCTGTTCACTCACACAAATGTCGATATATACAAAACGAGTTAAATGTTGCACAATTTATGAAATACAACGAAACTTTCTCGGCCCACCTTTTTGTTTTTCTATAAATGGGATAATAACTCAGGTATTGGTCCGCGCGGTCGACCCCTTTCATATACTGGTTGTAGTCAATAATGCATTTTGGCTTCAAGATTGCATCACCATTTTTATCCTTTTTCCCGGTATCACAAATATCTGCATTATGAATAGTTGATATCATTCTAATGTCCCTTTTTTTATTAGTTTTATATAACTGCAGCAATATATTACCCTGGCGAGCAAATATGCTTTCCATCACTTTCAATTTAACTTTTTTCAAGAATTCTGGTAAACCCCGATGTATCCTAATTGTTCCGCATAACCTAATTTTACATAAAATTAAGTCCATATATACGTGATGCCACTTATTGAAGTAGTTTTTCAACAAATCCATTACAGTTTTCTCTATTTCTTGTCCCGTACCGGAACATAATTTGAAGCTCGATATGTAACCGGTAACAGCATCACACGCCATTCTAACAAGTAAACCGTATTTAGTCATTTTGCTTGGATTGTATACTTTGAAATTGAGTCGTCCGCGCCACGGTATCATGCCCTCATCGACGGATATATTCTGTCCTGGATAAAAGTTCTCTTCAAATTTTTTGCAAAGGTAATCGAGAAGATATTGCACTTTGTATAGCCTGTCAGCGTTTGGAGGCATTTTTTCGTTATCGGAAAAATGTAAATATGTCAGGATTTCTCGAAATCTATTACGGCCATGGTTTTTGAAAAAATTGGTGTTTCAATAATGGAGATAGTGGACCAATAGTCGCTAATTCTTGCTTTTTTGACTAGCCCCATAATTATTACTAATCCAAAAAAATTTTTTAGTTGAGATAATATCGTAACATCACGCCACGTTCCGCATTTTTTCCCTCTTTTAAATTTCCTGTAATTCTGAGCATGATATTTATTCGTTTCTACCGCGATGAACTCTAGAAGATCATCTCCGACGAAACAATTTACGACCTCTTCAACCGAATCACAGTGGCTGACGCTGACACGTGGTCCCGTGGCACCTTCGAAAGCTTCATTATCACGTGGTCTATCAATGTCAGACCAGCCAATTGTAACCTTCTCGTTTTCGTCTTCGTCACTGCTGTTTGACGTGCGATGTCGACAGAGATTTCTTCTTGGGGGTGGGAAAGGATTCTCCTTTTCTTCTTCTTCTTCTTCTTCCTCACTGCTACTACGTATACGAAGTACACGGCGCTTTTTTCTTGGTGGCGGGAAAGGATCCTCATCGCTTTCTCCATCGTCACTGTTTGATATCCGTCGGCTGCTTGATATCCGTACACTGTTATTTCCTCTTAGCTGTGGGAAAGAATCTTCCACCTCCCCTCTTTCAATATTTTCTTCATCATTACTATCGCTGCCTTCTTTGTCTTCGGCATCACTGGGACCGTCAGAAAAATTATCTGCGCATTCTTCCTCAAACACTTCGTCTTCCATTCTAAACCAGGTTTCGAGGGGTTTCGCGAGGTTTCCAAGAGTTGAAAATTTCGAAAGTTCCGTTTCAATTTGTTTCTCTAAAAGATGCAAAGTTGCAAACTTTTCTATTTCTCCAAAATCCAGAAATTCAATTAGAATATTAAATAAATTATCCGCACATTCGTCTTATATAAGCATACCTTTTCCTTCGTAGAATGATCGTCGAAATATCTGCACCAAACTTGCCAAAATAAAACTTGCTAATATTGTCGTATTGTATTTATTGTTGTCGTATTGTTACTTGTTCTTGCTTCAACGAAACACAAGTGAACCTAGCGCTGTTTCAACATTTTGAACTAGAAAACGCGCGCTACACTAGCGCTTATACGGCAGCTTAGCGTACTACACCAACGTCGACCGCCGATATTTGCTTCACAATTTACATGGTACACAACCGTAGTTTAATCAAAAATTAAAAATAGGCAATAATTACCTATAATCAAAGACGTGACAATGAAATATGAAGCCAATAGCAATATCCACACTTGTTTATATTCATAAATTATCACACAAAGAGTGTGGAACTGGCCAACAACCTTCGACGGCAGCATCACACACATGTTGTGTGAGCGGTCGTTAAAGTGTTAAAGTCTAATGAATATTCGTTGATACGTAATACATATGTGGCATTATTTTTAATTGTACCGTTATTTGTTAATTAAATTTAGATCTTACATGTGCAATTTTCAATTTGTTAGTGTGTACTATACGTAGATTACCTTCAATTAGTATTTCTATTCGGCAAGATTTCTACAACTTTGTGTGGACCACTATATTGGTTACAAAATTTTCCTATTTTAGATTCTTTCATAAGATAAATTAAATCTAATGGTTCATAAACTTCTTTAATTTGCAAATTTGAATTTTGTCGTCGTTTTCTATTTAACATTTCATCATAATTTTTAGGACTAGAATTTATTATATCGTTCGTCGATAATTGTTCGACAGGGATTTCAGGTTGTGACGGTACTTCTTGAGCTTCGGAAGTTGGGATGCGTAGATTATCTTCTCTTTGAAGCAAGGACGTTTCTTCTATCCTTGTCCTTTTTCATACTGGATCGAATATCGGCGAGATGTCTGACGAGACAGAAGATGCTTACCTTTTTCCTAATAACGGGTTGTATCTCGAATATCCATCGTTCGTTGTCTCTAGGTCCATGTAGTCGTCGATGAGAAGGATGAGGGGGTTGTCCGGTGGCAGATAGACACGTCTGACTAAAGGGTTCGACCAGAGGAGCATGATGCAGGCGTGGGTCCCCAATGTATGCCATACCGGGAACGACATCCACTTTCTTCCTTGATAATTTCCATCAAGTTGATCCATTTAGGGATGGCTTCATACGATTTCGAACAATCTTTGGAGAGGTGAGGCCTTGCGCATTTAACACGTGCCGGGGGCCGATTGCAATTAGAAGAATAATGGCCAGAAGCTTGGCATCTGTAGTAACTGAGTGTGCTTGATCCTGGACATGTACTTGTCCCTGGCCCTGAATAGGAATTTAATTTTGTAAATATCCTGGTTTGAGGTGCCCATTGAGAAGTTGACTCTGTAGGCGGTTGAGTCTTCAATGAGAAAGCAGGCTGTGGGATTTATTCCTTGCAAAATAATTTGTTGGATTATTTCCTCGGGAGTGTAGTTTGGAAGACCTTTGAGGACCATTGCCATTGCTCTTTCGTTCTCGACTGTGAATATGTAGAAGGTGATATTTTTAGCTTGAAGACCTAATTTTAGTTTTTTGAAATCTTTGATGGTTGAAAGTTAAATGTGGACATTCTTTCTGTTATATTTTAGTGAAAAACTGTTGCCATAATAGGCAGTTAATTCTTTTTCGAATTTATCAGCTGAATATTTGAGAAGTTGTAAATATAAATGGGAGGTGGTTTTTGTGTTGGAGCCTCCGGATTTGCAACAATTTTTTGTCTAGAATCGTTTGAAGTTTTGCAATGTGTTGTCGAGGCGTGTGGCTTGGCAACAGCAGATGTATTGACTACGGGCTTGTTGTTGAAAGAACTAGCGTTACTGGAGTCGTTTGGATTGTCGAGCGCGGTGAAAAACGCGAAACGGTTATGAACAGGAATGTTAGGAAGAACGGGGAAGTTAATGTTGAAATCATTTGAATCTTGATCGGTATTATTACGTCCTGGTTTGAATTTAGTACTGGATTCAGCTATAATATGTGTTTTTTTTAGAATTTTTGAGTTTCGTGTTAGCAGGAGATTTTTTTTAGTAAAAGTCTGGATTGTGTTACGTCCCGCGAGTCTCGACGCGTAAAATATATAATATATCGCGCGATTACCGCGGCTAAGACTTAGATCACAACTTTTGGGGCACGCGACGCGGTTCTTTCGCGTATCCACAGGGCTTCACGAATAACGCGCTGCGACGGGTGTACAATTCAAACTCTAACCTTTATCGGAGAACCTAATTTGTCGGTCGATCGCACGCCGGCTCGCAATGGTCCTCAGGAATTTCGGGGTGCTGTTCGCTCTCTCAGGACGGCCGTAGATCGATGTTCGGTGCAGACTCCGGTGGCTGGATCGGCGACGGAGGTGTGCGAGATTACCTCGATGACGCGTTCGGAGTACTGGTGCTTCGAACGATACGGCCCGTAAACGAAAGCTTTCGCCAACTTTCTTAGTTGATGGCGACGACCGGCGCGTTTCGGCATTCGTTATTTGTTAAGCAAGAATGTAAGAAGGACGGTCTTATCCCTGCTGCGCCCAGATCATTCGGGGTGAGATCGGTACAAGCGCTTTGGGAATAATGTCGTTAATTGTATTACGCATTCGTGCAGATCATTCGGGGTGAGATCGGTACACACGAAGGCGGAACAGTTTCTAAGTGAATATGTACGAATGTACGAATGTATTGCCGAGTAGGGAGAGAGTCTAGGTAATTAATGATTGCAGAAGTAGTAATAACTAAAATATATTCTAAGATATTAACGATACAAGGACTTAGTTACTAACGCGGTGATTTGAGTTTGAATGAGACTTTGAAATAGAAAAGAAACTTCAGTTGAATTAGGGGAATGGCTTGCAGGAGGAGATGACTTCCCTCGCTGGAGCCTGGAACGAGTCTGATCGGTTGTGCGGCCGCTCTGAGCTCCTCCGGTCCTCGGCGGCCATCTTGCCGGTAGGTCTTGGTGGGGAGTCGTTGTGGTGGGGCGGTCGCCGGAGTGGGGCGGCCGCGTTGAGCGGGTGACGTCAGAACTAGGAGCGTGTCTTTGACGCGCTCGGGCGGAATTTCGGACTTAGAATAATTCGTTCTATACAGTAGATTCGAGAGGTACGACTATACTAACTTATGTTAACGTGGTTATATGCTATACTCGATATCGCTAACTTATTCTATACGTGTTTCGTATAATATGGTCTTACTATTACTACTTATTGCTATTCGGGTATATATGTATATATATATATATATATATGTTCTTATGCGACTAATTTAATACGTCGGAGGACGTAACAATTGGTTTGAGTTTTACTATCTCAGAGTTTAGGGATATCTGAGAATTAGGAGATTTGTAGACTAGAGGTTGAGTTGAATTTTGTAGAGCATGACTGCTCTTGAGGCGAAGATTCTAGTTGCGGCATACTGGGTTCATTGGTATGCAGATTAGTGAGATTGTTAAGAAGAACGGTCGTATCGAGAAACAATCGAAGTGTTAACATTGATACAGTACAATGTATCAAGTTACAGTGTTAACAATTATGCGACAGGAATTTTGTTCCTCCCGAAGTAATTTCGAGGTCCTAATTAATTCTTTCATATCATTTGTAATGGGTTCGAATGCTTTATTGAAATTTTCACCATTAAATATTTCATCGAATAATTCTTTCAACTTTTTGTTCTCGACAAATGGCCAACAAAGATCTTCTTGCTGGCAAAATATAACGCCAGCCGATAATGGTTTCCAAACACCCATGGTTAACACTGTAACTTGATACATTGTTCAATGTCAATGTTAACACTTGGATTGTTTCTTCTGTCATTAACGAGTCTACTCACGATATTATCGAAAGTCTTAAATTTTAGTTCATTAATTCTTCTAGAGCATTCCAATGTTCTAGATATTGAAAAAATGCTACCTATTTTCTCCACTGTTGCGGCCTTTACTACAACTCGGACCTGTACAAAAAGAAGAATGCCAATGAAATGAACAACAATCAAGTATATAGCATGATAGGAAACAATTTTACCGATTATGCCAATCTAGTGGTTTAGACGCGGTAAGTCAATTTCTGGATTTTAGATCCAGCTGTGAAAGAGAAGGAATTTATCGAAGACATTCCCCGCAAAGTCTTTCTGTCACTTCGAAGTTGGCGCGCGAAAATTTGTCCACTATGGCGGCCGCTAGAGTGGAAACTCGAAGTGGCGCTGGTGTACAGTGATATCCGTCGCTGCCAACCCTCAAAAATTTCCACAAGTTCGCTGCAGTGGCGAGTCTTCACTAGATGGCGAAGTCGGTGATGGCCGCAGGCCCGCCGGGAGCCAATGGGAAGCCGCGACGGCAGCGCGACCCCACGCCGACGGTGGCCTCTCGAAGCTCGAGGTGGACGCACGTGGTTTTAAATTTTAAACTTTCACAATTCTTAAGCTATTGTCACACACGATACGTCAAATTAAAGGTCTTGTCGAGTAAATCACTTCTGTGTTCGCTGCTTGGACCTGCGATACGTATTTCCGGAGAAATCCGGCCGGAAAGGTCGGCGTGCCTAAGCACGTGGCCGCGGTACACCACACTTTCACTCGCAGATTTTTCGTCAATCTTCGGCCGATTTACACAGTTCTTGTCTCAGAATGATCCTCACCGTTGGTACTTTACTTTCACACACAGTTTGTAATTGTTCCACTTGATTTTAACACTTTTTACGAATGTTACACGGAGCACGGCGTGACGGCGCGTCCTCTCCATGCGACACCTGGCGGCAGAGTCCCAGTAGATAGGGACATTTATTGTGAATCTGGACACCGCGAAGGTGGCGCAGATATGTTTCCTCGCCAATGTTAGCATACACAATGATGATTACGTACCCCCCGACGGAACACCTGCGAGGGGTCCGAACGTGGGTAAATCGCCGCCTTCGCTCATCATTCATTAGGCTGGGTACGGAAGACCCAGTCTTAACTCCGTGTCCGTGTAAGGAGTGTTCAAGTTTATTTTGAGTTGGGTAGGCCGTGCTACCTACTCCGACTGTGTGTAAAGGTTATTAGGAGGGTTTTGCTTCGCCGCTCGACCGCGGCGGCGGGTGCCCGCCACTGCCCTCCGCAGCGACGGCACTCTGCCACATGTAATCACCCCCTTTTCCACACGACAGCGCTGATTATGCAGCGTGCTAGGTTGGCGAGTGACAGCTATTCTTTGCTCGTTGGTAGTGTTCCAGGCGGCTGCCCATGGTTGGTGTCCGTCTAGGGTGGATAAGCAAGTTGCGGTTGGCGTGGCAGAGCTTCGCCAGCTACGGTAGCGGGTGTCAAGCACCTCACGCAAGCACCGCGGCCGTTCAGCTCCACAAAACCGTGATGGGGAGGAATCTATGATAGGGAAGGATGGGACTAGGCAGGGCGGGTGCCATAGCCCTTTTTTGCCGCAAATACAGACTTGCGTTGCCCGGTCTCCGCCGCGTGGAGGCGGGGTTGGACTTTGGAGACCAGTAGATAGGGACAGAAGTCTCGAGTGATTTAACGTGCAGCACCTGCCCAAAGGCTTATCCACACGGCCCCCATGGGCGCGGAATTGAGATACGCTGAATAAGCGCGCTCCCACATGCCAAGCCATGCAGGAGCTACCAGTTACTACGAGGACGCGGACTCTCGTCAGCAGACAACTGGTGGTGCCGAGCCCTTTCTATGCTCTACCGGCTCAGCAGGTCGGTTCCCGAGCTGAATACCGCAGCTCACCCGTCGAGGCCCCTAACATAGTAGATAGGGACATCTAGTGTGAATCCGGTCACCGCGAAGGTGACGCGGATATGTTTCCTCGCCCTTACGGGCATACAAGCTAAACTGCCATCTACCCCCAGTCCAACCACTGTCAAGGAGAGGGGCCAAGGAAAAATCCGCACGTGCCATTGAGCCGTTTGCAATGGACGAGTTCTTTAGCCGCTAGCGAAATTCTGGTTTTACCCTCCTTTCGCTAGCGCCCACGGGGAACCACGGGGAGGCGAACTCGTGACGCGACGCCTCGCGTTCACTAAGCGAAGACCTAGGAGGAAGGATGGGAGTTGGGAGGGATGGGTAGGGGTTTGGGGTTGTTGGTGGGGACGTGAGTCGTCCCCTTCCGCGTCCTGGGGAGTACAGGTCTCTGGGGTTACCTACATGAAGCCCTTTAGCCAAAGGGCTTCCCTACAGAAGTCGGAGAAGACCTGGAATGCCTCTGGAGACGACACGAAGTGTTGTGCCGCTTCCGGCCATTTCCAGTCTCCGGCTGGGACTACCTCGCGGAGGGCTTCTCTCTGCGGTTCGAAATTAGGACAGTCGAGGAGGAAGTGATCGACCGTGTCCGATCCGTGACCACACGCGCATTCCTCACCGTCGGAAACTCCGTACGCGCGTAGGCGCGACCGGAAGTTTCCGTGGCCGGTGAGGACTTGTGTGGTGTAGTGTTTCGGTTTCGTCCACTTGGCCGCCACTCTCTCCTCTATGTTTTTGAAGAAGGCGTAGGTGGTGCGGCCCTTGTGGGAAGAATTCCACATGGATTGCCACACTTTGTACGCCTCGACCGCTAACCTACGTTTAGCATCGTCGGCCTCCGCCGGAACGACGATGCTACCTAGTCTAGCGTCTTTACCTGTGCGCGTCTCGTACAAGGCTTTGGTTTGCCTGAGCTTAACGTCAATGGGTGTAGCACCGGCCACCACGCACACGCTGTCCCACGATGACCGGCGCATACCGCCGCGATGAGAGCGCGGCGCTGTGCAGCTCTCAGCACCTTGAGCCCCCCTCCCGTGCACCGGTCGGCCCACCCGGCAGCAGCGTACGTTGTCACCGGGATGAAAACCCCACGGTACACGGCGGAGAGCGCCCCGAAGCGGAGCCCCCATTCACGCCTTGCCATTCTACCCAGTTTCGCGAAGAGCGAGCCGACCTTGTCACTTATATAGTTGCAGTGGGTTCGAACACCCATGCCCCTATCAAAGTGGACGCCGAGGTACTTGACGAAGGGTTTAAATTTCAAGGGCTTATTTCCGATCCGAATGGTTGGTGGCCCTTTAACTAAATCTAACTTGGAAGCGCGGACTGCCGTGCGTTTCCGGTCTGGGCTCGATCCTCCCCGTCGGCGTATCCTATCTCTCTCGATATATCCGCTGCGCAGGACAATCGCCTCGGATTTCTTTTCGGAGATCTCTAGCTTTGCTGATCTGCACCAACCTAGGATCAGATCAACAACTCGTTGACCTTCGATCTCTACGTCTCTACGACAGTTTCCGCCCACGAGGACGATAAGGTCGTCCGCGTATGCGACGAATCTATTCTCGACTGAGGCCTCGAGAGACCTCAAGAGATCGTCGAACATCAGGTTCCAGCACGCCGGGCCGAGGACGGAGCCTTGTGGGCACCCCCTCGTCGCGCGCTTGGAGACTCTTTCCGTTCCGACGGTGAGACTGACTTTGCGGTCCTCGAAGTAGTTGGAGACCACTTCGAAGACGTTGCGCGGGCAGTCTCGGTCCCTAAGACTCTTCAGAACTAAGGGCCACCAGACGTTGTCGGAGGCTCCGGAAATGTCGAATAGCAGCGCTATCACATGCTGATGCTCCAGGGCATCAACCATGCGGCGCAGCTCGACAATTGCATCTTCATGTAGATAGGGACAGTTTAGTGTGAATCCGGCCACCACGAAGGTGACGCGGATATGTTTCCTCGCCCGTTCGGGCATACACAACTAAGTTTCCATCTACTTCCAGCGGCCTCACGTTCAAGGGAAAGGGCCGAGGAAAAATCCGCACGTGCCGTTGAGACGTTTACAATGAACGAGTTCTTTAGTCGCCAGCGAATTTCAGTTTCCGTCCATCTGCTGGCGCCCACGGGGAACCACGGGGAGGCGAACTCGTGACGCGACGCCTCGCGTCCACTAAACGAAGACCTAGGAAATCGGGATGGGTGTTGGAATCGGGATTTTTCCTACCGGAAGCCCTTTAACCAAAGGGTTTCCCGGCAGAAGGATGCGAATACCTGGAACACCTTTTCCGACGACACGAAGTGTTGTGCCGCCTCAGGCCATTTCCAGCTTCCGCTAGGGGTGATGTCTCGCAGAGCCTCTCTCTGCGGGTCGAAGTCCTTGCAGTGGAGAAGGAAGTGGTCTACCGTGTCCGACCCGTGACCACACCCACACGCCTCACTGTCCGCAACCCCGTACGCGAAGAGGCGCGAACGGAAATCCCCATGTCCAGTGAGGACTTGTGTGGTGTAGTGGTTCGGTATCATCCACCCGGCCGCCATCCTTCTCTCGATGCTGCTGAAGAAGGTGAAAGTTGTGCGGCCTTTGTGGGAGGAGTCCCACATGGATTGCCACACCCTTTTCACCTCAGCCACGATCCTAATTTTCGCATCGTTGGTTCCCGCTGGGACCACGATGTTACCGATCCTGGCGTCCATATTTCTCCTAACCTGGTAAAGGGCTTTGGCCTGTTGTAGCTCAAGTCCGATAGGGGGGGGGGGGGGTACCGGCCATCACGCACATGCTATCCCACGATGACCGGCGGTATGCACCAGTCACCGCAATGAGAGCACGGCGCTGAGTGGTTCCGAGTATTCCCAGCTCCCCTGCCGTGCACCCTCCGGCCCATCCGGCAGCGGCATAAGTCGCTACCGGGATGAAGACCCTGCGGTACACAGCCGAGAGTGCTCTGAAACCGAGCCCTCATCCTCGTCTCGCCAACCTGCCAAGTTTCGCGAAAAGCGACCCGACTTTGTCGCTGATATATTGACAGTGGGATCGGACACCCATGTCCCTATCTAAGTGGACGCCTAGGTATCTAACTGTATTCTTGAATTTAATTGACCTCGCTCCGATCCGAATGACCGGCGGTCTCTTCTGAAAATCTACTTTCGATACGCGGACTGCTTTTCTTTTTCTATCGGGACGCGATTCTCCCCGTCGGCCTATTTTTCCCCTGTCTACGTACCCATTCCGGAGTACAATCGCTTCCGATTTCGAATCGGATATCTCTAACTTAGCTGTCTGCACCAACCTAGGATCTGGTCGACAACGCGTTGACCCTCGATCTCTAGGTCTCTGCGGCTGTTTCCCCCCACGAGGACGATGAGGTCGTCCGCGTATGCTACAAACCTATTCTCAACTGAGGTTTCGAGTAACCTCAGGAGACCGTCGAACATAAGGTTCCAGTATGCGGGGCCGAGGACGGAACCTTGCGGGCATCCTCTTGTCGCGCGCTTGGAGATCCTTTCTGTTCCTACCGCGAGACTGACCTTGCGGTCCTCGAAGTAATTGGAGATTACCTCGAAGACGTTGCGCGGACAGTCACGATTCCTAAGACTACCTAACACTTGGGGCCACCAGACGTTGTCGAAGGCTCCGGAAATGTCGAAGAGTAGTGCGATCACATGCCGATGTTCGGGGTCATCAACCATGCGGCGCAACTCGACAATTGCATCTTCAGTCGACTTTCCGCGCGTAAACCCGTACTGTCTGCTGGAGATGCGTCCCGTCGCCATCGCCGTCTGCTCTAGTCTGCTCTTAAGGAGCTTCTCAAACGTTTTCCCGATCACGGAGAGGAGGCATATCGGTCGGTAGGACTTTGGATCCTTCTCGCCCTTTCCTTCGCCTTTCAGGAGGATTCTCAGAGAGCCCACCTTCCAGGCGGAGGGGAAGACGCCCCATTGAAGGCACCCATTGAATAATCGCGTGAGTTCCCCGAGGATCGTTTTCGCGGAGGCCTTCAGGACCTGTACCTCAATGAGGTCCGGTCCTGGCGCCTTTCTATTTCCGAAGGAACGAATTGCTCCGGCCACCTGCACCAAGGAAAAGGGCGAGGCGTCGGCGGTATTCGGGGCAATTCGCGCCTCTTCCCGGAGAACCCTTTGTGTCGGCGAGTCGAGTTCAGGTCGGTCGTCAGGGACGTGGGCTTCCAGAAGCTCGCTGGTGGTTTCCAAAGCACCGGTTGTGCTTTTATTGTTGCGCCGGAGTGTGCTTATTACTTTCTCTACACGGAGTTTATTTGCCTGGAGCTTGTATACGATGCCCCAGGGCTCCGTGTTCCCGTTCGACGTCACGAAGTTTTGCCAGCTTTCCCGTTTCGCCCTCTTCACCTTCCTGCTGTAGTTCCGCAACGAAGTATGGTACTCCTGCAGTTTTTGGAGGCGGGAGGGTCCGTCTATCGTCTTATGGAAGGCACGCCTCTGCCTGTACACGGCCTTTTTGAGCTTCGTTAGCTCTTTTGTCCACCACGGGTTGGACTTTCTAAATTTCCTCTTCCTAGGCATCGAGGCGGTGCAGGCGTCAGTGATGACGGCTGTGAGCGTCTCTGCCATCCTACTTACATCTTCCACCGACCCCAAACTCAGGACTTCGAGCCTCGACCGTGAGTGGTCGGACAGGGCCTCCGAGAACCGCTCCCAATCCGCTCGACGAGTGTCGAACCGAGAGTTCGCTGTTCCCTGATTTCCCGTCGCGGCCCTAGGTGCCCGCAGTCGAATATCGATGGCGTTGTGATCGCTAGTCGTCCATTCGCTTCTTATTCTCCAGTCCCTGATGTATGGGGACATGGAGGGGGACGCCAGGGTAACGTCGATGTATGACGATCCTTTTGGCGTCCAGAAGGTGGGTGGTTGACTAGCGTCGTTAGCTACAGTTAATCTAAACGCGGAAACTAATCTTTCTAACTGCGCTCCCTTCTCGTCTGTGCTGTGCGAGCTCCAGAGCGAGGATTGCGCGTTCGCGTCGACAGAAATTATCACTCTCTTCCCGCTCAGTGCCAGGAGTACCGTCTCCAAGTGCTTGAGGTGCTTCTCTATCTCGTCTTGGTATTGAAAATAGTGAGACACCGCGTAGAAGGAGAAGCCGGGGGTCTGCACTTCCGCGCATACGCAGTGCGGGTTACTGAGCTGTGAGATGAACGTGACCTCAAAGTGAGGGTTGGGGATGGCGACAGCGGCCCACGGGGAGTGGGTTTTCACCGCCGCCACCCTCACTCCGGTCCCTAATCCGTTTACCCTATATCCTGCGCCTTGCTTACTGACGTGTAGTTCCTGCAGGAGCAGGACGTCCAGTCGCTTTTGCGCTATGAGTTCCCTGATTTCGCCCGTTACTACAGCTGAACGTCGCATGTTCAGCTGTAGGACCCTAATTCCCGTGGCTACCGGATTTCCTTTTCTTTCTTTTATTTTCTGGGCTCCACCCTGCCCTTGGGCTCCCTCAGGCCCGATATCACCTGGCCTAGGCCCTACAAACACCCTACTTGGCTCTGGGAGGTGAGGTCGCCGACCCTCAAGCGTAGACACACAGTCAGGCCCCAGTCCTTCGCAGTGGCAGCATTAGTTTCCCCCATGGAAGATGGAACACACCAATCGATTCCTGAGGTACTCATAGCGGGAACCACAGAGGGGTCTCTGCTTGCTAGCCATGCACCCCTTTGTCTGGCTTCTACCTAATGGCCGTTGGCGGTCGGCTTCCACGAGAAAAGGGATACATTAGCAACTCCCGCCTGTAGATAGGGACATTAAGTCTCTAGTGATTTAACGTGCGGCTCCTGCCCAAAGGCTTATCCACACGGCCCCCATGGGCACGGGATTGGGATATCGCCCAATCAGCGGGTCCTCGAGGGACTACCGGTATACTCCCAGGATGTAGGTCCTGTGAGCAGACAACCGGCGGTGCCGAGCGACTTTCCACGCTCTACCATCTCTGGAGGACGGTGCCCGAGCTGTACCATGCGCAGCTCACCCGCCGAAGCCCCCGGAAAGGAGCCTCTGACCAGCATTCAGCCTTACCACTGCCCCCGCGATGGTCCTACCCATGACCGGGCCGAGACAAGCCTCGGGGGCGCCCGGTCCCCGCGGTACCAGTCGTGATCACTGGTTGGATCTTTCGTAGCAAAGCTACTACCAATTTGGGAGGCCTACACTCCCGGCATTGGTCGGCCAGCGCTTCGGGTTCGTGGTGTCGCTACTCACCAAAGGTCCTTACAGGAATCAGCTGACAGGACCCGACAAGTCGTATCCTACCGACCTTTCAACCTGCAGGGAACCCCCCTGCGCCTCGGATACGCCAGGCTTCACCCGTCCACCATTTCGGCAACCTTCATCCTTCTTCTCGCAAACATATTCTTAGCCATCACACTAAAACATTCATATGTTGCCCTATCACCCAACACACTCGCCACATCCACACTTCCATCCTCACACACTTTCACACCGCTTTCATTCAACCTTCGGAGGTCATCGTACCATTTACACCTAACCAAAACGTGCTTCCAATCCTCATTTCCTTCATTACATCCACACATCCTAGTTTCACACAATCCACGTTCCCATAAAAAGTCATTCATACTTCCATGCCCAGTCATCATGAAACATACATACAAACTCGGTTCAAACTCAACATTCTTCCATGCAAAATGCACATTCTTTATATATTCATACGTTACCCGTCCTTTCTCACTTGCATGCCATCTTCGCTGCCACACCTCTCTCATTCTTTCATTCATAAATTTTTCTTTCTCACTCTCATCCATTCCAGCCATTTCATTATCACTCAATAACTCATTCTCTCCTACATTCACACCATGCTTCACTTTCCATATCATGCCTCTCCTTCTACACTCCAGGTCCCAGGGGAGTGTACCCATTAGGACCTGCATGGCTTCGGTCGAGACAGTCCTGCACACATTCAAACAGGCATACAAAACTATTCTTTGACATTTATTCATAATTTCTCTTGCATACTTGTGTCTCATCGCATCACACCATACGCTTGCACCATACATCACACACGCTTCAAACAGACCTTTGTATATCACTCTCATGCCTTTCTTCCTCATTCCCCACTCACGTTTCATTACTCTACTCATTTTCCCAACCACTTTCGTTATCTTTTCCTTCAATTGGTTCAAATGTATTTTAAATTACATTCTCTCGCTCATCCATATTCCCAAATATTTTACACATTCAACTCGCTTCATAGCTTTCTCATTCATACGCACATTCGGACATCTTGTATATGCCAAATTCCCTTTCATCATCATCATTACACTCTTACTTTCAGACACATTCACTCCCACATGTTTTCCCCATTCACAAACAATTCTCATCCATTCTGTTCCCTTCCTTTCCAGTTCCACTCGATTACGTCCTTCAACCATCAATACTAAATCATCCGCATACGCAATGCACTTACATCCTTCCATATTCAGTTTCGTCAGCAAATCATCCATCATAAGGTTCCATATAAACGGTCCACCTATGGAGCCCTGTGGACATCCACGCTCTACATGCTTCCATACTATTTCATTCACTCCAGTCATACAAACCATTCGATCCTTAAAATAGTCCTTCCATAACCCAATCTCATCACATTCAATCTGTCTTAACTTTCCAATCACGCGACTCCATTCTAAATTATCAAACGCTCCTTTAAAATCAATAAACATTCCCAGTACATACTTACAGTTACTCTGATGCACACAATCTTTCACTTTCAGCCACGCAGTTTCAGTCGATCTTCCTTTCATAAATCCCTGTTGCGCTTCATTCATTCTTCCATCTAGTATTTTCCCTAGTACTGATAATAAGCATATCGGCCTATAAGAACCAGGATCACTCTTGACTTTATCGGGAGACTTTAGTAACACAATCAGACGCGCTTTCTTCCATTCACTCGGAAATGTATCCGTTCTCAGGCACAAATCATACATACTTTTGATCCGTTCCGGAATCGCTCGCCACACTTTCCTCATCATTTCCGCATTTATACCATCGAGTCCAGGTGCCTTTCCCAGTCTCATTTCTCCAATTGCTCTCTCTATTTCATTCCATTCAAATTTTTTCTCATTCTCTTCATTCACATCATCATTCGCTACACTAGTGTTATCACTCATTACTTCATCCCTAACATTCATTCCCGATGCCGGGAAGAGATGGTCCATTATCGCACTTGCACTTTTACTCCATGTTGCAGTCATTGTTCCATTTACATACACAGTATTCAAACATTCATTTCGATCTTTCCCACGACATACTCGGTAAACGGGGCCCCACGGGTCCTCGTTACTCCATTTACTCACAAATTGCTTCCAACTTTCTTCCTTCACTCTGCAGATCTCCTTCTTGTACTCATTCACGCCTCTCTTATATTCCAACACTTTTTCATTCACATTCTCTCCTCGTCGTCGAGCAATCTGCATTTTCTTTCGCATATTCCTTACATCCTTCTTCATTCTCTCTAACTTTTCCGTCCACCACATAATCTTTCTCTTCCTTTCTTTCTGATGTATCTTCAACCACTTATCATTCGCACTATAAATCCACTGCAACATTTCGGCCACCAACTCATCCGCACTTTTTCCATTCGTCGTATTTAGTTCACTCATAATCGCACTTTCTCTTAGAACATTCATATACCCTTGCCAATCAACGTTCTTACAAGTCCACCTCCTCCCAGCATCGAAACATTCCATTCGCTCTTCATCACTTGTCATTTTAATACTCACAACATTATGGTCACTTATTCCCCATCCACACTCCACTTTCCATTCAAACTGACACCTGGCACACGAATCACTCACAACAGTCACGTCTATATCACTCTGTCCATTTGGGCCTGAGAACGTGTACCATTCACTCGGCTCGTTTATCACTTGCATTCCATTCGCTATCACCCATTCTTCTAGTTCTCGTCCACGCATTTCATTTTCTCTCGAGCGGCCAGCTCCCTTACTGTACCATAAGGGAGACACAGCATTCGCATCCATACCAAACACAATCTTTCTTCCTCGCAAACACTCACACACTGCGTCCATGTATCTAAGATACCCCTCTATATCTTCACCATATCTACAATACACGGACACCACATACAGCTCACCAAAGTGTCCCTTCAGCCATACACACACTCCATATTCATTTGTACATTCATTCACACAAACAGCTTCTATACATACGTCATTTACAACTATAGCTGATCCAACCCATTCACTCTTGTTCATAAACACTTTCATACTACCTGGCAATCCTTTCACACACCCATCTGCAAACACATATGGCTCTTGTAGCATTGCCACACTTATCCTTTTTTCATTCATGCTCACACCCAGATCACACATCACCGTATACGCCCGCTGACAGTTACACTGTATCATACTTAAACTGCCTCTACTCGTAACTAATTCTCATTCTCTCTCGTTCAGCCACACGCAGATATTCCGGACACTGTTCAGACATAACCGAGTGGTCGCACTCATTCCCTTTCAAACGACAATTACGACATACATACTTATCTCTTACGCAATTCATTCTCACATGCCCTTTTTCACAACATTTCTGACATAAATTCTCCTTTTCTTTACATTCTTTGGCAATATGCCCAAACCCACAACATTTGAAACACCTCATTACACTCACATATTCTTTAAACTTACATGCTCTCCATTTCACATACACGCGTCCTTCTTCAAATAATTTATTCATCATTTTCACATTCATTTCCACTATTACGCTTCCTACACTCACATCCTTTCTACTCCTCCTACTTACTACTCGTACTTTTTCCTTAAACTCATCCATACTCACACAGTCCTTCAAATTTTTCTCATACAACTCATTCATAAAATCTCCTGGCATTTCGTTTGGGACATCGAATATCATGATCTTCGGTCCAATTTTTCTCGGCATCTCGACCTTCAACCCCACTTTGGAAAACTTCTCACAGTCTCGCACTTTCTTTAACTCATCCATACTGACTGTCTCGATAGCCAATCCACCGCTTCTAATCTTTCGTACCGCTTTCACCCTCACATTCAGTTTCTTGCTTACTTCATTCATCACCTTCTCTCTCACTTGCTCACTGGTCATTTTTACCTTGTCATCCTTTGGTTTCACAATTACCGCATACTTCTTCTCTTTTGTTTCATTCACTCTACTTTTTTCACTCTGCTTTATCACATTCACTCCAGCAACACTTGCATACGTCCTACTCGATGTAACAGGCACACTTGCGTTTTTCACACATTCTTCTAATCTTCCTTTTAGTCTCTCATTCTCGCATATCAGCCTCATCATGCATTCTTCATATTCACTCACACAGTTCAATACAAGTTCACTCACACCTTTCGACACGCGGTTTGTTTCATTGAATATGCACTTCCTCAATTTCTCACCCACTGTTCGCATACACATCATCTCATTCGCTTCCGCATCCCGGACATTCGTTGTTTCACATACACTCATAGTCGACCTCATACTTCTTTCATCCTCATCACTCGACTCATTCTCTGCTATTTTTCGCCTCTTGCTCAGACTTCTCTTTCAGAAGTGCTCTTTCAGCACTTCCCGGCTCCCTATTGCTACTTTCTCCCACCTCCTCACTCCTTCCCTCCCCCAAAATAGTCTCCAAGTTAATTTTAGAATTTTTTTTCCTCATATTATTCCCACGAGTATGGGGGATAGACGGTCAACCTGGGCAGAGCCCCCTATGCCCAGGCAAGGCTATATACAAGTAAACTTCGCCCGGCGTTCAGAGGTTGGTCGCTAGTGGCTGGTGCACCCACCAGCCACACCCCGATGCCATCGATCGGGGTGTACCCCATCGCCGCGCACCATAGCTTAGGGTTAGGGATTTTTTAGAGAGGTTGTCATCCTCGCGGTCCGGCCGGTTAAGGCAAGACCCCCGGGCCCGTGAAACATGACCACGGGCTTACGGTATGAGGTTCAATTTTAGTCTGGCCTCTCACCTCAAGCCACTCCGGCTAGGTTAGACCTGCCAGGGAATCAAGTTCCCCGCCGGCACAGCCTTGAGGATCATCGAGGCTCGCAAGCCCCCCCACCACGACAAGGTACGAACCACGGGGGGGGGGTGTAGATAGGGACAGAAGTCTCTAGTGATTTTACGTGCGGCAACTGCCCAAAGGCTTATCCACACGGCCCCCATGGGCGCGGAATTGAGATACGCTCAATAAGCGCGCTCCCACATGCCAAGCCATGCAGGAGCTACCAGTTGCTACGAGGACGCAGACTCTCGTCAGCAGACAACTGGTGGTGCCGAGCCCTTTCTATGCTCTACCGGCTCAGCAGGTCGGTTCCCGAGCTGAATACCGCAGCTCACCCGTCGAGGCCCCCAACAACTTGAGGCAGGGACAGAACAAGGAGGGAGGGAAGAGGTAAGGGTGTAGATAGGGACAGTTTATTGTGAATCTGGCCACCGCGACGGTGGCGCAGATATGTTTCCTCGCCAATGTTGGCATACACAATGAATGGTTACCTACCCCCCGACGGAACAGCTACGAGGGGTCCGAACGTGGGTAAATCGCCGCCTTCGCTCATCGTTCATTAGGCTGGGTACGGAAGACCCAGTCTTAATTCCGTGTCCGTGTAAGGAGTGTTCAAGTTTATTTTGAGTTGGGTAGGCCGTGCTACCTACTCCAACTGTGTATAAAAGGTTATTAGGAGGGTTTTGCTTCGCCGCTCGACCGCGGCGGCGGGTGCCCGCCACTGCCCTCCGCAGCGACGGCACTCTGTCACATGTAATCACCCCCTTTTCCACACGACAGCAATGATTATGCAGCGTGCTAGGTTGGCGAGTGACAGCTATTCTTTGCTCGTTAAGGGAACTAGGCGGCTGCCCATGGTTGGTGCCCGTCGAGGTTGAGTAAGCAAGTTGCGGTTGGCGTAGCAGAGCTTCGCCAGCCACGGTAGCGGGTGTCAAGCACCTCACGCAAGAACCGCGGCCGTTCAGCTCCACAAAACCGTGATGGGGAGGAATCTATGATGGGGAAGGATGGGACTAGGCAGGGCGGGTGCCATAGCCCTTTTTGCCGCAAATATAGACTTGCGTTGCCCGGTCTCCGCCGCGTGGAGGCGGGGTTGGACTTTGGAGACCGGAGATAGGGACAGTTTAGTGTGAATCCGGCCACCACGAAGGTGACGCGGATATGCTTCCTCGCCCGTTCGGGCATACACAACTAAATTTCCATCTACTTCCAGCGGCCCCACGTTCAAGGGAAAGGGCCGAGGAAAAATCCGCACGTGCCATTGAGACGTTTACAATGGACGAGTTCTTTAGCCGCCAGCAAATTTCAGTTTCCATCTATCTGCTGGCGCCCATGGGGAACCACGAGGAGGCGAACTAGTGACGCGACGCCTCGCGTCCACTAAACGAATACCTAGGAAATCGGGATCGGTGTTGGAATCAGGATTTTTCCTACCGGAAGCCCTTTAACCAAAGGGTTTCCCGGCAGAAGGATGCGAATACCTGGAACACCTTTTCCGACGACACGAAGTGTTGTGCCGCCTCAGGCCATTTCCAGCTTCCGCTAGGGGTGATGTCTCGCAGAGCCTCTCTCTGCGGGTCGAAGTCCTTGCAGTGGAGAAGGAAGTGGTCTACTGTGTCCGACCCGTGACCACACCCACACGCCTCACTGTCCGCAACCCCGTACGCGAAGAGGCGCGAACGGAAATCCCCATGTCCAGTGAGGACTTGTGTGGTGTAGTGGTTCGGTATCATCCACCCGGCCGCCATCCTTCTCTCGATGCTGCTGAAGAAGGTGAAAGTTGTGCGGCCTTTGTGGGAGGAGTCCCACATGGATTGCCACACCCTTTTCACCTCAGCCACGATCCTAATTTTCGCATCGTTGGTTCCCGCTGGGACCACGATGTTACCGATCCTGGCGTCCATATTTCTCCTAACCTGGTAAAGGGCTTTGGCCTGTTGTAGCTCAAGTCCGATAGGGGGGGGGGGGTACCGGCCATCACGCACATGCTATCCCACGATGACCGGCGGTATGCACCAGTCACCGCAATGAGAGCACGGTGCTGAGCGGCTCCGAGTATTCCCAGCTCCCCTGCCGTGCTAAACCTGTGCTAATCAGAAGGAGTCGCCGTCTTCCGTGGGAATTAATTTACCTTTCTGATGGGACTTAAGTCCCATTCTCTTAACGTTAGTGGCCGCACTTGATACCTCCAACTGATTTGCGCGCTGCAGCCCCTGCCAAGGAGTTTATCTGAAAAAAAAAAAAAAAAAAATCTGAGCCCGGGGTTTTTTTACGGACGCTTTGAAAGATGGTGCATTGGTAGCTATGGAGTTTATCTGTTTTTTTTTCTTGCTACCTCCATTTCTTCGGCCACCTGCACCGGATTGTCAGCGAAGGCCGAGATAGAAACATTTTCGTCACCCATCATAACGCCCTCCGTTGTCTCGTCTGTGGTCTTCATTATGTGAGTCGGCTATGATGCTAAAGGTCTGCTTGACCCCTCTGTTCAGGACCAGTCATCGTACATGTCCCTAATATACTTTCTGATGATTGCCGGAATGCCCTTAAGCACCAGCCTATCCTCCTTAGCTGAATGGGGGACGGTATCAAAGGCTTTGGCTGTATTGACGATAGTCACCACGTCACCACTTTTCTCTTTCGTCACTCTCATGACCCTGGCCAATATGGAAATGTTAAGCTTACAACCATCCTTTTTTGTGAATCTCTTTTGTCCTAGTGCTGTTCGTAATTTTGGTTCGTAATATTTTTTCTAGTGGGCGAGAAAATATCCTACCCAGTAGCGATCCTATAGCAATAAGCCGCCGGTTTTGCACATCTTTAGAATCTTTACCCGGTTTTGGTATGAGAGTGGTCCTATCCCCCCCCCCCCCAATTGTGTTGTGTAGGATCCGAACTGCACTAATAGGTTGTAAAACTTGACCAGGGCATGAAGGAGTGAGCAACATACTCGTCCCAGAGGTAAGATGGTCTGCCTAGCCCGCAGCAGCATACGTTACGATTGGAAGGGACAGTCTGCGGTACATATATGTAGTACGTATGGCCCGATGCCTCAATCCCCAGTTCGACTTGGCAATCTTTGCTAGCGTATTCAGCGTTCGCACAGACTTAGCACTCAAGTACTCAACATGGGAATAAGTTTCCAGTCCGTAATCGAAGTACACATTATGATACCTAACGGAATCTTTCATGGCGATACTCCGATCTCCTACTTTTAAAAAGGCGGCGTTTCTCTATTGAACTAGCCTTTCAAGAACATCACCTTGGTTTAGGCTGCAGACATCGACAATTTTTGCTGGTCGCACCAGCGAGAAATGATGTCCGCCACCAATTGGAGAATGCTTTCTAGATCTGCACTGTTATTCGCGTAGACCAGGACGAGCAGATAGTCTGCATAGGCTACGAGCCCACAAGAAGGTCCGGTGTTCGATAGGAGATGCAAAACCTTATCGAAGATTCAGTTCCCATAGCTCGCACCGAGAATCGATCCCTGTGGACAACCTTTGTTGACTTTCTTCTTCATTGCGTTGAGTATGCTCGGCCATCAGGCATTGCCAAAGGCTTCAGCGATGTCGAAGAGCAGACCCATGACATACTTTTCTTCACGACTGGACACAAGCTCCCTCAGCTTTACCACGGCATCAGTCATGGATCGCTGCGGCCTGAATCCGTATTGCTGATCAGAGGCGTAGTCTGGGTGCCAGAACAAGTTAGTTAATCGCATCACGATCAGCTTCTCCAAGACTTTACCTACTACCGAGAGTAAGCAGATTGGCCTGTAGGACTCCGTCCTAGGTCTGTCAGTCCCTTTCATTATCGTAATAATGGACCTAAATTTCCATCTAGCAGGAAAGATTCCGTGTTCCAGGCATCCGTTGTAGAGTCGGAGGAGTTCATGGCGGATCATTCGACTCGAGCGTTTTGAAACCTCCGGCTCAATTCGGTGAAGGTCCAGATACTTTCCGCTCTTCAGTCGGGTTGACCGCCGCGCTAAGCATCGAGTGAGTGAAAGGACTTGCGTTCTCTCTTACCGGCGCGGAAGCAGCTTCCCTCCTGACGCGCACATGATTCAGAGAGTCGTTCTCGGTCGAGTCGTCTGGAATTAGCGGTGGAGTCCCAGTCTGTCGTGAAACCCAGGGCAGTACGAATGTTAGAGACGACTGCGCCAACGGTCATCTTCTGCCTTGTGATCTTATACATAACGACGCAAGGTTCTAGTAGCTCTAATAGCGGCTTTGTAGGTCTTCCTCTGTTTAAGATACTCGGTCCTCGTGGCCACCTTCTGCTTATCCGAACATGCCAGATTCTGGGAGGCTCGTCTAAGTTTGCGGACTCGCCTCTTCTGTCTTGTCAAGTCTGTAGTCCAACATGGGACGGATTTTGAGTGCCATCGCTTGGTTGGCATTGAGGAATTACACGCTTGGATGGTCGTCTTTTGATCTTCTGTGCAAGATGTTCGACTTCCCCTCTATTCAGTGGAACTGGGGATAGATTCCTCTTGCATTACAGCAGCGCCTTATCGGACTCGTTTGCGCTTTCGAGCCGGTATCTCGGTTTCGTCAATGCCTATCTTCAAAGAAAACTATCACTTGGTGATCACTAGTCTTCAGATCCTTGCGGACTTTCCAACCTCGCACCTTGTCGCATACATCAAGTGTAGCTAGTGTGACGTCGATGTAAGACTGTCCACTAGGGCTGGAAAACGGCTGAGCGTTTCCAGTCTCGTTCAAGACAACCAAGCCATGGCTCACGATAAACTCTTCGAGCTTACGGCCTCTCGCGTCCGTCTTCGCGCTACCCCACAGGGTTGATTTTGTGTTGACGTCGGCGGAGATAATGACTCGGCTGTGCCTCAGTGCATTAAGAGCTCTCTCCAATCGTGCCAGACCGGATTCAACTTCTTCAGAGCATTGGAAATACTGGCTGATCAGAAAGAAACTCCCAAACGAGCCTGAAATGCTAGCACAGGATATATGCGTGTCGCAAAAGTTAGACACCTTAACCACGGTTAGATCCGGGCTTCTGATCGCTATTGCAGCCATCGCCGGATTACCTGCCGTGATCAGCCTCGTTCTCAAGCCTAGCCCGGGCACTGTATCCCGCCAGCTATATAGCTCTTGTGCGAGCAACACATCCGTCCCTCTCTTATGGATTTCAGTCCGAACCTCGTCGGCCATGTTTCGAGCCCGCTGCATATTATGCTGCATGATTCGAATGACTCGTGAACGTAGTCGGTGGTTTGTACTAATTATTCGTATTTTGTTCGGGATATCTCCAGAGCTAGCGCTTCCTGATAGGAGGCGCAAGCCGGGTCCCGGGACTTGTGCTTGTAGTCTCGCCCTCTGTCCTTAGAGCAAACCAGAGGTTTGATCTTCTTGCTACAAGCGCGAAGATATGCCCCTTTTCGGTGCAGTGACCGCATACATCCTCTTTGAACTTGCAGCGCTTGCTTGCCCGAAGCGCTGGTACCGATAGCACCGTAGTATCGAGACGTAGTCTTGCACGCGGCAGGAACTCCATCCGAGGTACATCCGGCCATCTCTCTGTTTCAGTCGCAGACGGATCTGCAGATTGACGGCCACAACCCAGTTAGCTGTCTCCGGGGTCTTGCCAGCCATGTGGCTGACTCTGATCCCCGATGACACATCTTTTTGAGTCTTTTCGCAGAGATTTTGAGTTCCCTTGGACGCGCTTTTTGGTCCGCCCTGACCGCGGCGAGCTGACCTTTGTCGAAGCTGTTCCTTTGGACCAGCTCCAGGACCAGCTCGTTGATTGCCTCAACCTCGGATAGGATGTTCGATCTGGACGGAGATCGACACGGGTCGAATGGAGAAGGTCCGCATCTCGGATACCTTCCCAAAGGGTTCGCCTCGAATGAGATCGAGAGGCAATCCCTTGCGCCTGGAGATCGCCCCCTCGCTCTCTTTGATTTTTTGGTGACGATTTTCCAGCCGTCACTTGCTTTTCTTTTTTTTTTATCGTGGGGGAAATCTGCTGGCCAGACACCCCCGCCCCGCGCGGGGGGGCGGGACGGGGGTAGTGCGAGGTATGACCCGCTAAAACCCCCACGGCGGCCTAGGGCGCTGGCGATTACTGGGGGAGCCACGGGAACTCTTAACGAACACAACCGCGGCTCCCCCTCGCCTGGCCGGCCACCAGGATGGAATGGCGGTGGCCGGCCGCGTCCCGGGGGGAGATTTATCCTCCCCCATGAATAATCTTGGTTCGGCGGTGCAAGGGGCCGCACCCCGCACCGCATCGTCACGACGGCCGCTTTTCAATGAGGGTGCCCAGGGCCCTCGCCCTGGGTACGGCGGCCGTCGGAGGCGACGATGTTCGTCGCCCCACTCCCGGAATAGGGAGGACATCTTCGGTTGGCGGGCGGCGGGCAATTAAACCAGCATAATCTGGTACACTCGCCGCCCGCCTATTCTCAGCTGCTCGGGGGGGGGGCTCTAGGCGTGGGAGCACACGCCGCACGCCCCGCTCACGGCGACCCCGCTCGGCAGCCTCCTTCTGCAACATTACCTGTTCGCAGAAGGCGATGGCTGCCGCCCATTTTCTCGGGCTCTCCAGCATGGCCCCAACTAAGCTGGAGAGAGCGAGGTCGCGACCAACTTCTCTTCTTAGGACTCGGCGCAGCACTGAAAAGGCGGGGCACACCCCCAGTGTATGCTGCGCCGAGTCCTCCTCCGCGCCACAGTGGTGGCACACCGTCGTCGCTTCCCGACCGATGCGACACAGGTAGACACCGAAGCAACCATGCCCGGTGAACACCTGCGTCGCACGGTAGGAGAGCCTGCCAAACCGCCTCTCCCGACACGAGGTGAAGTGCCGCAGGAGAGCTCCAGGGACGCGCTCGCCGGCATGGGAACAAAGCTCCGCATGCCATCTGGCGAGCGCAAGTCCCCGGGCCTGGAGCTCGAAGCACTGGACCGCCTCCTGCTCCGGCGGGTCCCTCCGAGCCCGGCCAGCGATGCATATGCGCCTATAAATATAGGCACGCATCGCCGCCTGCAGCTCGAAGGGAATTTCACCCGCCAGAGCAAGCGCCGCCACGGTAGACGTGGTGCGGTAGCCTCTTATGAGGCGAAGGGCCATCTGCCTCTGAAGCCGGCGCAACAACAGTGTGTTGCGCCGGTTTGCCCTCACAGACGGCGCCCAAATCAGGGCGCCGTACAAGGTCATGGACCGCACCACGCCCAGGTATAGGCGGCGCACCATATCGCCCGCCCCCCCCCCCCACGAGATTGGGCAACAGGCGGCCTAGCTCAGCCGCCGCCCTCTCAACTCGGGGGACGGGGCGGCCGAAATGCGCTCCGAACCTCCAGTGGCTGTCGAGGATCAGTCCGAGATACTTGATCTCAGACTTCAGCTCGACGCAGGCTTCTCCAACCCGGATCCACGATCCGGCCGGTGGCCGCGACAGAGGCCGTCCAAACCAGACGGCCTCGGCCTTCTCGGGGCCATCTTCAGCCCCAGATCGTGGATCCTCGCAACGACGGCTGCCACCTGCCTTGGGGCATCGTGTACAAGCTGCAAGCGAACAAGCTCCGTGTCGAGAGGGTGATCAGCACCCTCCGGCGAGGCAACGAAAACACCACGAGCGCGATAGAGACCGCCAACACGCTTCTGGAAGCACACGTCCCGGACGACCGGCCGGAAGATGACACGCCCGAGCAGCGAGATACTAGAGAGAACGCGCGAGTCGCGTCAAACACCGCGGACGCCTCTCCGTTTTCACCGGACGAGGTCGCGGGAGCGATTCGCACGTTCAAAAACGACAAGGCACCAGGACCGGACCTTATCGAGGTCCGAGTGCTGAAGGCCGCCGCGAAAATAGTGTTAGGACAATTAGTTCGCCTCTTCAACGGGTGCCTTCGTTGGGGCGTCTTTCCCCCCACCTGGAAGGAGGGCTCCCTCAGAGTGCTCCTGAAGGGAGAGGGCAAGGACGTGAAGGACCCAAAGTCCTACCGACCGATCTGTCTCCTCTCCGTCGTAGGGAAAACCTTCGAGAAGCTCCTTAAGAGCCGACTCGAACAGACGGCGATGGCAACGGGACGCATCTCCAGCAGACAGTACGGCTTCATGCGCGGAAAGTCGACTGAAGATGCAATTGTCGAGCTGCGCCGCATGGTTGATGCCATGGAGCATCGGCATGTGATAGCGCTGCTATTCGACATTTCCGGAGCCTTCGATAACGTCTGGTGGCCCTTAGTTTTGAAGAGTCTTAGGGATCGAGACTGCCCGCGCAACGTCTTCGAAGTGGTCTCCAACTACTTCGAGGACCGCAAAGTCAGTATCACCGTCGGAACGGAAAGAGTCTCCAAGCGCGCGACGAGGGGGTGCCCACAAGGCTCCGTCCTCGGTCCGGCGTGTTGGAACCTGATGTTCGACGATCTCCTGAGGTCTCTCGAGGCCTCAGTTGAGAATAAATTCGTCGCCTACGCGGACGACCTCATCGTCCTCGTGGGCGGAAACTGCCGTAGAGACCTAGAGATCGAGGGTCAACGAGTTGTTGACCTGATCCTAAGTTGGTGCAGATCAGCAAAATTAGAGATCTCCGAGAAGAAGTCCGAGGCAATTGTCCTACGCAGCGGATATATTCAGAGAGACAAAATAGGCCGACGGGGAGGATCGCGCCCAGACCGTAAACGCACGGCAGTCCGCGCTTCAAAATTAGACCTAGTTAAAAGGCCACCGACCATTCGGATCGGAAGTAAGCCCTTAAGTTTCAAACCCTTCGTCAAGTACCTCGGCGTTCACTTTGATAGGGGCATGGGTGTTCGAACCCACTGCAACTACGTAAGTGACAAGGTCGGCTCGCTCTTCGCGAAGCTGGGTAGACTGGCGAGGCGTGAATGGGGGCTCCGCTTCGGAGCGCTCTCCGCCGTGTACCGCGGGGTTTTTATCCCGGTGGCAACGTACGCTGCTGCCGGGTGGGCCGACCGGTGCACGGAGGGGGAGCTCAAAGTGCTGAGAGCCGCACAGCGCCGCGCTCTCATCGCGATGACCGGCGCATATCGCCGGTCATCGTGGGACAGCGTGTGCGTGGTGGCCGGTGCTGTACCCATTGACGTTAAGCTCAGGCAAACCAAAGCCTTGTACGAGACGCGTAAAGGTAAAGACGCCAGATTAGGTAGCATCGTCGTTCCGGCGGGGGCCGACGATGCAAAGCATAGGCTAGCGGTCGAGGCGTACAAGGTGTGGCAATCCATGTGGAATTCTTCCCACAAGGGCCGCACCACCTACGCCTTCTTCAAAAGCATAGAGGAGAGAGTGGCGGCCAAGTGGACGAAACCGAACCACTACACCACGCAAGTCCTCACCGGCCACGGACACTTCCGATCACGCCCACACGCGTACGGAGTTTCCGACGGTGAGGAGTGCGTGTGTGGTCACGGATCGGACACGGTCGATCACTTCCTCCTCGACTGCCCCAATTTCGAACCGCAGAGAGAAGCCCTCCGCGATGTAGTTCCAACCGGAGACTGGAAATGGCCGGAAGCGGCACAACACTTCGTGTCGTCTCCAGAGGCATTCCAGGTTTTCTCCGACTTCTGTAGGGAAGCCCTTTGGCTAAAGGGCTTCACATAGGTACCTCCAAACACCTGCACCTCCCAGGACCCAGAAGGGGACGATTCACGTCCCCACCAATTAATTACCCCAAACCCCTACCCATCCCTCCCAACTCCCATCCTTTCTCCTAGGTCTTCGCTTAGTGGACGCGAGGCGTCGCGTCACGAGTTCGCCTCCCCGTGGTTCCCCGTGGGCGCTAGCGAAAGGAGGTAAAACCATAATTTCGCTAGCGGCTAAAGAACTCGTCCATTGCAAACGTCTCAATGGCACGTGCGGATTTTTCCTTGGCCTGTCTCCATGACAGTGGTTGGACTGGGGGTAGATGGTAATTTGGCTGTGTATGCCCGCAAGAGCGAGGAAACATATCCGTGTCGCCTTCGCGGCGACCGGATTCACACTAGATGCCACCGCAACCTCCGCTCGTCGGATGGTCCTCTCGAAGGTGTCCCCGACGGTGACCACCAACGTGTCGTCTGCATAGCAGACAAGGGTGGCACCGTCGGGCAGGGAGGCCTTCTCCAGGACCGCGTTATACCCCATGTCCCACAGCAGTGGTCCTAGCACGGACCCCTGTGGGACCCCGCAGTCCACCTCCCTCCGAATTATCCCGTACCGGCCCAGGTATTCTACCCACCCGTCCCGCAGGTAGGCCCCGATCACCCGCCTCAGATAGGGAGGCACCTGATGCTCGACCAGGGCCTCCCTAATGGCGGACCAGGGCAGGGTGTTGAAGGCATTGACGATGTCAATGGACACCGCCAAGCACACCCCGCCCCGTGCCACGGCATTGTCCGAGAGGGACTTAAGGGCCCGGGTCGCCGCACACTATGACGACCCACACATAGAAGAAAACCATATACGTATATTAGTTTTAGAGGTTTCTATCGACCAAAACTGACGCTTTAATATCGAAGTATGCAGTTCACAAGTGGAAAATTTAGATTCCGGAAAGACTAAACGACTGGGCTTCGGATGTAGAAATATCCGTTTTGCAGTTATTGCGGAGATATTTGCAATATTCGGCCAGAGTGGTGTCAATCTCACGAGCATGACGTCATAAGATGGCCGCCGCTAACAGTTTTTCGTAAATATCGAGAGATATAGAGCTCGAATCGAAAATTCACAACCGAAGCCCAGTAGATAAGGCACGTGCAAAGGCAATGGAGTGTATTTTCAGTTGATTTCTTAGTTAATTAAGACACAGGAGTAGTTGATAGGAATTGTATCCGAAACACCAACTCGAGCTTCCGACATTTCTCACTGCTAGCGTCACAGTTCTCTTCCAACCAACAAGCTGCACCACAGCGAGCTTGCCGGTATAGTTACTTACAGTCGATAATACCGATCGACACAAATTACATAGTTTTATACTTCCATTCCAAATATTTTGACCATTACTATACCAGGGGAAGGTGGCGTGCGGGGCAGTCGTGAGCGGCGCGGCAGTTCCAGCAAGAACGCTCGTCGAATATTGTAAATATCTCAACAATAATAAAGAAATGGTCATTTCTACAACCGAAGCCCAAAAGCTTAGACTTTTCTGAATCGAAATATCCAACTCCCAAACTGCTCACTGGAATATTGGCACGTCCATCTTGGTTGATACGAACAGTTGTCACGAAGATATTCTGCCGCGCGCTAGGTTTCTTGACCAGGGGAAGGTGGCGTGCGGGGCAGTCGTGAGCGGCGCGGCAGTTCCAGCAAGAATGCTCGTCGAATATTGTAAATATCTCAACAATAATAAAGAAATGGTCATTTCTACAACCGAAGCCCATCAGCTTAGACTTTTCTGAATCGAGATGTCCAACTCCCGAACTGCTCACTGGAATATTGGCACTTCCATCTTGGTTGATACGAACAGTTGTCACGAAGTTAGGGTGGATTGGTGTTTATTTCATCTTGTTTATTAATTTATTATCAAAATAAAAATGGATTAAATTCTGTGTTAGTGCTCGTGGTGCTCCTTGTGAGCGTCGAGCTTTGTAGAAGTTTGCACGTGGTGTGCCGTCTGAGTAATATGGTTTTTCTGTGTCTTGTGAGTCCCTTATAGTCTCGTGTGTGGTGAGTCCCTTGTGGCCTCGTGTGTAGCGAGTCCCTTGTGGCCTCGTGTGTAGTGAACCGTCGGTGCTGACGAGGTTCTTCTCCTGACTGGGTTGTCTTGTCTCTACTCTTGTCTGTCCCTCTTGTCTGTCCCGTTAGTCTGTTCGTCTTGTCTGTTCCGCTAGTCTGTCTTGTCTTGTCTGTCCCGCTTGTCTGTTCCGCTAGTCTGTTTTGTCTGTTTTCTAGAGGACCGGAGTCATGCCTAATATCACCTCGGTCCTCCCTACTTCTCTTAACCTAGGGTGGGCGGCAAGGAATTACGGTCCAATCACTGCAATCCCAAATCCAGTGAGACTGCCCCAAAACGGTGGGCCGAGAGTTAGGAGGGAGACTGGCAAAATAACTCCTGCTAGACATCCCGCGTTGATGGGCCTACGTGCCCGAACAATGCCATTAATTGACTGGACCGTAATCAAGGACCAGGAGACGTTATGACGGTGCCGCACGTGCTCGGGAACGGCCCGGGACAGACCCATACCGTCCGGGTACCCAAGCACATGGCCCCTGCCATAAATCCTGGCCACTTGGCCGTAACATTCTGGGACTCTAACAATTTTAAGTAATCGGGTTGGTGATGTAGGAATTTTAATATTAATTGGTATTATTTCTATTTATGGTTCTTGACATTTATTATTGTATAGGTTAAGATTTTTATGTATATAGTTCGTTTATTTAAAAAAGTGAGGGTGATGGAGCAATTCGGAAGTAAAATAAATAACAGGAATGATAAAAATTATGTTTTATTCATAAGAATGAATTAAAATTAATCCTTTGCGCTCGAGCGGGGCCGATACGGCGCCCGGCCGATTTGAAGTGTCACCTCGGGCTGCGCTGCTGCGGCACTCGGCTGATTTGAAGTCTCAAATTGCGGGACGCTCTTGCGGCAAGTGTCAACTCGAGCGATACTGCTACGCCGCTATGGTCGTTTGTAACTCGATCTGCTTATTTACGATGAGCGATAAGATATTTTTCTCGGAAATACTTTCGTGGACTAGGCTTGGCTGGCATTGTAGCCAAATCTTGGCTCAGTTTAGTTAGTCTCAGCGTTGCATTCGCTTGAAACAGTCTTGCCAGTAAAAATAGTAGCTAAAAAGTGTTTGAGCCCTAAAAATATGGAGGAAGAACAAATCAGCTCAAGTTCGGACGAATTCGATTTTGCCGCTTTGGATGAAGAAATTACGCTGATTTCCGACGGATTACGCCGTGAAACGAACGAATCCAGTGAAGATAGTGATACAGTAAGAGGTGTGAGAGGGCGAAAAATTAGAATTATAGAGAGCGACAGTGAAGTTGAAAGTGATGCTGAAAGAGAAATTGAAAATGAAGCTGCGGAAGGTGCAAGCAGTTCAGCATGGGTACTTTGCGAAGACTACGACGAAGTGCCGTCAAACATACAATTTATACCTGGCGAAAATCCCACAGCATCACGAATACTTTCGAAAATAAAAGAACCACAGGATTTTTTTTAACTGTTTTTCACACATGATCTCGTGAAAAAAATTATTTCTGAAACAAATGTCTACGCAAAAACAAAATTGGAAGGGAAGACACTGTCTGCGAATTCCGTATGGCGAAGCTGGCGTTATGTCACCAACGAGGAATTCTGGGCATTTATTGCTGTCATAATAAATATGGGGACAATGCCGTTAGCCAATTTACAGGAATATTGGTCGCGGAATAACGTCAGCTATATTCCGTTCTATTCGGAGACATTTACAAGGGACCGATTCAGTCAAATATTCTGGATGCTCCATCTTCAAACTATTGCAACGCGCAACACCAATCCGCGAACGCGCCTACAACGCGTAAGTTGCTTCTTGGATTATATCAACGGGAAGTATTTGGATTATTTTACACCGGGCGAACAAATATGTGTGGACGAGTCAACTATAAAATTCAATGGTCGAATTTCGTTCATCACGTACAATCCGAAGAAACCGACAAAATGGGGTATCAGAGTTTATACTCTAGCTGACTCAAAGACTGGCTACATTTGCTGTATTTTGCCATATTATGGATCGCTAACAACAGAGCTCTTGGTCAGACCCGATTTACCAGTGTCAACAAGAATTCCGTTACATTTGTATCAAATGTTGTTGGATGAAATTCCAGGTGCTCAGGGGCACCATATGTTCACGGACCGCTATTACACCAGTTATTTCTTAGCTCAAGAACTAGCCAAACTGAAGTGTAACATTACTGGAACAATCTTAGCAAACAGAAAAGAATTGCCCAAAGAAATAAAAAAGCCGAAGTTTTTGACAAAATCCACGGTCGCGTATCGACGGGGCAACACCTTAGTTTTAGGGTGGAAAGATAAGAGGGTTGTCACTTGTTTGACTACGAGGGGTGACACTGGAATGACGACGGTCAAAAGAATTACACGAGGTGGTGTGTTGATCGGGCGGACCAATATGCATCAACCTATTGTTTCCTGCGAAAATCGCTTAAATGGTGGCGTAAACTATTTTTTGGGGGCATGGAAATTTGCCTGATCAATTCATACATTTTATATAAACTAGAGACGACAAAAAAGGGGGAAAAGCCACTGAGCCATTTGCGATTTCTGAAAACGATTGTCGACCAATTGAGAGGATCATATCGCCAGCAACGAGAGCAAGCGTCTACGTCGCATTCCGATGAAATCCGACTAAACGGGAAGCTTCACGTAATGCTAAAAGGGCCTAAAAGGGACTGCAAGGTTTGTTCTGACCGTATCACGCCTGGAGGTAGGCGGGAAATGTCATATTACTGTGATACGTGTCCTGATAAACCTAGGATGCATCTTGGATATTGTTTTACAAGATATCACACCAAAACTAATTACAGAGTGTAATATTTATCAAAGTTTGTTGTTTTCAACATATAAATAAGTATACTAGTGAAATATTATTATTTTTATACATTTATTTGTTAATCAATATTTTTAAACTACTTCTAAAATATTTGCATAATTTGTCCGCAATCGTCTCGAGTTGCTGGTTTGCTGACAGTGCAGTGAAAGATCAGCTGTACGTTGTACAAGGTCAGTGCCCTTCGACATCGTGAATTTCAGCCAGCAAATGCATCCTCAACTAAATGGGTGAGTTTCTTACTGATAATATTTTTCATATCTCTCTAATAAACAAATGCTTTACGTCCCTTAACGCGATTATTTATTATTAAATCAGCTTTGCAAATCATTCGTTGAATTCTGTTCGTACACGGAATTATTCAAATTAAAAAGATAATTAAAAGATAATTAAAAACACTAACTTTATTTTAATTAACCCTGATACAAAAAGTACAAAAATCACTTTTACTTATATTAATATTACTTTATTCTTCTACAACACACGCACACACATTTTAAAATCATTACATTTAATAAAAATTAACGATATATTTGGCGCTCCCTCCTCTCCCTCCTCTTCCTCCTCTTCCTCCCCTACTTCCTCTTCCTCCTCTTCCTCCTCTTCCTCCTCTTCCTCCTCTTCCTCTTCTTTTTTCCCCTTTTTTGCCCCTCTTCTGGGGGCCATAAACAGTTTTTTTTTTAAGTTTTTTCAGCTCTCTCTGCAACGTATAAGTATATATTATTATTATTATTTGTTATTATACATATATTACTGTATTAAATTATATATAAAAGTATTTTTCATTTACTTACATTAGCAGCCACTAGGTTCGCCAGGTTAAGCCTAGCTGTCCCCCGAGCCAGCGGGCCTAATATATTTCGCCACTGCGACTGTAACATAACAGCAGAAATAGAAGTATATATATTATAATTATACATTCTGTTTTTTACACATATATTGCATATACTTACAGCTCTCCCAGACTCGTACGCGGCAGCGATTTCTCGCTGCCGCGCCAGAATTGAGTCGAGCGATTCTGCGGCGTTCTCCGCTGCCGCGGTTGCTGTTGTAGCGGAGCTCGTCTCCGCTGCTGCGTTACACGTAGTTGTTGCGGAGGTTGCCTCCGCTGCTGCGTTACACGTAGTTGTTGCGGAGGTTGCCTCCGCTGCGGCGTTAGTTGTAGCTGCGGAGGCTGCCTCCGCTGCTGCGTTAGTTGTAGCTGCGGAGGCTGCCTCTGCTGCTGTGACCGTGTTGTTCAGTATAATATTTTCCATTTTATTTGTAATGTTATCCATGGTTCTAAAAAAAAAATAATATTATTAACACATTGCGGACGGCTCACGAGATATCTCGTTTAATCGGCAACAAGCAACCAGCCGCAAATATTTCTGTTACGTAACCATGGTAACGAAGCCTCTCGCATTCCTAAGTAATTGTAGCGAAGCAAATGAATCATTCCAAGAATGTAAAAAATCTTATATAGTAAACAGATATATAAACTATGTATATATAGTATTATTTAAGAATACTAAATGCAAATTAGAAATGTGTGTTAAAATAAATTGCTACAATTACTAGAACAAATTTCTACAAACGTTTAAGCACATTTCTAATTTACATTTAGTATTCTTAAATAATATTATATATACATAGTTTATATATCTGTTTATTATATAAGATTTTTTACATTCTTGGAATGATTCATTTGTTACGCTACAATTACTTAGGAATGCGAGAGGATTCGTTACCATGGTCATGTAACAGAAATTGTATGTACTTACATGCAATCCTACGTCTTCAAGACTTGAACGTTGAATGAAACTGCGACCCTTCGAAATAATATCATTGGTTGTCTGCCAATTGTTCAAATAATATCATTGGTTGTCTGCCAAGGGTTCAAATAATATCATTGGTTGTCTGCCAATTGTTCAAATAATATCATTGGTTGTCTGCCAAGGGTTCAAATAATATCATTGGTTGTCTGCCAATTGTTCAAATAATATCATTGGTTGTCTGCCAAGGGTTCAAATAATATCATTGGTTGTCTGCAAATTGTTCAAATAATATCATTGGTTGTCTGCCAATGGTTCAAATAATATCATTGGTTGTCTGCCAATTGTTCAAATAATATCATTGGTTGTGTGCCAATGGCAATGTCCAATGGTAGCATCGCAAGCATAACCTGCGTTTTTACGTCGCGTTCAGTCGTAATTTGTTCTCCAAGTGATACGGTCTAGGAGTGCAAAGCGCGCGATTTCTATTTCTTAAAATTTTAGATTTTTTCTATTTCATTCTATTTCATTCTATTTCATTCTATTTCATTCTATTTTATTCTATTTAATTCTATTCTTTTTGATTCTACTTTTATATTCTACTCTATTCGGCATTATTCTACTACATTTCATTGTAAACAATAGAAACAGATAAATTTAACAATTTCAAAAGTGGAGCGAAACGATGCCACTGGTTGTGAATTCAATGAATTGGGAGGATGTGGTTTCTTCCCAATTGTTCAGATGTATGAAGGGGGGTGCATCGAAACACCTGACCTTGACCAGACCAAGATACAGCAAAAGAAAAATTATGAAGGAGAGGTAAGTGAGCATTTTGTTTCGTTACTATGATTTCGGTAATATGTTTCGATATAATTTAAATGGTAAGAAGTTCTCATTTCTGCTGGAAATACATTTTTTCGCTTTCTCGCTTTTGTACTTTCATTTCTCGGATTTTTATGATATTGACATATGCTGTAGTCCATATTCAATCATTAGAATGAAGTTGTGAAACAAAATCGACGGGTCGAAGTAGCTGATTAGTGTCATTTATACGTTATTTATATTTCACGTAAATTTCTGTATCATCGAAAGCACTGACATCGAGATATCCCTTCCTTTTTCTTGGGATCTTCGTCACGTACAAATGCTTTCCCGGTTGTATGGACGTATGTTCGTATTGTTTGACGAACAGATGGGGTCGAAAGGAAATTTTAGGATTATTGTCGTAAAGAAAGCTGATTGCCTTCGCGTGTCCCTAAAGAAAGAAATTAGAAGGCCGAGGATCTGGAACTCGTTGCTTTTACGACCGGTCCTTGAGACCCGGCCGCGTACGGCACGCAGATGGGAAGGTTACAATTTCCGCGTCCGACAATTCATTCCCTCCCACGGTGAGGGCCCACTGCAGATATTATTTCAATACGTATTCTGCATTTGTTTGCAACAAACGTTTTCTCTTCAATCTTCTGCAAAGAGCGTAGCCGACTCAAGATGGTAAAAATTGTCCTTACAGGTTTTTCAATGAGTACTATACCGTTCGATCTAAATAAATTGATATTATTAATTAAATAATGTGAGCCAGTCACTGTGCCGTTGCAACCATTTCGAATCATAACCTGCAGTAAGCCGTTCAATCTTTCCATTTTAATTAAACACTTGCAAATGATAACGATGACAATACAAGTAGCAACGATTTGTTGCATAGCAATACGGCCCACTGGTCAACAAAAACCTAGCTGCGCAAAATTTCAACCCGGTTGCAAGCTGTGGTTATCTCTGACTATCACGAAGTCAAATAATATTAATGCGCCATTGGAGTTCAGTAATGATGTAGCACAAATCTAAGCTCAATCAAAATTTATTGTACGTATCTATTATTTAAAAAATATAATATTATATATTAGAACTTAGACTTATATGTGGGATTAATTTATAATAGAGTTGAATATAATTTTTATTTTGATTTCTCGGTTCGTGAGATATGAAATTATCTAATTGAATAATTGAATTTGATTTCTAATATACAGTTACGGGGTAATTTTCTTAGAAATAAATAATTGGGTTATAGTTAATTAGTACTATGATTGTAATAATATAATTTATTTTATTTAGGTTTATTTGATTGAATTATATTGAACTGTTAATTATATGAATTAATTTGCTTTGTTGGAATGAGAATATATATATATTATTTTAATTGCGGCTGAAAAATTGTCTACAAAATATTTTTCATACATACCATTTATGAATTCATCTAAAAATTTAAATAGTTTTCATGCGAGTGAAAAGTAGAGATTAATTTTTAATATTACATGAAAGTTTGAATAAGAAATTTAAATTAAATAATGGTAAATTCAGTGCGCCAGCACCAACGGTTGAACTGCTGTCGTTCGTTATTTTAAGAATTTTTAGGGGCTGCAGTTATCTCGATGGTAAATTTTAATAATTATCTGGGTTGAATAAATTTATGCGAACCGTACAAATTGCCCGTCACTTTCATTATAAATATCGTAAAGTCGTAACGTTGTAAAAGTATGGGACAATGTTTTCATTAAAATTTTAGTTTAACAATAAGTGTTTCATTTGCATTGAAAGGATTCTGAATGAGGAAAATTTTATTATTTGCACAAATTATAAATATTATTGATTTCTTAATTTAATATATTTGAAAAAAGGAATTACATGATTATAAGTTATAGTATTTATTTACGAATAAATTTAATGATTTTAAAATGTGTGTGCGTGTGTTGTAGAAGAAGAAAGTAATATTAGTATAAGTAAAAGTGATTTTTTCGTACTTTTTGTATCAGGGTTAATTAAAATAAAGTTAGTGTTTTTAATTATCTCGAAAGTAAAAGAGTTAATTTAATATTTCTGTTATGTATCATAATAATTATTAATACTGAATTGATGAGTTTATGTTGCAAGAAAATCCTAACTTTGGCATTGTTAGTTGTTACATTTTTTATTGGAATTTTTTTTTTCTTTTCTTTTTTACGGACATTATTATTTCATACTTTTAAATATATTTATTCATTTATTCTACATCAAATTGAATTGGTTAGTTTAGGGTATTCAATAATAAATGAAATAAATAATGGTTCATTGTCATATAAAGTATTAAAGTCGTGTAAAGAATTAAGTTTAGATTTATGATAATTGAAGATTTAAATTTTTATTAAAATTAATCAGTAAAATTAAATGATTTGTATTTCATAACAATTTTATTACTTTGTTGTAATATAATTTAACTTAACTGGATAAATTTATTTTAAAACTAATTTAAAATTGGACTTTTAAAATTAGAATATTTAAATTTTCAGTAGTTTCAATCAATAAAATTAAATATTTTGTATTATGATAATTAGACCGCATTTCCAATATTATCACGTGGGCCGCGGGTGGTCTGGTCTGCCGATAGGACCCACGGCGGACAGTCGCATGAATTGGGGAAAAACCGTAATTCGTTTTCTATGGCCATAAATCCGATCGACGGGCTAACGATGCATACTGTCAATGTCGTACTAAGAGAAAGAAACAGTTGTGCGTTTGTCGTAAATTATGTTGAGTGCGAGTGGCGATTGTGTCGCGCCTTCGACTGACGAAATACACACGACCAGGCACTCGAGGCCCCAATAGTGTTTGGTTTCCTGGATCGCAGACAAAATATATATATATTGCCGGGTAAGTGGCCGAGGACTGTCGCGTGGTTTTCCACCGATCAGTTTGTTTTTGCTTTAGAGAATCGCTGGCCTCGGGGCAGACCAGATTACTGCAGCCCCCAAAGAGTCAGGGTACGATGTATATCTAATGGTACCGGTGATGATGTATCGCGGTATCTACTATATATAGTTTACATCACCGTCGTTGCCCGCTGACGGAACCGGCGAAATGTAAACCGATATTTTCGAATCTCAGTCCTAAGTAAACTATAGATGAATTTTTGTCTGAGGCTAAAATTTCAACAATAATTATTATGATACATAACAGAAATATTAAATTAACTCTTTTACTTTCGAGATAATTAAAAACACTAACTTTATTGTAATTAACCCTGATACAAAAAGTACGAAAAAATCACTTTTACTTATACTAATATTACTTTCTTCTTCTACAACACACGCACAAACATTTTAAAATCATTAAATTTATTCGTAAATAAATACTATATCTTATAATCATGTAATTCCTTTTTTCAAATATATTAAATTAAGAAATCAATAATATTTATAATTTTTTTTTCCTCATTCAGAATCCTTTCAATGTAAATGAAACACTTATTGTTAAACTAAAATTTTAATGAAAACATTGTCCCATACTTTTACAACGTTACGACTTATTCCATTCATAATGAAAGTGACGAGCAATTTGTACGGGGCGCATAAATTTATTCAACCTAGATAATTATTAAAATTTACCATCGAGATAACTGCAGCCCCTACAAATTCTTAAAATTAACGAACAACAGCAGTTCAACCGTTGGTGCTGGCCCACTGAATTTACCATTATTTAATTTAAATTTCTTATCCAAACTTTCATGCAATATTAAAAATTAATCTCTACTTTTCACTCGCATGAAAACTATTTAAATTTTTAGATGAATTCATAAATGGTATGTATGAAAAATATTTTGCAGCCAATTTTTTAGCAGCAATTAAAATAATATATATATTCTCACTCCAACAAAGCAAATTAATTCATAATTAACAGTTCAATATAATTCAATTGCTATGCAACAAATCGTTGCTACTTGTATTGTCATCGTTATCATTTGCAAGTGTTTAATTAAAATGGAAAGATTGAACGGCTTACTGCAGGTTATGATTCGAAATGGTTGCAACGGCACAGTGACTGGCTCACATTATTTAATTAATAATATCAATTTATTTAGATCGAACGGTATAGTACTCATTTGAAAAACCTTTATTTTTTATTAAACACGTTTGTATATTTTGCATTTATAGAAGTCAACAAGCTGCAGCGGCAAGGAAGATGCGCACCGAGAAGGTCGAAGCAGCGGAAGTCAGTCAAGAAATGCCCCATTTCATCATTGAGGCAGAAACGCAAGAGCAATCACGTGCACAGTCAAGCATCGAGGAAGGATTAACCATTACGGACTTCCGGTTCGTGGTAGAGCAGATACTACTGATAGGGTACCGCTCGGCAACGTTCGAATGCACCACGCAACATTTGCAAGTGATCGGGATGAAGCGCTCGGGATTCAGAGCAACGATAACTCTGAAATGCAAGATGTGCCAATATGAAGCGGAAGTGCACAGTCAAACGGCAGACAACAAAACAATGGACTGGCATTATACTGCGACCCTCGCTACAATCACTTCTGGAGGTGGTTACTCACAGATGAAAGAAATGTTTGCAACAATGAACATTCCAAACATATCAAGGATGGAATATCGAAGACGTCATGACGACATTGTTGAAGAATTGCCAAGTCTTGCTGAAGCAGAAATGCTAGCAGCGGCAGAAGAGGAGAAACAATTAGCCGTCCGAAGAGGCGACGTTTCAGTTTCCGGTATCCCTTTCATCCCCGTCGTGGCTGACGGCAGCTGGATGAAGAGATCGTACCATACTGGAAGGTATGACTCCTTGTCCGGTATTGGTGCAATAGCGGGATACCACACAAAAAAAGTGTTATTTGCAAGTGTGAAAAATAAAGTGTGTTTGATTTGCCACAACGCTTCGAAGAGGAAGGAAAACCCCAGAGAACATAGATGCTTCAAGAACTGGGGACGAAATCAGACGTCCACAAGAATGGAGAGTGCTGCAATTGCTGAGGGTTTCCAGACCAGCATAGTAAAAAGAGGTCTGATATATAATATCTTGATTGCCGATGGCGACAGCAGCGTGTATAAAAGGATTTTGGATTGTGATCCATACAAGGCAGAGATGGTTCGTGTTAAAAAGATTGAGTGCACGAACCATTTATTGCGCAATTTTTGCAACAAAATGAAAGATGTTGTAAAGAAGACTCCACCTGGCATTTATCGAAAAGCCGTGGAAAATAACATTCGTAGACTGCGCACGGGTGTTGTGAAGGCTGCAGTTTACAGATCGAAGGAAAATCTTCCGACCCACCAAAAAATAAAAAATTTGCAAACGGATATACTAAATATTCCTAGCCACGTTTTCGGAGAGCACAAGGAGTGTCGAAGACTAGGATATTTCTGCGACCGCCCAGCAAACACGGGAGAAGACAACTTGGTACCGCATCTCTAGAAAATCGGCATATATAACCGGATGCATGAGATCTTCCGTCCATTGATGGCTCATGCTGAAAGTTTATTATATAATACTACAAACAATTCAGTTGAGAACCTCAATGCCATCATTGCAAAATATACCGGTGGGAAAAGGATAAATTGGGGCCAGAGAGGGTCATATTCTGCGAGATGTGCAGCTGCTGTTGTACAGCACAACACGCAAAAACTAATATCAAAGGTAATAGAGGGCAAGGGTGCGATGCCGCCGACATTGATAGAAGAATTAGAAGAAGGAAGGAAAGGCAGTAATGAAAAAGGAAAGGAAAAGGCGAGTAAGTCTCCGAAGAAGGTGAGAAACCCGTTTTGTTCAACAACGGACCCGGATTATGGAGTTAGCGCAGAGAAACCGGATATGGAGCAACATCTATTTAACTTTGAAAAAGAAAGGCACATGGAGATGCTGCAGGATTGGCAGACGAATCGAAAGAAAATAGAGAGGGATACGGTAGAACATAATAAAAGCCACGAGTGGCATACATACCGATCCAAATTACTTACAGCGTCGAACTTTGGCATAGTGTGTCGGCGAAGGAAAACAACCAACTGTGGAAATTTGGTAAAGTCACTGCTGTATCCAAACATATTGAATCTGCCTGCCATTGAATATGGTCGGCAGTGTGATAATATTGCCCGCGAACAACTTGCGAAGGAGGAAGATGTGGAAATCCGTATCGTGGAAATTAAATGCCCGAAGACGGCAGAAAAGTTCTCGCCAGAAGAAGCGATAAAAAATATTCAACCCGTACGAAGAATATTTGAAGATGATGCAGGTACTGCATTACGCAGAACCCATCACTATTTTTACCAAGTGCAGGGACAACTGCACATAACAGGTCGACAATATTGTCTGTTTTGTTTGTGGACACCAAAGGGTATGAAAACTATAAAAGTAACCAAAGACGACACATTTTGGCAGAACGAAATGAAATCGAAATTGTCGCGATTCTACGTCCATTGTATGTTGCCCGAAATATTGGACAGCCGCTACATTAGGAACATGAGTATCCGAGAGGCCACAGAAACGGAGTACAAAAAACCAATTGTGATTAGCACGAAACTAATTAAAAAACCTCAAGCGAACCCACGCAATGTAGGGTCGCACACTTAGTGTACGCCTTCGCTGATTATTTCAGCGAAGCAAATTTTAAAAAGATCTCAGCTCGCGAGTCATTAGATTCGCTCGAGCGTACCCACGCAATGTCGGGTCACACACTTAGTGTGCGCCTTCGCTGATTCTTTCAGCGAAGGAAAATTTAAAAAGATCTTAGCTCGCGAGTCATTAGATTCGCTCGAGCGTACCCACGCAATGTCGGGTTGCACACTTCGTGTGCGAATTTTTCCTTGCATGTTGCAGATGATGTTCACGCGGATCGGCAGTGAGGTGTGCTTGCGATGCTACCATTGACAGCGCCAATGCGGTTGAGGGAACGACCGACAATGTTCTGGCCAGAAGGAAAGAAATCGCTCTGGCATTCAACGCCGGGAAAACTGTAGGTATATGCAATATATATGTACGATGAAATGTACATTCATAATGTATGTACTTCTAATTCTACTTCCGTGTTACAGTCGCACTGGAAGACCATTCTCGGCAAATTAGCTCGGGAGGCGGAAACCATCTCCCTTTTGTCCGGAAGGTAAGAAATCGCTCTGGCATTCAACGCCAGGAAAACTGTGGGTATATGCAATATATATGTACGATGAAATGCATATTCATAATATATATACTTCTAATTCTGCTGTTATATTACAGTCGCAGTGGCGAAATATATTAGGCCAGCTGGCTCGGGGGACAGCTAGACCTAACCTGGCGAACCTAGTGGCTGCTAATGTAAGTAAATGAAAAATACTTTTATATATAATTTAATATAGTAATATATGTATAATAACAAATAATAATAATAATATATACTTATACGTTGCAGAGAGAGCTGAAAAAACTTTAAAAAAAAACTGTTTATGGCCCCCAGAAGAGGGGCAAAAAAGGGGAAAAAAGAAGAGGAAGAGGAGGAAGAGGAGGAAGAGGAGGAAGGGGAGGAAGGGGAGGAAGAGGAGGGAGAGGAGGAAGAGGAGGGAGTGGAGGGAGCGCCAAATATATCGTTAATTTTTATTAAATGAAAGTTTGAATAAAAAATTTAAATTAAATAATGGTAAATTTAGTGCCAGCACCAACGGTTAAACTACTGTTATTCGTTAATTTTAAGAATTTTTAAATTTTTAAAGACTGATTTGGTATTAAGTAATTATTGGGGGCTGTTGCCCGTCACTTTCGTTATAAATGGAATAAGTCTGTTTTCATTAAAATTTTAGTTTAACAATAAGTGTTTCATTTACATTGAAAGGATTCTGAATAAGGAAAATTTTATTATTTGTACGAATTATAAATATTATTGATTTCTCTCTTAATTTAATATATTTGAAACCTGATTACCTGATTATAAGTTATAGTATTTATTTAAGAATAAATGTAATGATTTTAAAATGTGTGTGCGTGTGTTGTAGAAGAATAAAGTAATATTAATATAAGTAAAAGTGATTTTTGTACTTTTTGTATCAGGGTTAATTAAAATAAAGTTAGTGTTTTTAATTATCTTTTAATTATCTTTTTAATTTGAATAATTCCGTGTACGAACAGAATTCAACGAATGATTTGCAAAGCTGATTTAATAATAAATAATCGCGTTAAGGGACGTAAAGCATTTGTTTATTAGAGAGATATGAAAAATATTATCAGTAAGAAACTCACCCATTTAGTTGAGGATGCATTTGCTGGCTGAAATTCACGATGTCGAAGGGCACTGACCTTGTACAACGTACAGCTGATCTTTCACTGCACTGTCACCAAACACTGATCACTTAATTAATCACTGATAATCCGAAACATTTGTAGATATTACGAAAGATGACTGAGACGCGTTTGCAGATAATCGTTTGTAGGACACGTTCGCGGATAATCGTTTATTCGACGTGTTCGTTCGGCAGTCGACGTTTCACTGCCAAAAAATCGAGGCCTCGACCGTGGGCCCTTGTCGTTCGTTGTTCGGCCGTCCGAGAAAATGACACTCGATACCGCAGAGTGATAGCGAGGCGGACACAGTTTACGTCTCGGCATATCTTGTTTATTTCATTTGGTGGTACCCTGCGCTTCGAAGAAAATGGTATCGGGTGTTATTTCCTCGGACGGCCGAAAGACGAACAAGGGCCCACGGTCGATATTATATTTGAAAAAAGGAATTACCTGATTATAAGTTATAGTATTTATTTAAGAATAAATGTAATGATTTTAAAATGTGTGTGCGTGTGTTGTAGAAGAAGAAAGTAATATTAACCCTTTGCACTCGAGGCCTTTTTCGCTTGCGCAAACCTGCAACTCGAGACGATTTCGGACAAACTATGCAAATATTTTAGAAGTAGTTTACAAATATTTATTAACAAATAAATGTATAAAAATAATAATATTTCACTAGTTTACTTATTTATACGTTGAGAACAACAAACTTTTATAAATATTACACTCTGTAATTAGTTTTGGTGTGATATCTTGTAAAACAATATCCTATATTATATAATATAATATAGGAATATATATATAATAACAAATAATAATAATAATATATACTTATACGTTGCAGAGAGAGCTGAAAAAATTATTCAAATGAACCATTTATGGCCCCCAGAAGAGGGGCAAGGAAAGAAGAAGAGGAAGAGGAGGAAGAGGAGGAAGAGGAGGAAGAGGAGGGAGAGGAGGGGTAGGAGGGGGGAGTTCTAAATATGTTTTGAACTTTTATTAATAAAAGAATCGTTTTTATTATTTCTGTTGTTCATTTTATTTACGAATTGCTCCATCACCATCAGTTTTTTAAATAAACGAACTACATTTAAATTATTTGTTTACTTCGCATTATCTACATATCACATCCAATCCCACTAGCACTGTCCGACGATTCAGAAAAGTCTAAGCTGAGGGGCTTCGGTTGTAGAAAGGACCATTTTTTTTTATAATTGTTCAGATATTTACAATATTCGACGAGCGTTCTTGCTGCAACTGCCGCGCCGCTCACGACTGCCCCGCACGCCACCTTCCCCTGGTCTAGTAACCTAGCGCGCGCCAGAATATCTTCGTGACAACTGTTCGTATCAACCAAGATGGACGTGCCAATATTCCAGTGAGCAGTTTGGGAGTTGGATATTTCGATTCAGAAAAGTCTAAGCTGTTGGGCTTCGGTTGTAGAAATGACCATTTCTTTATTATGTACTATGTTTAGTCGCTATCCTTCTCTTTCAGCTTTCTTTCTCTCTTACGTCACATTTTTACCGACACCCGTGATAACAGAAACATATGCGTGTGCCACCTGACGGTCGAAAATGTTTTTATTTTGGTTTGGCTAATGTCCGTTCGCACAACTGTAGCGCGACGATCAACTCGGAGTGCTGGCTGATCTGACCCGGGCCCTTAAGACGATCGTTTGCGACGATCGTCGACCGCCCCTCCCGGAAGCCGAACTGGCAGTCCGCCAGATCGGGGCCATCGCGGGACAGGTGCCTGGCGAGGCGGGCGGCAATGATCTTCTCAAAGATCTTGCCCACCTCGTCCAGGAGACAAATGGGCCGGTACGCGGAGCGAGAATCCGCAGGCCTCCCATCCTTCCTTAAGAGCACCATCCGACTTCTCCTCCAGAGGTCCGGGAACACCCCGGACCTCAGGAGCCCGGAGTAGAGGCTTCTCAGCCTCTCTCCCAGGACGCTCATGGCAAGCAACCAGACCCGGCCGGGGATACCGTCCGGCCCCGGGGCAGTATTCTTGCCCCGGAGCCATTTGACCACCTCGGCCATTTCCTCCGGCGCGACCTCCAGATCCGGGGACCACTCCTCTTCCCCTGGCTCAGGATCGGGCCGGGACGCCTCCCCGTTAACGGGAAATAAGGCGCCCACGACCCGTCCGAGCAACCCCGGATCCAGGCTCTCCGTCACAGGGGGCGCCCAGGGACGTAATCGTCCCATCGCCATTTTGTATGGGCGCCCCCATGGGTCTCGGTTTAAGGTACCGAGAAGGTCGCACCAGGCCTGGCTCTTCGCCTGCCTGATGGCCAGCTGCAGGGCGACCACCTTCTCCCTGTATCGCCCATACAGCTGGATAGCCAGCTCTACGTCGGAACGTCGTCGTCGACGGGCGCGGGCGTACTGGCGTCGCGCGCGGACGCACTCTGTGCGCAAATCCGCTATCGCGCGCGACCACTAGTACACCGCCTTCCTCGGGAAGACCCTGGCCCGGGGCATGGCGATGTCGCAAATCGACGTCATTGCGCCCCGGAACCAATGGGCCTCCCTTGTCCCGTCGACTGGCCCGGCCGGTGTTGCCAGCCAGGCCACGACGTGGGCTGCCGCCATCAGAGCGTCCTGGTCGAGGCGCTTCAGCGCCCACCGCGGCTGAGGCGATCCCTCATCAGCGGGGCGACGTCGGGGCGTCGATGGGGCGGCGGAGAGGCCGAGAACAATGTACCTGTGGTCGGACAGCGTCTCGAACTCCTCCGCCACCCTCCACCCCGTAATACGGCGCGCGGCCGGGGGCGTTGCCCATGACAGGTCAACGATGGACCCCCCGTTATACCGCACGCACGTATGGACCGAGCCCGTGTTTAGAAGACGGAGCTCGAGTCCCGCCGCCCAATCAAGCACCTCCCGGCCCCTCGGGTCTGTCCTGGGGGAACCCCAAGCTGAAGACTTGGAGTTGAAGTCCCCCAGGACCAGCACAGGACGTGGCTGGCAGCGGGAGACGCATCTCCCTACCACGTCCAGATACTGCTCAAATTCCTCGAGGAACCATCTCGGAGGTGCGTAGATCGCCACAACCGCGGTGCCGCCCCATTCAACGGCCAGGTATCCCCGGCTGCGCTCGATAACGGAGCACGCCGGGGACCCCGGCCGGCCTGCCCATATTATAACGGCGGAGCCGCTCAGGTCCCCCATCCAATGTGGATGGTCGGGAATCCTGTACGGCTCCGCCGCTACGGCCAACCCGGCACCCCGCTCGACCATGAATTGCACATGAAGGTCCTGTGCCCTGACCGAGCGGTTCAGGTTGGCCTGTATTATAGAGCCCTTGGGCCCCATTATGGGCAGGCCTCAACATCCATCGCCGCCGCGGGAGCGGTGACGACTGGGTTCTCTTTGGCCCCATCCGCCCCCGCGGGCGCGACGATGGCACCATTTGGTGCCTCCTTCGGTTTGTTGGCCACGGTGGTCGCCGCCTTAGCCACCGTGGTCTTTCTCGCCCTGCTCCCTCTGCCGCGTCTCGCGCTGGCAGGGCACGTCCGGCTACCGAGGCGGTGACCGGCTGGCTTGCCTACGCTCGCACAAAGCGGGCAATTTGGCTTTGCCATACAGCCGGTCACTTTGTGGTCCCGACTGCCGCACCCAAAGCAGCAGTCGGAACGATCCTCGGCCGCTGTGCACCGCTGCCTAGTGTGGCCCAGGCCAAGGCAGCGATAGCACTGCAAGGGCCGGGCGCTGAGGGCCTCCACCGTCGCCTGAGTCCAGCCCACCGTGATTTTGCCCGCGACCGCGACTTTGCGTGCGGCCGCAGCAAGGCACTGGACCCAGAGGGTGCCCAAATCAGAGGGGGAAGGCCGGATTTCGCCGGTCCTCACATCCCCCCCGGTCGCACCCTCCCACACGGGCGACAGCTGTGGCAACCTCCGCCGGCGTGGTCGAGTCCACCAGGTCGCGCACTCTAAGGTTGGCCTTCTTTATTGGGCGCGCGACCTTCACGCCGGTTCCCGCCAGCGCGTCCGCCATCTTTGCGGCAAGGACAGTGGCCTTGGCAGCCCCATCTGCTCCGGGGACCTCCAAAATAATCCCCCCCGTCACCGCCCTCCTGGGCTTCAATGAGGCGATGCCAATTTCTGCCAGGTCTATTTTGGACCTGGCAGTGGTCATCGCCTCGGCATAACTCATCGCCCCGCCGGCCGGTACCGTTATTGTAACGGCAGCCATGCGGGGCGGACGCGGCGGCAGAGGAGCCCTCCTGGGGGCAGCCGGTGCCACCCGTTTGGCCGCCCTCCCGGTCGGAGCGGCCTTGGCAGCTGCCGCAGATTTACCTGCGGCAGCCGCCTTTTTGGCCTTCCGGCCAACTACCTGGGACCACACCTCAGTTGGAGGTATGGTGGAAGGCAGCGCAACCGCAGGGGCGGCCCGGGGCTGAGCGGGCTGACTCTGGGCCGCCTTAGCGGCCACAGCCCCCCCTTACCGCCACCCTTTTTCCCCCCTTCCTGTTCGTTGGCAGAGGGGGGGGGCAGATGGCACGGGTGCCACCGACTGCGGGCCCCGCACCCGCGGAACCAGCTCCCTCAGTTTGATGCCGAACTGGCATCATTCAGGGAGCCGATCTGCGCCAGCAAGTCTGCTGGCGCAGCCGCGGGCGGAGGGAAGGACCTTCCTCGTCCAAGGCATTTGGGCCCTCGGACATCGGCAACCGGCAGCCGCCCCGTTCCCCCCCCCCCCCCCCCGGGAGGCAGCGGTGGAGGCATCCCGGCATCAGCCGGCCCCGCCTCCACCGCTTGACGGAGTCGGGCAACCTCAGCCCGCAACTCCGCCATCTGGTCCTTCAATTGGGCGTTTTCCGCCTCCAACAGCCGGGTAGCGTTGGGAGCCGACCTGATCGCCAGCTCCGCAACGCCCACCCGGCTGTTCAGTGCCGCCGCCTGCAGGGATCGGACCGCGCTGGCCTTTAGCCCCATCGTCGCGGCAGAAATCCTGGCGACGTCGCCCAGGCTCTCTATCACCGCCGCCGCTACGTCCCGCGTCGGGCGGTTGCGGAAATCCGCAACGACCTCCACATCGTCCGGAAGCGGGTCGCCCGATCTCGCGGGCTTCGGCCCCGGAGCAACCGGGTCAAAGATGCCCGCGATGAGGCTTTTGTCGGCCTCTGCCTGCTTGCGTTTGCCCTCATGGAGGCCAACGTATTCCCCGGTCGTTGGTCGCCGGCCTCGTTTCCTCGTAGAGGTACCTGGGACGCTCTGCGTCGAGTGGTGGGAGGAGACAGAAAAGTCCGACTCCACCCCCCCCCCCCATCGCAATCGCCAAGGCCCGCCGCAGGCCTCTTTGCGCCGCGTGTGGCAGAATGCCCCCGCGACACCGGCTCCACATATCTCTCGAGGCGCACGATAGCCTCGCCCGCCTCCCCCTCACGCTCGTTACCCCCCTCCCCAGTTTTGTTTGTAAATGTATCCATAGCTGATCCCACGAGTGTGGTCGGAAAGGAGGTCACTCCGGGTAGAGCCGCCATACCCGGGGAAGGCTAATACGCCCGGGGGGTCGCCAGGTACCCCGGGGTTGTCCGCTAACGATTGGTGCACCCACCAACCATAGCTGGCGCTTACTCCAGCTACGCCCTCTTCACCGCGCAACACTGCTTGGGGCTAGGGATTTTTTTAGTGGGGTTGTCATCATCGCGGTCCGGCCGGTTAAGGCAAGACCCCCGTTCCTGTAAAACATGACCACAGGTTTACGGTATGTGTCCGACTTTAGTTGGCCCCTCACCTCAAACCACTCCGGCCAGGTAGAACCTGCCAGGGAATAAAATCCCCGCCGGCACAGCCTTGAGGATCATTAGGGCACGAAGCCCCCCCACCACAACAAGGTAGCGGTCACGGGGGGGACTAAGGAGGACCTGGAAAAATCCTCCGAAAGAAAAAGATCACGGAAGCCGGGCTCATAGCCGACCTGCCGCCGAAGAAGAAGCCCCGAACTATCGTGTACGCGGTACCGAACGAAATCTCGGAGGCAACACTTCTAGCTGCGCTTCATAAGCAAAACCTCGAGCACCTCAGCAGTTAGTGTCGTCGTTGTGAGTCTAAAGATGGGCTATGCCTGGGTCCTATGTGGACTATACTAGCCGCTCTTTCGACGGGTGTCGATGGTCTGGCTCTACCCTCGTTCGTTATCGTGACAGGGGAAGACAACGTGCTACTCCCGCTGCCACCTCGAGTCCAACCCAATCCAGGCACTCTTGACGGAGTAGTGTTAAAGTCAATTTATCTCCGCAAGAGGGGCTTCAGCCTGGCCCGAGGGGACGAACCCCGAGGGATCTGCCCAGCATGCCGTTCGAATGGCGGAGTGGACAAGTCCACATCTGCCCGTTACTCAAGTCGGACACGGGACGACTCCAAAGCTAGCGCCGCCTGATAGGAAGCGCAAGCTGGGTCCCGCGACTTGTGTGCACTAGCCCACCCTCTGTCCTTGCAATTAGAGCAGACCGGAGGTTCACTCTTCTTGCTACAGAGCGTGAAGGTATGCCCCTTTTGGGAGCAGTGACCGCACACATCCTCCTTGAATTTACAACGCTTCGAGGTATGCCCGAAGCGTTGACAACGGTAGCACCGAAGCACCTGGACGAAATCCCGTACACGACAGGAGTTCCATCCAAGGTAAACTCGGCTACCCCTCTGCTTCAGCCGCTGAAGATTCTGCGGACTGACGGCAACGACCCAGTTGGCTGTCTCCGGGGTCTTGCCAGCCATGCGGCTGACCCGAATTCCCGAAGGCACATCCTTCTGGTTCGCATCGCAGAGATTTTGCCTCCAAATACTGGAGGCAATTTCGTCCTTACCCATCCGACGCGGGACGTCGTAAACTAAAACCTCGGGGTCCCGCTTGGTAGGTAAGGAGACGGACAGACCCGCGCTCCGGGGCTTCTTATTGCCAACGAAGGCTTGCAGGTCCTCCTTTCGGTCGGTCTCGACGACGATGCCACCGGAGTGGATGCGTCGGACCGACTTTACTCGGATCGCCTCCTTCGCTGGTTTAATGAGGGACAGAACAGTAACCTTCGTAACTTCGCTGCTCTGTCCTTTTTCCTTCGGCGGGAAGATTTTTACCACATGCTGCGATTGTGGCCGTCTCCCCGCTTCCGGAGAAGCTCCTTTGCAGTCGACTTTGTTCACATGGGCGTAAGTCGGCTGCGCGGCGTTGCAGGCCGTCTTCGGGAGAGTTCCCTTGGACGGCCCAGGTCGCATCGCACTCATTACGGCAGGACGCGCTTTTAGGTCCGCCCTGACCGCGGCGAGTTGCCCTTCGACGAAGCTATTCCGTTGAATAAGCTCCTGAACCAACTCGTTGAGTGCCTCAACCTCGGCGAGTATCTTTGACCCGGACTCCTTATTGACTTTCGACTCAGGTCGAAAGCAAAAGGTCCGTATTTCGGACACTCGCCTAAAGGCTTCGTCTCTTACGAGATCGAGAGGCCGTACCTTCTGCCCGGAGAACGTCCCCTTCGGTCTCCTGGCCCGGTTTACTGCGGCCTTGCCGGTGGGTGCGCCCGGCTTGGCTCGCTTCGACTTTTTGGTGACGGTTTGCCAACCGTCACCAGTAGGGTCCTCGACACGCTCGGGTGCCGACTGCACCTTCACGAGTGACGTGTCTCCGACTCGTTCGATTACTTCCACGTTACCGGTGTCCGGCGTACCTTCTACCGTGGGCTCGGTTTTCACCGAGACCGCTCGCGTGGGAGTCACACATATTTGCAAGATCACACGAGGATTGGCGATATTAATCACCTTCCCGGATCTTGTCTTTCTCACAGACGCGGGGGGACTGACAGCTGCATTTGCAGTTCCCGCGTCTGCGGCGACGGCTTCACTCCGAGTAGGAGCTGGACCCGTCGTCTTTGGACGCTTAGTTTTTGTTTGTTCATTTTTATTCAGACCCATAATGTGTCTTGGTCTTTCATCCAGTGCGCTCCCCGGCCACCACCGACCCGCACAATTTGGAACCCGCCAAAGGCTGAGTTAGGGCTACGCACCGAATATAGTCTGCTGGCTGGGTCGGTTTCCTTACCCAGCCCGCGTCCTCGCCCAGCAGAACCCACTTGCCCGAAGCGTGTGGTCGTTCCAAGCCGATTGACTGGACCAGGGCTGCTTTTCTCGTCCAGCCGCCCATCTAGCCGAAGCAGAGGCCAAAGGTACGTGTTGGGGACGTCTCACCCGCAGGAGAGGGCCCCCTCAGATCCCAGGATCCTCTTTTCCGACGACAAGGGTCGCCACGCACGGCAAACACGTGGGAGACAGCAGTCGGAGAGGCTGCCTCTTCCTCTCCACCACACTTCGTTCAGTTCGCTGCGTATTTAAGAACACGAGCTATCCAGCGGTACCTTTTTCGTGGAGGCTCAAGTGTGGCTAGGGCACGTTTGCCCCTTGCGGCCTGGGTTACCCAGGGGATTGATTGCATCCCATGTATTCCTGAGCCCAGCGGAGTGTTGTCTAGTGGCGTGTTCCGCCCACGAAAAACGGTCTGAAAAACCGTTTAACGTAAACTGGGGAACTGATGCCACGAGTGACAACAGTTCCCCAGTCGGAAGTCATACAGCACATACAGTGCTGTACAAAGAACACGCCACAGCCCGTATGCTAAATCAGGGCCTCGCCATTATGCGAAGTACTACATGTACGACGCACTGACGGTCTCTAATGCCTTCATCGCCGATACACCCATCGACTCGGCCGATCAACCCTCCTACGCGAGGGCTAGTTCGGGGGTTATCTCCCGCCCTGGGTGGCCACAGACCGCCACCGCCGAGCACCTCAGCAGTGAAGAATTCGCCCAGAAAATCAAGGTCTTGTTCAAAACAGGTGACAGGACGAAATACGCCACGAACTGGATGTTAAAGGTATCGCCGGATGTAAGAGATCAACTAAATGCAGCAGGTAGAGTTTTCATAGGTTGGCACTGGTGCTCCCTGCGAGACTATAATACCATAAGCAGGTGCTACAAGTGCCAATCGTTCGGGCATATCGCCAAAAACAGTAAAGCCATCATGGAGACGTGTGGCCACTGCGCTGAGGACGGACACGCACATGCGAAATGTTCAAACAAGGACAAAAGCCCCTCATGCGTCAACTGTAAAAGAATGAAGCGGCCACATAACCACTCCTCAAGATCAAAGGATTGCCCAGCCTACTGTCACGCAATGGAGGTGCAGAAAATAAAGACCGATTATGGTAAGTAAGCCCACAACGTTTACTAACACAGTAACCACTGGAGGCAATACTCCGCAACACAGCAGGGATCCTATCCCCAACATTACACTAGCACAGATTAATGCAAACAATTGCAAAACGGCCATGGATAGTTTCGAGGAAGAAGCTAGTGTCCTAGCAATCCAGGAGCCACACATATACCAAAACACGAAACACCCGAATAGCATGGACATGAATGCGCAGTTAATCATAGATAACAAACCTTTTTCCAGTAACGCATCTAGAAATAAAATGAAAAGCGCCCTAGCCGTCTGCAACCCGGCGTTCACGGCACTGAAGATTGATCACCTTGTGTAACACGCACTTCACCTGTGTAGAGCTTACGGCAGGGGATCAAAACTTCTATGTCGTGAGCGCCTATTTCCAGTGCTCGGACCCCATCACCAGGTATATTGACCATCTGGATAAAATACTGTCCAGCCTCCGGGGCAAGAGCGCCATTGTCCTTGCGGGTGTGAATGCCAAGTCGACGCTGTGGCACAATGCAGATAAGGACAACAGAGGGGAATTGGTGGAGGATTTAATCTCACACCACAACCTCTTCGTCGGCAACAGGCCTTCGATCCTATGGACCTTTGATAACATGAGAGGCAAATCTAACATCGATGTATCCCTGGTCGCCGGTGCGCTGGTGAACAGGGTGCATCGATGGCAGATACACGATAGCCAAACCGCGAGCGACCATAATCTAATTACTATGAAAATAGACTACTCCTCAGCAGGGGCTCCCAGATGCTCCTCAAACAGATTCAACCTGAAACGAGCCAACTGGGAGAAATTCGGGGAAGTACTCACTGCTGATTCCCGGCATATTCATGAATCAACTGCATTGTGCGACTGCGACGCCAACCGGCAGGCCACGGTAATCGAGGGCATGATAGCTCGCGCCTGTAGTGCGGCAATCCCCAGGAAAACCAGCTTCGCTAAGTCGGTTCCCTGGTGGACTACGGAGCAGGACACGCTGAAAAAGAAAGTCCGAAGGTTCAGGAGGCAGTGTCAACACACGAGAAACCACACACAGCTAGAACAACTAATAAGACAATACAAATAAACAAGAAACAAATACCACGCACACATTAGAAAAGCAAAACTCCTGAGCTGGCACTCGTTTGTGACAGCTGAGGAGAACAAAGACCCCTGGGGAGTAGTGTACAGACTACAAACCAGGAAAGTACACGCCGCTAAGGCCTGCATCAGCCTCACAGACAATAATACACACACAACCACATGGCAAGACACTGCTGCACTGCTCCTGCGTAGCCTTATACCGGATGATGAGACGAGTACTGAGACGCAATGGCACAGGTGACCTCGGTCGAATGTACGAGAGCCGCCGCACACCGCTAACACCACTTGCTTCACCACTGCGAAGATTGACGCTGCCATTCGGTAACTGAAAAGGAGGAAGGCCCCAGGTATTGACGCAATGGAACCCGAAGTAGTGTTAGGTTGTTAAGAATGAAACTTGTAGTTTACAGTTTTGCCAACTTTGACAGCTTGGTATTTGACAGTGCCTTAATATTTTTCTATGTTGTTTTTTTTTTGTTAAGAAGCTACACATATTGCCGGTAAAAGGAAATTATCCTAAGCTCTAAAAAATATTATTAACTTTTTCAAAAAACTGTTTTTGATAATGGATCGGTCGGAAATTCGTATTGTAATGAACTATGAGCTCTTACGTGGAACTACGGCATCGCAGACCGCGCGAAACATAAATGGTGTATTTGGTTCTAATGTAACTACTCAGCAAACAGTATCAAAATGGTTTGCCAAATTTCGGAGTGGTAACTTTGACCTCACAAATGATCCACGCGGTCGCCCAGAATCAAAGGTCAATAATGACGTACTAAAGGTCACCGTTGAGTCTGATCCATCTCAAAGTGCTTATGAATTATCATTAAAGTTCGGTGTAAGCAAACAAACAATATTAACTCATTTAGCTCAAATCGGGAAAGTGAAAAAGTTAGATAAGTGGGTTTCTCATGAACTCAACGAAAACCAGAAACAATAGCGTTTGGAAGCTTGTTTGATGTTGCTTTCTCGCCACAAATCTTTTTTTTTTTTTTTTGTTTAACGTGGGGGAAATCTGCTGGTCAGACACCCCCGTCCCGCCCGAAGGGCGGGGCGGGGGTAGTGCGGGGTTCGACCCGCTAAAACCCCCACGGCGGCCTAGGGCGCTGGCGAGTAGCGGGGGAGCCACGGGAACTCTCAAAGAACACAACCGCGGCTCCCCCTCGCCTGGCCGGCCACCAGGATGGAACGGCGGTGGCCGGCCGCGTCCCGGGGGGAGATTAATCCTACCCCCATAAATCATCTTGATTCGGCGGTGCGGGGGACCGCACCCCACACCGCCTCGTCACGACGGCCGCACCGGCGTCCGTCGGGGGCGACGACAAGTTGTCGTCGCCCCCACTCCTGATAGGACATCCTCGGTTGGCGGGCGGCGGGCAATTAAACCAGCATGATCTGGTACACCCGCCGCCCGCCTATTATCAGCTGCTCGGGGGGGGGCTCTAGGCGTGGGCGCACACGCCGCACCCCCCCGCTCGCGGCGACCCCGCTCGGCAGCCTCCTTCTGCAACATTACCTGTTCGCAGAAGGCTATGGCTGCCGCCCATTTTGTCGGGCTCTCCAGCATGGCCCCAACTAAGCTGGAGAGAGCGAGGTCGCGACCAACTTCCCTACTTAGGACTCGGCGCAGCACTGAAAAGGCGGGGCACACCTCCAGTGTATGCTGCGCCGAGTCCTCCTCCGCGCCACAGTGGTGGCACACCGTCGTCGCTTCCCGACCGATGCGACACAGGTAGACACCGAAGCAGCCATGCCCGGTGAATACCTGCGTCGCACGGTAGGTGAGCCTGCCAAACCGCCTCTCCCGCCACGAGGTGAAGTGCGGCAGGAGAGCCCCGGGGACGCGCTCGGCGGCATGGGAGCAAAGCTCCGCATGCCATCTGGCGAGCGCTAGTCCCCGGGCCTGGAGCCCGAAGCCCCCGACCGCCTCCTGCTCCGGCGGGTCCCCCCGAGCCCGGCCAGCGATGCATATGCGCCTATAGACATAGGCGCGCATCGCCGCCTGCAGCTCGTAGGGAATTTCTCCCGCCAGAGCAAGCGCCGCCACGGTAGACGTGGTGCGGTAACCCCTTACGAGGCGAAGGGCCATTTGCCTCTGAATCCGGCGCAACAACAATGTGTTGCGCCGGTTTGCCCTCACGGACGGCGCCCAAATCGGGGCGCCGTATAATGCCATGGGCCGCACCACGCCTAGGTATAGGCGACGCACCATATCGCCCGTTCCCCCGATATTGGGCAACAGGCGGCCTAACGCGGCCGCCGCCCTCTCAACTCGGGGGACGAGACGGCCGAAATGTGCTCCGAACCTCCAGTGGCTGTCGAGGATCAGTCCGAGATACTTGATCTCGGACTTCACCTCGACGCAGGCTTCTCCAACCCAGATCCACGATCTGGCCCGTGGCCGAGACCAAGGCCGTCCAAACCAGACGGCCTCGGCCTTCTCCGGGGCCACCTTCAGCCCCAGATCGTAGATCCTCGCGATCTCGCCACAAATCTGATCCATTTTTGAATCGAATAATCACTGGTAATAAGAAATGGATTCAATATGACAGTCGTAAGCGTTCAGCGCAGTGGTTAGACAAGAACGAATCTCCAAAAAACATACTCCAAAGCGTAGTATTCATCAGAAGAAGTTGATGGCCAGTGTTTGGTGGACTAGTGCAGGTGTAATTCATTACGAGTTCATGAAACCAGGCTCATCGATCACAGCAGAAATATACTTTAAGCAACTAGATAAAATGATGCTAGAACTTTAAAAAAAACAGCCCAGATTGATCAACAGATCGACTCCTATCTTACTGCAAGATAACGCCAGACCACAAACTGCGCAAATGACCGTGGCAAAATTATAGGAATTGGAGTTGGAACTTCTTCATCATCCTCCACATTCACCAGATCTAGCTCCCACAGACTACCACTTCTTTCGTAATTTGGACAACTTCTTAATAGGAAAAAATTTCAATTCCGATAATGCAGTAAACTTTGCCTTCCAGGAATTCATAGACTCTCGTCCATCAGGTTTTTATACCACCGGGCTGATCAACCTGCCGCTTAAATGGCAACAATGTGTTGATAATTTGGGCGCATACTTAGATGAGTAAAATCGTTTCTTGTGTTTATAAATTATCAGCAAACTTTTCCTATTTTTCTACAAATATCATACTTGACGACCTGATACAAAGGGCCTGGCCCGTACTACACGCGGAGATTACGCAATTGTACAACAAGTGTCTCTCATCGGCTACATTCCCGGAAAGATGGAAACGGGGTGAAAGTAAAGTTCTCCTAAAGAACGAAGAAAAAGACCCAGCTAATTGCAAATCTGATACAGGGTGTTCCACAATTATTTTAACAGCCGAAAATGAGGGGTAGCTGAGGTCATTTGAAATAACTTTTTCCTTTGCGAAAATGCAATCTGCGGCTTTGTTTACGAGTTATTAACGGAAAACACTGACCAATGGGAGGTAACGGCGCGAAGTTCGAGAGCCCGCAGCACGAGACTCTGACAGAAGGTCCGGACGGACTCGAGCCGCGTTCGAAGTACTGAACAAATCATGAAGCGAGAACTTTCCGGATTTTTTTTTACTACGTAACAGTGATATTTTTAAGAAAAACGCTATTCACCTTTACTTTAGAACATCTGAAGAATATTTACTAATTTTTCGAACCCGAAATAGTAAGTAATTTAACCGTGACGGCCGTTTTAATTTTCTAGTGTGCATGACACCTTGTGTGTAACATATGAAATTTTTAAGCAAGGTGCACCGTGAAGATTAACAAAGTATGTAAATGATATTTTAATTTAAATAATTCCGTGTCCGAACACAGTTCAACGAATGATTCGCAAAGCTAATTTAATAAATAATAATCGTGTTAAAGGACGTAAGGGATATGTTTGTTAGAGAAGTATGAAGAATATTATCAATAAGAAACTCACCCAGTTAGTTGTAAATCCACTTCATTCAGGGGAATGTGTGCAGGACAGTGCATTGACCTCGAACAATGTCAAGGTCATGTCAAGGTTATGTCAAGGTTATATCAAGGTCAGGAAGGATGGGAGGCCAGGGGATTCTCCCTCCGCGTACCGGCCCATTTGTCTCCTGGATGAGGCGGGCAAGATCTTCGAGAAGATCATTGTTGCCCGCCTCTCCAGGCACCTGTCCCGCGACGGCCCCGATCTGGCGGACTGCCAGTTTGGCTTCCGAGAGGGGCGATCGACGTTCGACGCTATCGACCGTCTCAAGTCCCTCTCGCACAATGCCGTGGCAAGGGGCGGTGTGTGCTTGGAGGTGTCCATTGACATCGTCAATGCGTTCAACACCCTGCCCTGGTCCGCCATTAGGGCGGCCCTCGTCGATCACCAGGTGCCTCCCTATCTGAGGCGGATGATCGGGGCCTACCTGCGGGACAGGTGGGTTGAATACCCGGGCCGGTACGGGATGATACGGAGGGAAGTGGACCGCGGGGTCCCGCAGGGGTTCGTTTTAGGGCAGCTCCTGTGTGACCTAGGTTACAACGCGGTCCTGGAAAAGGCCTCCCTGCCCGACGGTGCCACCCTGGTCTGCTACGCGGACGACACGTTGGTGGTCGCCGTCGGGAGTACCTTCGAGAGGACCATCCGACGAGCAGAGGTCGCGGTGGCAGACATCGTCGCGAGGATCCGCGATCTGGGGCTGAAAATATCCCCGGAGAAGGCCGAGGCTGTCTGGTTCCACGGACGGCCTCGGTCTCGGCCACCGGCCAGATCGTGGATCCGGGTTGGAGAAGCCTGCGTCGAGGTGAAGTCCAAGTTGAAATATCTCGGACTGATCCTCGACAGCCGCTGGAGCTTCACTGCGCATCTCGACTGTCTCGTCCGCCGAGTCGAAAAAGCGGCGGCGTCTTTGGGCCATCTGCTGCCCAACCTAGGGTGACCGGGAGATCTGGTGCGCCGCCTATATCTGGGCGTGGTGTGGTCTATGGCCTTATACGGTGCCCCAATTTGGGCGTCGTACGTGATGGCCAGCCGGCGCAACACGCGTTTGTTGCGCCGGCTGCAGAGGCGGATGGCCATCCGCCTCATAAGAGGTTACCGCACCACGCCTACAGTGGCGGTGCTTGCTCTGGCGGGAGAACTTCCTTTCGAGTTTCAGGCGGCGGTGCGCGCCTATGTTTGTAGGCGCACCAGCATCGCCAGCCGTGCTCGAGGGGCCCCGCCGGAGCGAGAGACGGTCGAGGGCTTCGAGCTCCAGGCCCGGCGACTAGCGCTCGCCAGATGGCGTGCCGAGCTTTGCTCCCACGCCGGCGAGCGCGTCCCCGGGGCTCTCCTGCCGCACTTCACCTCGTGGCGGGAGAGACGGCATGGCAGGCTCTCCTACCGAGCGACGCAGGTATTCACCGGGCATGGCTGCTTCGGTGTCTACCTGTGTCGCATCGGGCGGGAAGCGACGACGGTGTGCCACCATTGTGGCGCGGCGGAAGACTCGGCGCAGCACACGCTGGAGGAATGTCCCGCCTTTTCAGCTCTGCGTCGAGTCCTAAAACCTAGTTTTAGGTCTAGCCTAGTCCAGCCTAGTTGGGGCCATGCTGGAGAGCCTAAGGAAGTGGGCGGTAGCAATCTCTTTCTGCGAAGAGGTAATGTCGCGGAAGGAGGCTGCCGAGCGGGATCGGGAACGAATCGATCGGACGGTGTGTGCGCCCACGCCGAGAACCCCCGGGCAGCTGAAAGTAGGCGGGCGGCGGGTGTACCAGAACATGCTGGTTTCATTGCCCGCCGCCCGCCAATAGAGGAGGACCTCCTCTGTTGGGAGTGGGGGGTAACGAGTCGCCTCAAGGAGGCGAGGGTTATATGTGATCATCCGCTATACTCGTCAGCCCCCCGGCGTCCGCTGTGATCAGGGCGAGGGTTCTGGCCACCTTTCGCGCGGTCGCCGTGTCGGGGCGGTGCGGGGTGCGACCTCTCGCGCCGCCGAATTAAATGGACTTTAGGGGGGAGGATTTATATCCCCCCGGGACGCGGCCGGCCACTCCATATCATCTTGATGGCCGGCCATGCGAGGGGGAGCCGCGGTAGTGTTCTTCAAGAGTCCCCGTGGCTCCCCCGTTGAATCGCCATCGATCGGTTCAGCGTCTTCAGGTCGCCGTGGATGTTTTAGTGGATCAAACCCCACACTACCCTCGTCCCGCTCCCCCGGGCGGGGCGGGGGTGTCTGGCGAGCAGATTTCCTCCACGTTAAATAAAAAAAAGGTTATATCAAGGTCATGTCAAGGTTATGTCAAGGTCATGTCAAGGTTATGTCCCCTATGCGGTCGCCACCTTGTCGTGGTATAGGGGCTTAAGTATCCGTGATGAAGACTGGAGCGATGCCGGCGGGAACTTCGGTTCCTGGCAGGGCCTCCCTTGCCGGTAAGGTCCAGTCGGAGCGGTGAAAACTAAGCGCGGCCAATATACATATATATGGAGATGTCTAAAATGACTAATTCATTTACTGCTCAGGGGGCTTCGGAACTCCCAGAGCCCGTTGTGGACGGGTGTGGGCGAGCAGGCCCCGCGTAACGGTCATCCGACGACTGCTTATCGGGTAGGGTGGAACCCCTGGCTCTCCCGATGAATATTGTTACAGGGAAGACTCAAGGGCAACAGATAGACAACAAAGACGCCCGGGTGAGTCTTACCAGGATTGACTCGGTGGCGACTGCTCCGGCGAGGGACGGCGAGGGACGCAAGTCATCTGGGAGACCTGGACGAGGGGACCCTGGGGAGATCACCGATCATGCTGCGGGCAAACCTGACGACGTCGGAGATGTTTGGTACACCCCTAGGAAGAAGGTGGGCTATGGAGAGGGGGGGAGGACAGAATACAAATCCCCCTTCCTCCCTGCAAGGAGACTTCCAAGGATATTGCGCGGGCAACACGGAAACATGAGGAAGTTGGGGCCTCTCTGCACACCGAACGTGAGCCGACGCATGCACAGAAGAGGAAAAGGCTGGACAGCTTGTCGGATTTCAGAGACGAAGAAAGCACGAACACAGCCTGTACACCGAATGATCCGATGCTGGGTGTTCCGGCCGAATCGCGGACCGCGGGTCAACGCACGTTCGACATTCGATGTACGCCGTCTCGCGTTTTTGTCGAATAAACGGCGACGCGGCAAGACAATAACACGCTCGACGTGCGTTGGCCCGACCGTCAAACGCTCGCCTCGGCCGTTGTAAACACGCGGCGTTTTGCCTTAGGAGGCAATGACCCAGCCTTCGACGTCTGACGATGCTTCTCCTTGAACATCGGCCAGGTATCTATATATACTGCCGCAAATTTGATAACGGGGGATTTTTGGTAGACAACGTTATCGTTTATAGACCAGTATTATTCAGCGCCCCTGCGCCCATACGAAGCCGTGCTTCCATTTCATAGTCTCAGTGAAGCCGTGCTTCACTTCGTAACAAATTCGTAGCCGTGCTGCAATTTATACGTCGAACGGAGCCGTGCTCCAAGAATTGTAAACGAGGACTGTGGAGTCCAACAAATAAATCATTGTCGTCTCCTCACGACTTCCGGCAGTTATTTTGTGCCGTGTGCAACACTGGGTATCACGGACCAACTCAGGAAACTAATATCCTGCACCAAAGCGGTACAAGCGTACTGCAGGTCACAGCCCGGCATTGACCGCCTAACTATTTTCTTTTCTGCATCTTCTATCGAACACTGGACCTTCTTGCGGGTTCGCAGCCTATGCAGACTATCTGCTCGTCCTGGTCTACGCGAATAACAGTGCAGATCTAGAAAGCATTCTCCAATTGGTGGCGGACATCATTTCTCGCTGGTGCGACCAGCAAAAATTGTCGATGTCTGCAGCCTAAACCAAGGTGGTGTTCTTGAAAGGCTAGTTCAATAGAGAAACGCTGCCTTTTGTAAAAGTAGGTGATCGGAGTATCGCCAAGAAAGATTCCGTTAGGTATCATAATGTGTACTTCGATTACGGACTGGAAACTCATTCCCATGTTGAGTACTTGAGTGCTAAGTCTGTGCGAACGCTGAATACGCTAGCAAAGATTGTCAAGTCGAACTGGGGATTGAGGCATCGGGCCATGCGTACTATATATATGTACCGCAGACTGTCCCTTCCAATCGTAACGTATGCTGCTGCGGGTTAGGCAGACCATCTTACCTCTGGGACGAGTATGTTGCTCACTCCTTCATGCCCTGGTCAAGCTTTACAACCTATTAGTGCAGTTCGGATCCTACACAACACAATTGGGGGGGGGGGGGGGGATAGGACCACTCTCATACCAAAACCGGGTAAAGATTCTAAAGATGTGCAAAACCGGCGGCTTATTGCTATAGGATCGCTACTGGGTAGGATATTTTCTCGCCCACTAGAAAAAATATTACGAACCAAAATTACGAACAGCACTAGGACAAAAGAGATTCACAAAAAAGGATGGTTGTAAGCTTAACATTTCCATATTGGCCAGGGTCATGAGAGTGACGAAAGAAAAAAGTGGTGACGTGGTGACTATCGTCAATACAGCCAAAGCCTTTGATACCGTCCCCCATTCAGCTAAGGAGGATAGGCTGGTGCTTATGGGCATTCCGGCAATCATCAGAAAGTATATTAGGGACATGTACGATGACTGGTCCTGAACAGAGGGGTTCACTCGCCTACCTAGCACGCTGCAACTTGCTGTCGTGTGGCACTGGGAGTGAACACAGTCGGCGAATGCTCTCTGAGCGACGGTGGCGTGCGGTGCCGAGCACCCGCCACGCGATCTCAGCGAAACACACCATCCACAATCCCTACAAAAAATAGTTGGAGTAGGACACACTGCCTACCCAATCTAAAATAAACTCGCACACTCCTTACACGGACACGAGAGTTAAGACTGGGTCTTCCGTACCCAGCCTAATGAACGATAAGAGAAGGCGGCGATTTACCCACGTTCGGACCCCTCGTAGGTGTTCCGTCGGGGGGTAGGTAATCATCATTGTGTATGCCAACATTGACGAGGAAACATATCTGCGCCACCTTCGCGGTGGCCAGATTCACAATAAATGTCCCTATCTACTAGCGCAGGGCGCTGAACACAGGCAGAAAGGCGGGTAGGATACGGCTTGCCGGGACCTATTCTGCTGATTCCTTAAGTACTAGGCGTTGTAGAGTAGCGACTACAAGACCCCGAAGCGCTAGCCAACCAGTGCTGGAGATGCGGTGTTTCCGAACATGGTAGTAGCGTAGCTACGACAGGTCCTACCAGTCGGCCTTCTAAATACTGGTATCTCGGGTGTCGGCGTGCCCACGAGGTCCCGGCCATCTGGCTCGGGATACCTCGGGCCGGCAGTGGGTAGGCCCATCGAGGGGGCAGTGGTAAATGGCTAAAGCTGGCCAGAGGCTCCTTCCCTTCCTTTCCTTACCTCTCCCCCCCCTCCTCGTTCTGTCCCCCCCTTAAATTGTTAGGGGCCTCGACGGGTGAGCTGCGGTATTCAGCTCGGGAACCGACCTGCTGAGCCGGTAGAGCATAGAAAGGGCTCGGCACCACCAGTTGTCTTTTTTTTTTTTTTAACGTGGGGGAAATCTGCTGGCCAGACACCCACGCCCCGCCCGGGGGGGCGGGACGGGGGTAGTGCGAGGTTTGACCCGCTAAACCCCCCCCCCCCGCCCGGCGGCCTAGGGCGCTGGCGATTACTGGGGGAGCCACGGAAACTCTTAACGAACACAACCGCGGCTCCCCCTCGCCTGGCCGGCCACCAGGATGGAATGGCGGTGACCGGCCGCGTCCCGGGGGGAGATTTATCCTCCCCCATGAATAATCTTGGTTCGGCGGTGCGGGGGACCGCTCCCCGCACCGCCTCGTCACGATGGCCGCTTTTCAATGAGGGTGGCCAGGGCCCCCGCCCTGGGCACGGCGGCCGTCGGGGGCGACGATGTTCGTCGGTCCCGGTATAGGGAGGACATCTTCGGTTGGCGGGCGGCGGGCAATTAAACCAGCATAATCTGGTACACCCGCCGCCCGCCTATTCTCAGCTGCTCGGGGGGGGGGGGGCTCTAGGCGTGGGCGCATACGCCGCACCCCCCGCTCACGGCGACCCCGCTCGGCAGCCTCCTTCTGCAACATTACCTGTTCGCAGAAGGCGATGGCTGCCGCCCATTTTCTCGGGCTCTCCAGCATTGCCCCAACTAAGCTGGAGAGAGCGAGGTCGCGACCAACTTCCCTTCTTAGGACTTGGCGCAGCACTGAAAAGGTGGGGCATACATTGCGCTCGTCTGCCTCGACGGAGTTAGCTTGGACGGGGTCAAAAATATTGTGGAACTGGCATCCCCTCAGAACAATACAACGTTCTGCCTCTACCCAAGCAGGAGTGGGGGCCTGATAAGAGGGCAAGTGGCTCCAACGGCCTTGGCAGATCTGCAATGGAGACGGTGACCATATCCGGCAACGGGCAGTCATACGCGGATATTCTGCGCTCCGTCAAAAAAAGCGTGGACATAAGCCGAGAGGAGGTAAACATCGCCGCCGTCAAGTTCAATCAGAGAGGGCAATAGAGGTAAGGCAACTGGCTTCTCCACTATAATAAACCAGAAGATTGCAGGTGTCAGGGCGAAGGTGTCAACACGGAACTCCAAGACCCTCCACCTGAAGGGACTGGACGGGGACGCCACCCGCGAGGATATCCGAGAAGCACTCTCCAAGATCCTGGGTCCCAAGGTGGATACGCAGGAGCTCCAAGTTAAGGCCCTACGGCCGGGTTATGCAGGCAGTCAGAACGCCACCATCATCACCACGGCGGAGAGCGCCACCAAACTTCTAAATGCAAAGCGCTTTAGAGTGGGCTGGGGCCTCTGCCGGGTGGTGGAGCGCACTGACGTCGTCCAGTGCTTTAGATGCCGGGAGTACGGCCACCGCAGCACTACGTGCAGAAACGCGAACCGGTCAAAATGCTGCCACATGTGCTGGGACCCTGACGACGAGGAAAAGACCTGCACGAAAGAGGAAAAGTGCCTAATCTGCGACACTCAGGGCCATAGAGCGGGTGACCGTAACCGCTCGGCATTCAGTAAGGCACTCGCTGAGGCGCGGGAGAAAAGCAAAAACCGAAGCAGGAAGGAGAAGGGACCCAAGGAGAAGCAGCTCGCCGAAGGCACCAGGAGAGCCTTCAGGACGCAAAAGCCTGCAGAGACAACCAGCAGGGACAAAGCCTCGGATCCAGATAACACGGGAAACATAGATGTCACCCGAGCGAAGACAGCGAATGCCGACGCCAGCGGCCCACTCCCGACCCCCATGGAAATCGAGCAGGACCAGGCGCTAACTCCAGCCGACCCGACTCAAGGGACAGAGAAAACGCCCGTGGCAAGGGTGACGCTGATTGACAGAAGTGCCTCGGAAATCTTCAGGGAAGACTCCCCCGAGAAGCACCCAACCACCAGCATGGGAGGTCGATCCAAGAAGCACGAGAGTAGCAGCAACTGCAACAAGGAACAGACCGGATATCACTAACGCATGCACAAACAACAACAGCTAACACGACACACTCTCAACAGCTAATACCCGTAGCAATGGCAAACACCCACAACCGCACAAACCAAAAGGGCAGGAAGAGAAAAGAGGACACACATTTAAACATACTACAGATCAACTTAAACCACTGCAGGCTAGCCCACAACCTGCTGCAACAGAACGCGGTCGACTGGGAAATAGACGCAGCCATCTGGATAACCGAAAGGGCCGCCATGAGGTTGGCCCCCATACAACTCCTGGCCAGTGCGGACGGATACGTGGCGGTTCGGATCAGTGATATCACTGTAGTGAACTGCTACTCTTCGCCGAACATACGCCTGGACGCCTTCGTGACCCACCTACAACATCTGGACGACCTGATGGGCATACTGGACCACAACCATACGATCGTAGCCGGGAACTTCAACGCGAAATCACCAGCATGGGGCTCTGCTGAGACGAGCTCACGGGGCACAGCCGCCCTCGAAATGGCCAATCGCGTCCGGATCTGCCCGGTCGTCAGCAAGGAAGGGCACACCTACAATAGAAACGGGCGGCACTCGCTGATTGATATCATGCTCTGTGGTAGGTCCGTGCTCCGGAGACTTGCCTCAAGCACCATCCTGAACACGGAAACCGCCTCAGACCACCTATACATAAGGTACGTGCTCACCAACAACACCACAAGTCGCGGAGAAATGCCTTGGTCGGGAGTGGTCGACGTGGACAGATTTTTCACGCTCTACAACGCGACTGCGACGCTGGCCTCCCCTTTTCGCATAGAAACAGCGGCGGACATCGACAGTTACATTAAGTTACTGAGGGAGCTCGTCGAGAAATCTATTCGGCCCCAATACCAGGCATCACACAGGCGTGGTGGTGGACGCCCGAGGTCGAGGCAGCAAGGCGGGCCGTAATTAGGAGCAGAAGATGACTCCAGAGAGCCAGGAAGAAGGGTTCAGCTCCCGGGATCGAGCTCTCCAGAGCCATCTACCTAACGCTCAAAAGAGACCTGAAATGGACCATTCAGGCCTCGAAGAACGCAGCCTGGAAGAGGTTTTTAGTTATGAGTTGTGTTCTTGTAAATAACTGGTGCGTGCGGTGTAATTACTAACTTTATTTGATAAGTTGCGTAGAATCACTTTAGGGTAGCGTGACGTCGTAGCAAGAGAGGTATGAGAGGTATGAGAGGTATGAGAGGTATGAGAGGTATGAGAGGTATGAGGGCGAGCGTCTCACTGCTGCTCTTTTTATATTATCCTGTTTGCCCCCGGCAAGGGCTCTGGACACCCCCTGATTGGTTGACCCGCGAATGGGTTTTCCCAATCAGCGTTGTCCATCTTCATCTCACAGCGTTGCCCCTTACGCCCTGAGCGCGTCCTGTTTTGGGACCGCGTGGTGATCGGAGTGGGTGCGTTTTTTTATGATGTAACGGCCTGGGTTTTCCTCAGGGCTGTTGCGCTCGGACTTCCGGCGTTCGGGTCCGTTTTGCGTGCCCTTCGGAATTCCCGCTTATTTATGACGGTCTCGTTGACTATCGAGAATCAGGTAAAAAAGAAACTCTACTGGCTTATTTCCATCCGGACAGGAAACAGCTTACTCAAAGATAGCCTTTTCGAAGGAGAGTCATAAATATGCTAGTCGTTTGCACGAGAAACAAATCTTTTCTTATGCGCGCCGACTGGCCGCTACAGGTTCATCAAGGATATTGACTCCAACACCTGGGGAAAGCCATACACATGGGTGGTGAGAAATATCAAAGGACGACCCCCCCCCCCATTCACCTTGAGCCAAAGAGAACAACAGGCGGTGGTGGGGGAGCTGTTCACCGTCACTTCTCCGGCACTCAACTGGAGGGCCGCCGAGGCCACATCCCGACGGCCCACCCCACGCGGATCCTCGGACGACGACCCGTACCCCCCGTTCACAGAAGACGAGGTGCGGGCGGTGCTGGAGAGGCTCAGGAAACGAGCAGTGGGACCGGACAACATGCCTCTGCCGGTCATACGTGCGCTTGCGGGGCGCGCGGTGGGCCACATAGCGCACCTGTTCACCAGATGCCTGGCCGTGGGGTATTTCCCTCGCGACTGGAAGGAGGTGAGGCTGGTACTGATCCCGAAAAAAGTGGGCCCGGACAACCGGCCCGCTTGGCGCCCACTGTGCATCCTCTCCAACCTTGCAAAGGCATTCGAGCTCTGCATTAAGGGGAGGATTGCACCCGTGGTCTCATTTTCGGACAAGCAGTACGGCTTCGCAAAAGGAAGAAGCACGGTGGATGCAGTCAGCCGTGTGGTGGAGGTATGGAATGCGGCCAAAAAGAGAGCAAACACTGCTTCCTTGTAACACTGGACGTCAGGAACACATTCAACGCGGTCAAGTGGGAGAACATCCTGAGGGCCCTCAAGGGCCCATCCGCAGCTCCTTGAAAAGGTGATAGGGGGCCTCTTTCCATCTGAGGGAGGCCCCGAAGGGGGAGATATAGATCCTGCCGCCGGACGGCGGGAGGGCGAGGCCCCTATATGGAGAGAGGAGCTGGGTGTAACGGGTGACGAGCTCCGTCACGCTGCGGAGGGAGTGGGCGGAAAGGTGCCCGGCCTGGATGGGGTCCACGGTCGGATGCTGGCCTTGTCCCTGCCGGCGCTTGGCCCCGACATTAGACAACTGTTTCACAGTTGTCTGAGGGAGGGGGTCTTTCCGTCGGCGTGGCGGAGGGGCCTCCTCGTATTGATCTCCAAAGAGGAAACGAAATGGGGTCGCCATCCGCGTGGCGACTGTTGTGCCTCCTGGATGAGGCGGGGAAGCTTTTCGAGCGGATCATCGCTCGGAGGCTTGTGGCCCACCTGGCGAGCCAGTTTGCTCCCGGTTTAGATAGTGCTCAGTTCGGCTTCCAAGAGGGCTTCTCGACTGTGGACGCGGGGTGGACAGTCGCATAAAAAATCGGCTCTTTTCAGAGCCATACATCGCCCCTCTCGGAAGCCAAACTGGCAGTCCGCCAGATCGGGGCCGTCGCGGGACAGGTGCCTGGAGAGGCGGGCAACAATGATCTTCTCGAAGATCTTGCCCGCCTCATCCAGGAGACAAATGGGCCGGTACGCGGAGGGAGAATCCCCTGGCCTCCCATCCTTCCTGACCTTGATATAACCTTGACATAACCTTGACATGACCTTGACATTGTTCGAGGTCAATGCACTGTCCTGCACACATTCCCCTGAATGAAGTGGATTTACAACTAACTGGGTGAGTTTCTTATTGATAATATTCTTCATACTTCTCTAACAAACATATCCCTTACGTCCTTTAACACGATTATTATTTATTAAATTAGCTTTGCGAATCATTCGTTGAACTGTGTTCGGACACGGAATTATTTAAATTAAAATATCATTTACATACTTTGTTAATCTTCAAGGTGCACCTTGCTTAAAAATTTCATATGTTACACACAAGGTGTCATGCACACTAGAAAATTAAAACGGCCGTCACGGTTAAATTACTTACTATTTCGGGTTCGAAAAATTAGTAAATATTCTTCAGATGTTCTAAAGTAAAGGTGAATAGCGTTTTTCTTAAAAATATCACTGTTACGTAGTAAAAAAAAATCCGGAAAGTTCTCGCTTCATGATTTGTTCAGTACTTCGAACGCGGCTCGAGTCCGTCCGGACCTTCTGTCATAGTCTCGTGCTGCGGGCTCTCGAACTTCGCGCCGTTACCTCCCATTGGTCAGTGTTTTCCGTTAATAACTCGTAAACAAAGCCGCAGATTTCATTTTCGCAAAGGAAAAAGTTACTTCAAATGACCTCAGCTACCCCTCATTTTCGGATGTTAAAATAATCGTGGAACACCCTGTAGACCTGTCTGCCTCCTCCTAGTATTTAGCAAGGTTCTGGAGAGGCTAATAGCTGTGAAACTGACAGACATATTTGAAAATCATATACTTACCTCTGACCAGCAATTCGGCTTCCGTCCAGCCAGATCCACGGCGGAAGCAATTTTTAACCAGTTAAGTGCGCTCGACGTGTATACACGTCGGATCAAATCTCTACTGCGGTGCGGTTGACGTGTATACTCGTCGTGTAAAATAAAAAATTACCATTCACTATAAAAACTCGAAATCTCAATAAAATGTAATACAAATATTATTTCGTGATATGTTCCCTTTATATTACCAATACGACCGCTATGTATTTCGTATGGAGGGGGGCTCGCGTATCAAAACAAATTACACACGTAACCCGCGATTTGGACGGCTAGCGTTGATTTGCGGAGAAACCGCATCAGCAGTTAGCAGGGTCAATAATGACTCGTTGCTCTGCGACGTAAAGTCTTATACATTTTTTACACAAGACAGGGCATTCGAAAAACAGTACAAACGAAACAATCCGAATTATTCGAACAAAAGCTCCCCCTTTCTTGCTTCCGAAGCGTCTCAAGTAAGGTAAGGGTTTGTTTTCATAGTTATTACCAAATAAAGTATAAGACAAGGTAAGTATGAAAAATACTAAATATTTATAAATAATTATCAACTTCTTTATTGTTCAAAAACATGGGCGGTAAAATTATTGTATTTTTATGCAGTCGAGACTATGACTTCCATAACTTTATGCAGGTATGAAGTCATGTCTGCGACAATAATAATAATGATAATACAATAAACGGCTAAATTTTATCCTCCAGATGGGTGATTCAAATAGCGATAGTGGCGAAATTTTACACATCAGAAAGTGAAGAAGTGTGCCTTGTCTTATTTCGTCTTCTGACGAAAACAAGAGTAATGACACCGAAGAGGATTGCTCTAGCGAAAATGAGTCAGAAGAGGATTCTTCTTCCAGTGCATCCAAATTGGATGACGAACCTTCCGGTGACAGTCAATCAGAAGAAGAGAACCAAACCAAACATTCTGAATGGAAAACAGAAGAAAATAATAGGGCGCCATTTGGTTTTTCTGGAAACTCCGGACAACAGTTTGATGTGCCTCGATCATCAAGAAACAAGTGTTTATTTTAGTTGGATAAATTATTAGATTATGAATTCATATCCATCTTTGTGGAAGAAACGAATTTGTATGCACAACATTATGTTGAAAATCACACTTTGAAGTCACGATCAAGAATGAAGAATTGGTATTCGACAAATTATAATGAAATGAGATGTTTTATCGCAATGTTGATATTGCAGTATTTTTTGAGAAGAGAAAGTGTATCAACACCTTTTTTTACGAAAGTGTTGACTGCAGAAAGGTTTTTACTCTTTTGCAAATTTTTGCATTTTGCAGATAATAGAAATTTGATCAGTGCGAACAAAATTTCTAAAATTGGAAGTGTTGTGAAAAATATCCAACACAAATGCAAGAGTTTATATATTCCAACGCAAGATATTTGTGTTAATGAGTGCCTATTATTATGGAAAGGACGTTTGTCATGGAGACAATATATTCCTTCTAAAAGCAGCCGTTTTGGCATAAAGTTTTTTGTTCTATGTGAAAGTCAATCCGGATATATTTGGAATTTTTCCATATACACCGGAAAAAACGCAGATTATGGCCAAAATTATCCTGAATATAAAACCGGTACTCGCATCGTTCTTGAACTGTGCCACAACCTATTACACCAGGGATAAAAGGTATATGTGGATAACTGGTATATGAGCATCGATCTAGCAAATATATCAAGTACCTGTCAAACAGATATTGTCGGTACTATGCGACAAAACAGACTTAGGGTCCCGCCAGACATAAAAAGAACTCCACTAAATAGGGGTCAGTGTGTCACACGGTATAATAACAAGATAATGCTATTGAAGTGGCGGGATAAAAGATACGTACTGTTTCTTAGTACATTTCATGCCGCTGGTATGTGGTAGAAAAAGAAAAACGTGGTGCGATAGTAAGAAAACCAGAAGTAGTATTTGATTATTCTATAAAAATGGGCGGCGTGGATAGAAGCGATAGAATCATAGCATCGTATACACTTGCGAGGAAAAGAATGAAAAAATACTATAAGAAAATATTTCTCCACCTCATCGATATTATATGTTTCAACTCGTACGTATTATACAAAAAAAATGGCCGAAAGCTAAGTCGACTGAACTTTTTACTACAATGTGTGGAAGAAATTGTCGAAGAATATGCAATTCAAGAAAAACAAGTTTCTCAAATTGGTCGGCCATCAAAATCCGCAAAACCAACACGGCTCATCGGTAAACATTTCCCAAATTTTCTGCCAGTTACTCCATCAAAACCAAATCCTCTCCGATGATGTGTCGTTTGCTCAAAAAATGGAAAGCGCAAGGAAACAAGGTTTTGTTGTACGACCTGTGAAGTCGCACTTTGCGTAGTACCGTGTTTTGAAACATATCACACATACATAGCTTGAAATTCTGTAAACTATTTCCTTATTTCTTTTGTTTATTCTTGCTATCTTCAATTTTTCTTGCTTATGTATTTTATTATTTGTTGACAATTTTCAAGCTCTTAGTAAGAATAACGTATTTAGAAACGAATTGCTGGTTTATTTGACAAATAAAAATGTAATCCTTCCTCGTTTTTCATAAAATGTGTAACAGTACATTTGCTCTGCGTTTGACGTGTATATACGTCGCGTTGCTCGTTTTTAATTCCGCACCCTGTGGTGATCTTTTGAAACTAAATTCCATACTTAACTGGTTAAACTCTATAAGGGTGTCTTTGTGTCGGTTGTTACGTACGCAGCGACCGGGTGGGCGGACAAAACGAATGTCCACCACCTTAGAACCCTACAAAGTGCTCAGAGGAACGCCCTCCTAAGAGTCACAAGAGCATATAGGACAATATCGAACGAGGCTCTGATGGTTCTGGCCCCTGCTAAGCCGATAGTCCTCATTCTTCAGGAAAGAATGGCAGTATTCTGTCTCAGGAAAGGGGAAGAGGTGAAGATTGGGGATACGATCCTCTCAACAGGCCCACGAACACAACACGACGACAGTGAGAACACAACAGAACAAATACTACGCAACATAATGAATCACACCCTGAATATCTGGCAAGAAAGATGGGATTCCACACCGAAGGGCAGAATCACCTATGAATTCTTCCCAGATATCAGGACAAAACTGGGGGTGAGACTGGAGCCGGACTTCTACGTCTCGCAGCTGCTGTCGGAGCATGACAAGTTCAACTCCAAATTAAAGGAGTTGAGCTTGGCAGAAACCGATGCATGCGAGTGCGGGCGGTCTGACACAGTAGCACACCTCATATTTGACTGCCCACTGCACGAGACGCACCGACAGAATCTACACAGACAAGCCGACAAACATCACCTCCCGTGGCCCTGCAACCTAAACAGGCTTACCCAACCAAAATTGGTCAAGCACCTCCAGAAGTTTGCGACATGTGCCATGAAGGCACGAGAGTAAAACTCGGACTACGCGGCTGATACCCGGCTTCGCAGGCATCTTGCACTAAAGCAAGATGAGCCGAACCGGCCGAAAAACACTCATGTATTGCACACAAAGCATGAGCCTGCATGGGACTGAGCGCACGCTGGCAACCCAGCCTCCTCATGGCCCCCGCTGGAAACACCGCTCCACCCACCCCCAAGTGGTGCCTGCACAGTGGAGCGGTGGCCAAGTGAGTTGCCTCCTCAAAAAGACAGTCCAACTTTCTGATGATCCCCACCAAAGGTGAAGGAAAAGTTATTCCAAGCACGGCTCCCCTCGTATTGGTTTATGCTATCTTAACACCGCCAGTATAAGCTGCACATGGCAGCTTTGGAATGGCAGATCCGGCTAACGCTCCACACAGCTCACTTAACCCTTAGAGCTCTATGGACGCATATGTGCGTTTGGCGAAAGTCATCCGTGTAGCCTAAGGCCGCATTTATGTGTTTTCTCTAAGTTATCGGCCTGGACTAAGGGCACATATATGCGTTCGTCGATTTTTTCAATCAATATGCAGTTATTTTCGTGTAATATTAATACAGGGGCACTCGTTAGTAATTTGCCTTCTTTAGGTAGCGGTTGGGCAATATTAGGGTCATAAAAATCCCAGAGAATTTCCGAAACGGAAATCCCATTTTATGTCGCACTCTCTAACTAATTAGGTTTCAAAATAATTACCTGCACTGTCACTTTTTCGCAGCAGTATCGTCTTGTGAATGTAAGAACCTTACGGTCGATTTTTTTTTTATTCGTGACACCCTACAAAATGTCAAATCTTGAGGAATATTTCACAAGGGACGACAGTGAAAAAGAATATAGTGAATCACTATCATCAGACATTGAATCAGAAGAATTAATTGATGAACAAAGAACAAATAGAAAACGGCCCAGGAAGTTAAGCACATCATCGGAAGAGGAAAATTCAGAAGGGAGCGAAAATGACGAGACTTCTCACCAATATGGAACATTATTCTGGTCAAAAAGGAACTTAACTCCTGCAATACATATCTTTGACGACCAAAATTCAGGAGTAAAGGGAAATTTAAATCCAAAATCAACACCCAAGGCTTCTAAGCCTTTATGATGATGTTCCCGGAAGAATTAGTGTGTGAAATCACCGAGCACTAATGCAGCGTTCGAAGAAACTTTCGTTGAAGGAGTACTGGTCGACGGACGAGCTGCTGAAAAGCGGTATTTTCCGCAAAATTATGTCACGGGATCGGTACATGATGTTGTTACAAATGTTGCACTTCAATGATAATAGTACAGCCACGGACGATCCGTTAGTCAAAATACGGCCAGTCATCCATAAGATAAAAACTTCCTTTTCGCAGTCATTCGTACCGTACGAAAATCTGTGCATCGGCGAATGTCTTTTACTTTACAAAGGCAGATGTTATTTTAAACAGTTCATACCATCCAAAAGAAGTTGGTTTGGCATGAAGTAGTTTGTCCTTTGTGACTGCAAAACTAATTATGTACTGGACTTTATAATTTATACCGGCCAAAAAACAAACATCAAGAGAAGTGACACAGCCATTGGAATCTCTGGAGATGTTGTAATGACGCTGCTTCAGCCATATCTTGGAAAAGGCCATACAGTGATTACAGACAATTGGTACATAAGCCCACTATTGTATACTTTTTTACACGAGAAGAAAACCAACGCATTTCGGACAGTTCGAAAACATAGAAGACAAATGCCCCGCGTGGACGACAAATTGAAGAGAGGAGAAAACTTGCTACCGGTCAACTGACATTTTATTGGCAATGAAATGGCATGACAAGAAAGAGGTTTGGATGTTGTCTTCTGCACATGAAGCTATATTGAGTGAAACTGGGAAGAAAGATTATCGTACAGGAGAGACCATCGTGAAACTATCGTGTATTACGGATTATAATTCCAAGATGGGTGCTGTAGACAGAGTGGATATCACGTCAAGTACACTTAATTCAGTAAGGAAAACGCTAAAATGGTATAAGAAATTGTTTTTCCACTTGTTAGATTTAGTCGTATATAATGCATATATTTTGCATCAAAATTGTACTGGTACAAAACAAAAATTTAGTGAATACCATTTAGCACTAATGAAAGACATTTTACGAAAATATCCGGAAAGTAGAAGCGTGGCAGGAGGAGGAAAAAGAAAATCTGAGGATTTACCGTTTAGGTTAACTGAAAGGCATTTTCTGTCGAAATGTGAGAATCGTGCGGGCGCAAAACAGTTGACCAGAAGAAAGTGTGTTGTTTGCGTAAAAAGTAACAGAAGGAGCGATACGCGATACGAATGTAAAAAATGCGATGTCGGTCTATGTATTGATAATCGTTCTGAAATTCTTCATACACAATTAAATTTTTAATTCCTGTGTGTGTTGTAAATATCAAATTAAGTTTTTTAGTTGATTGTAAAATTTAATGTTTTAAATTGTTAATGTTTATATTACATAATTTTAATGCTCAAAAATAACAGTCTTTAACTATTTAACCTTCTGCAAAAGAATCACTATAACTTATTACTGTTTGCGCCTTGAATAGTCACTTCAGTGTGGCAAAAAAGTATTCCGCCCCCAGCAATGGTCAGCGATAGCCGCGCTCCGTCCCTACGAACCGTTTCGGCCAGGAGTATTCACAGCTCAAAAGGTTAAGTAGACAGTCAAATGTCCCTATCTCCAGTCTCCAAAGACCAACCCCGCCTCCTCGTGGTGAAGACTAAAATACTGTACCGAAAGTTCCGTATAGAGTTGTTTTGTGTTCACCAGAGTTCAATTGTTCCAAGGTTATATTCTCCCTGTTCATATTCATTTTGTCACTTATTCAAAATTGTAACGGAACATCGCACACGTTGAACTGCGGTAAATCTGGCTACTATATATATATTGTATTTTTCGCAAATAATCTATTTAAAGTGTCGAATTATTTTCATTAGAACTGCAGTAGCATATACCGGACAGAATGTTAAGTGTAAGTAAACTTTGTCTGCGGGTTATTTGAAATTTCGGCGAAGAAGAAGATGAAGAAGTTACGATTACATTTCCTCGACCCGTGACATTTATTTATGGTCGAAATGGTACCGGGTAGACGACCATCATCGAGGCATTGAGATATGCAATTTGTGGGGAATTTCCTCCCTCATCGAATCATGAAAAATTCTTTGTACGAGATCCGACTTTTACAATGGCATCCTCGGTAAAATTGTTTCCTATCATGCTATATACTTGATTGCTGTTCATTTCATTGGCATTCTTATTTTTGTACAGGTCCGAGCTGTTGTAAAGGCCGCAACAGTGGAGAAAATAGATAGTATTCTTGTAATATCTAGAATATTGGAATGCTCTAGAAGAATTAATGAATTAAAATTTAAAACTTTCGATAATATCGTGAGTAGACTCGTTAATGGTAGAAGAAACAATCGAAATGTTAACATCGACACAGAACAGTGTATCAAGAAGTTACAGTGTTAACCACGGGTGTTTGGAAACTATAATCGGATTGCGTTATGTTTTGCCAGCAAGACGATCTTTGTTGGCCATTTGTCGAGAACAAAGAAAGAAACAAACAAAGGAACAAATGAACAAATGAACAAATACTGAAACAATGAACAAATGATGAAATTTACAAATGAACAGATGAACAAATGAACAAATGAACGAATGAACAAAAGATCAAACGAATAAGTGAGCAAGTTAACAAGCGAACGAAAGAACAAATAGACAAGTGACCAAATGAACAAATGAACAAAGGAACTAAAGAGCAATCGAACTAACGAGCAAACGAACAAACGAACAAACGGACAAACGAACAAACGGACAATCCAACACATGAACAAATGAACAAATACTGCAAGAATGAACAAATATACAAATCATAAAACGAAAAAAGGAACAAGGAAGATACAAACAAAGGAACAAGTTAACAAATACTGAATCAATGAACTAATGAGTAAATGACCAAATGAACAAAAGTACAAATGAACAAATGATCAAATTTTCAAATGAACAAATGAACATTAGCAATAGTATATATATATGGGTAATAAACAACAAAAACCTTGATTAATTAATCAAATGTTTGTTGTAATATGTGCGTTTTCTGCAGAATCTTGCTATCCATGCTGCCCGACAACACATTCTCATCTAGGCCTTGTAAACACAACACGTCAGAAATGTGCCGACACCTACAAAAACTTATTTCAAGTGTCTTAAAGATGTTTCGAAACAGACGTCGGACAGAGAGAAGCGAGCAGCGTAGCACATGGCGGCAAAACGTCGTGTACATGTTGCCGACGAACATTTTCTCGACCTACTCGAAATGTACATCGTTCCGTCACTTCTATCGGGCCATTTCTTCTTCAGAAATGTCTACACAATCCGATCCTGGGTAGAGTTTTCGTGCTGAACAAAAAACTTTTCGTAAAAATACAAAAATATTACACAGAAACTGCTCATGTCGACACTTTTTTAAAATTTGACATCCATTTGTTGCTATTTAGGACCAAAAACAATTAATAAATTGCATGCCACTATATTCGGGAAACTCTCCTCTATCTTTTAACACCGATTAGAACTTTCTAACGTTTGTACTTTTCATGCAATACCTCATTTTTGTCGAAAATTTTGGGTTCTTACAAAAGTTCGTTTATTTAAAAATCTGTGAGGGTGATGGAGCAATTCGGTTTTCGGATACTTGTTCAGGGAGTGAAGCTCTACAAGAATTTCATAGGGGCTATAGGAACCCAGAAAAAAAGTTTGATTTTGTCGGACAGTGTAACCGAACCGATTCTAGATGCGCGTATTAGACGCTAGGGAACCAGACCAATCGAAAATACACGTATGGAGCGCAAGGTAGTCGGACAGAGAGGAAATGCGCTTATAGAGAACTGGACTGGCAAAGCGAGCTGTTCGCTCCCTGCCGAATTTCATATCTACAATTTTACGAATTGCTTGCTAGTTGCGTCTTTCCTCTGCAGTTTAGAAAAATGTAACACTGGGGCTCGCGTCGGTGAAGGTGGAAAAGAAGCGTCATTTCTCCCAATATATAAACTTTATTCAAACTCTATCTTAACTTATCGGTGGACGAATTAACAATTAAAATCTATTATTATAAACAAATATTTCGGTGAGACTACTCAAATAATCTTTAAAAAATTAACAAAAATAAATTATCCTCTTCTATATAAAAAAATTAACATATTATTGTGGGAGAAAGCCCTTCCTTGTAGGTATCGTTAATAGCCTGTTCCATTTGCATCATCAAATCGCTTAGTTAACATCACGTGATTGCAATTCCCGTTATTAACATGAAGGATCCTTCTCAAACAGTGGAGAAGTCGATGATAAAATGATCGGAATATTTTCAAATTTGGCTAAAATTATCGCCATATCTCGAGCATTGTATGTATATAATTTCCTGTTCTTATTTTTGAAAGACGAATCATGCTCTTCATCGACAATAATTAACTTTATGTTTTTATAAGGTCAAAAAGGCTCAAGGAAGAAATAACTGTTTCCACTATTAAATGATTTAGATGAATTTCAGGTGTTTTCACAAGCAGAAAAATCAAGAGCGAGCTCGTGGATGATAAAATTAATTGCTCCTTTAACCAATTGTCTTGGCAAAGATTGCTACGGCCTGCAAGTTTGCTGTGCTTCTTCAATTTCACGTTTTCGAACCATAAAAGGAATTACATTGGTTACTTGTACCACTTCTTCTATGTTCTTGCTATTTCTCGGGCTATCAAGATATTCTCTAGCTGTCACACTAACTTCTCTTTTATCTAGAAGATCCCAGAGAGAGAGCTTGTTGGTATTTTTACTACCTCCTTTGCTCTTACTCTGATTACTAGTACACTTCCGGGTTTTTCTCTTAGGATCATTTTGTTGTGAACTATCCCGATCTTGTCTTTGGCCCGTTTCTACTAGATATGCTAATCAGATAAATGGCTTAGATTGGTTATTTTATCTTCTACACCAATATTCTGCTCAACTAAGAAAGCAAAGGAGCTTTTTTAATTTTTTTTACTTTTTTATATAGTATATAAGGATCGCATTCGGCGAGCTATTTTTTATAAGATTATTTAAATAATCTGTTTTATTTCCTGCCTTATCAAAGCAAAAATCATGCAACTTTTCAAAAGTATGGCAAGTACCAAGTCCTTCTCCATATATAATCTTTTTTTTTTCTTTTTTTTTGTTTAACGTGGGGGAAATCTGCTGGTCAGACACCCCCGTCCCGCCCGAGGGACGGGGCGGGGGTAGTGCGGATTTTGACCCGCTAAAACCCCCACGGCGGCCTAGGGCGCTGGCGAGTAGCGGGGGAGCCACGGGAACTCTTAAAGAACACAACCGCGGCTCCCCCTCGCCTGGCCGGCCACCAGGATGGAATGGCGGTGGCCGGCCGCGTCCCGGGGGGGGGGAGATTTATACTCCCCCCATGAATCATCTTGCTTCGGCGGTGCGGGGGACCGCACCCCACACCGCCTCGTCACTCCCAATATGGGGAGGACAGCTTCAGTTGGGGGGGGTGACGGGCGGCGGGCAATTAAACCAGTAATCTGGTACACCCGCCGCCCGCCTACTCTCATCTGCTCGGCGGGGGGGGGGGGGCTCTAGGCGTGGGCGCACACGCCGCACCCTCCGCTCACGGCGACCCCGCTCGGCAGCCTCCTTCTGCAGCATCACCTCTTCGCAGAAGGCGATGGCTGCCGCCCATTTTCTCGGGCTCTCCAGCATGGCCCCAACTAAGCTGGAGAGAGCGAGGTCGCGACCAACTTCCCGTCTTAGGACTCGGCGCAGCACTGAAAAGGCGGGGCATACCTCCAGTGTATGCTGCGCCGAGTCCTCCTCCGCGCCACAGTGGTGGCACATCCATACATAATCTTGGATAAATCCTTTGGCATAAAAAGCTCTTTCTCAGCTAAGAAATGATTTAAACAATTTTTTTTATTAAAACAAGGTTTATGGAAATTTCTCAAAATGGAAGTAGCATTATCTCCTGCCATGGATAATATGTTAGATAAATTGCATGGCATAAAGCCTGCTTTATGGAAATCAATTAAAAGTTGTGTTTTGTTTCCATTCTCATCAAAACAAATATCATGGAAATCTTTTAAAGCAGAACAAATCTTAGTTGCTGCTCCATGCAATATTTTAGATAAATTTTTTGGTGTAAAACCTTTCTTCTCAATTATGAAACGATTCAAATACTTTTTTGTTTCATTTATAAAACAAAAATCATGAAATTCTTTTAAACTATTCGCTGCTGCACTCAATATACCACATAAATCGCACGGCCTAAAACCCACATTGTAAAAATCCTTTAAAAGCAGTGTTTTTCTTCTTTTCTGATTAAAAGAAATATTATGCAGTTGTTTCAAAGTAAAAGAAGCATGAGCTCCTGTTCCACATAGTATAGAGGATAAGTTACTTGGTCTAAAACCTGCGTTGTAGAAGTCCTCTAAAAGCTCTGTTCTTTGTCCTTTGCTATTAAAACAAACGCTGTGCAACTCTTGAAAAGCACCTTTAGCCTTGCCTCCTGCTCTACTTAATATGCTAGACAAGTTATGCAACGTAAAGTTACTTCCCTCATCACCGACCCCTTCAATAAAATGTTTCAAACGCTGTGTTTGATTTCCTCTTGGATCAAACCAAAAGTCATATAAATCTTTAAAAGCTTCTGCAGCGTTAGCTCCTGCACCATTCAAAATACTGGACATATTAGACAGATTTATCTTCTCGTTTTCTAAAGTTTTTATATATAGTCTTTTGTTTCCTTCCTTATCAAACCAAAGATCATATAAATTTGTAAAAGTTTCAGGAGCTTTAGCTCTTGCTCCATGTAAAATACTGGAAATATTAGATAGACGTATCCCTTCCTTTTCTAACGTTTTTAAATATTGTGTTTTACCTCCTTCTTCATTAAACCAAAGATCATATAAGCCTTTAAAAGCTTTTGCAGCATTAGCTCCTGCTACATTCAAAATACTGGAAATATTAGTTAGATTTATTCCTTCTTTTTCCAGAGTTTTTAAACATTGTGTTTTACTTCCTTCTTCATCAAACCAAAGGATATGTAAGTCTTTAAAGGCTTTTGCAGCGTTAGCTCCTGCTCCACTTAAAATACCAGAAATATTACTTAGATTTATCTCCTCTCTGTCTAAAGTTTCTAGATATTGTGTTTTACTTCCTTCTTCATCGAACAAAAGGTCATATAGGTCTTTAAAGGCTTTTGCAGCGTTAGCTCCTGCTCCACTCAAAATACTCGAAATATTACTTTGATTTATCTCTTCTTTGTCTAGAGTTTTTAGATATTGTGTTTTACTTCCTTCTTCATCAAACCATAGGTCATATAGGTCTTTAAAGGCTTTTGCAGCGTTAGCTCCTGTCACATGCAAAATACTCGACATAGTAGCTATATTTATTCTTTCCTTCTTTAGTACCTCCAGACATATTTTCCCTTCTCCCTTAATTAAGAAACTTAGAAATTGATAAAATGCAGATATTTCTTCTCTGCCAACTACACTTCTGGCAAATTTGATTTCTTCATCAATATTTTCTACAATTTCCTGATAACTAGACCTATTATATTTTATATCTCCCAACAAATTTTCCATTATTCCCTTAGTAATAGGGCCAAATTCATGAGATTCTAACCAACGTAACGCTATTTCATGTAATTCTTCGCAATTATATGGAACATTACCCTCATCTATCCCATTTCTAATAACACTGTTCAATGCTTCCTTGTCACACTGATTAACTGCAAATATTAGTCTATCTAAAAATTTCTCTTTTATTTCTTTTTCACCCTCGCCAGAAAGTCTTCCTTCTTCTTTTTCTTTCTGCCAAAAAGGTGGCAGCTTTAACAAATTTAAAAGCCTTGTCATTTCTTTTTGCGAAAATTGATAAAGACCATTCTCATTTATACAAAAACAATCGTTTAAAATCTTATATCCTTTTTTTTAATATTTATGTTAGTAAATTGTAAAGGATAGAAATTTTTAGATCGTTCATATTTGAATTTCTTTTCTTCTGTAAGATTTAGGTCTGCATTAGTATAGATGACAAAATATTTTATATTTTCATCCTTTTCTAATTTTTCAATGAAAAGAGCGAAGCACTTATTCACAGAAAATGTATTCTTTTCTCCTGCCGTTTAGAAGGAAATAACTGATAATAACCAATACTATTATTTGCATTGTGAGACTTTATACAAGTAATGCTATCTTTATAATTGATAGTGACGTCAACAGATATGCCATAGTTTCTTTCCTCAAAATTGATGAGAAACATGTTTTTACGCAAGAACATATTGTGTAAGAAGGACATTAATAAATTGGATCCATATGTAATTTCAGATATATAACTTCCAAGTTTTCCATCTTTTTCTGAAGCTACTAAATCACGTAACACAATTTTTTGTAATGCTACATAACCGTCGTGAACTTTACTATTTTTTCCCATTTCACTTTTGATAATGCTGTTCAATTCTTCTCTATTAGGTTGATTAACTGCAACTACTAATTTATCCAAAAATGCTTCTTTTATTTCTTTCCGGGAATATTTCCTATCTTTTATTACTGTCTGCATAGCGGACGAAAATTCTAATCGCATTAAAAGTTCATCTCTTATTATTTTATCTCGCGCAAATTGATAAAAACCACGCCCTTGTAGATTATCATTTGTAAAGAAAAAGTCTCTTAATATGATATCACGTTCTTCCATGCTATCAAATTTAAACGGATAAAAGTTTTTAAATCGTCCCCTTTTTAATCTGTTTCCTTTCGCAAGATTCAAGCTTGAATTAGTATAGATAACAAGGTATTCTATATCATTTGATAAATCATCTGTCTTAGAGATTAGATGTTTAACAAAACTATTAAGGTAATTATTCATGGAGAAACTTCGATTTTCTTTAGTAAATAATCTGGCATAACTAATATTATTATCTGTATAATATTTGTCTACATTTTCAATTTCTAGATGGATAGACTTCTTCTCGTAGCAAAGAACAATGTTACTAAACTTATCAATATCAGACTTTTCAAACGCTAACGATAATGAAGGATATTTATGATTATATATGGACTTCCTTAGTAAGCAAAGAATCGACAAGTCTAATTGATACATAAGTCCAATCAATTGATGAGGAATACGTTGATAAGCATTACTCAATCCATCCCGTCTAGATCCATCTTGTAAATCATTAAGAAATTCCGAATCCTCATTGCTAGTATCATTTATATCAATGTGCCCACTTTTTGGTACCTTACTATCTTTGTCCGTAACAGTATGTTTACGTTTTCTAGAGCTTGCACCAATTTCATGATTTTCCTTACTTGTACTCCTCGAATGACCACTTTGTTTGTGCGAGTTATTTTTAATATCTCGTAGTTGCATAGAAATGTAAGATTTGGAAATATTGTTCGAGTTTGAATCTATCACATTAACACTAGCTTCCTCTCTAGAAACTTTCATGCTTCTCTTTATATCTTTTTCAATATTACTAAGAAGTGGTACAAAATGATTCCTGTAATTCATCATATAAATAATATTACCACCATTTTTCCTTCAATTTCAGGACTTCCGCATAGAACATTTTTCAACTTTAGATTTCTTACTTCTGGACCGGAACCCATATTTCCAATGTCTTCTGCAGTAAATTCAATGTGTGGAATATATTCACAAAGTTTTCATATCCTTCTTTTACAGCATTACCCAAACATGAGCCTTTCTTCGACTGATTAACTTGTTGCGCATATTGCTTGCAACTTTCCTGTAAAGACTTTATACTGAATCCTCTACTACCTGTAATCAGATCCTCAAAAAAAAAGAAAAAAAGAAAAAATGAAAAAGAAAACAATCTACTTTACCCGCAGCAGCTCCTATCTAAAGTCTTCAGGCAATTTCTTTCTTAATGTTTCCAAAGGTTGATTAAGCTTCTCTTGTTTCTGTTTATCCTTTACATTTTTTATCTAACTAAAAATGAAAATCTTTTCTTTAATAACAAATCATTTTAGAGCAGCAGCATCAGATGATAGATCTGGTAATCCATTTAATCCAAACATATCAAATCTACTATATTAACCAGCAGCAAAAATGATTAAAGATTATAATTAAAGGCATTATTTTATGTCGGATAATATCACTTTAATTAGTATATACTTTCATATATTTTATCATTAAATTAAGAATATGGTTACTTTTGTTTAAATCAAAACAACTACCGTGAGAACTGTTTCTAGATCAAGATTTAGAAAGGTTTTAACTATTTGTATTATTCTGCCTCCGTTGCTCTCTCTCTCTCTCTCTCTCTCTCTCTCTCTCTTTCGATGATTAGAGGAGCTTGCCAGAGACAAATATTATCTGAAGCAGAACTACATACTAAAGGAGACGATAAAGATTATTCCAACGGCGAGGGAGAAAGAGAACTGAGAAATTTCTTTGAAATTCTTTTTAATCTCTTTGAAGTAGATTCGGATCTGAAAGTCTACCAAATGCTCAAAGAGAAGAACGAAACGAACCTGATTGCTGTAACAATGAAGTTTTTGCATAATAAGCTTAAGAAATTAATCAAAAAGATTTCCAAATATGATGATTTGTGTTGGGACAAAAGGTTGGACAGAAGAGCAGGTTCTATCTATAGCCTACGTCAACGTTAGACAAATAATATACGTTGCGCGGTTAGTGGAGTGAGAAAGGGGGATAGACGCATCGATACGGTTTCTCTCTCTCTCTCTCTCTCTCTCTTCCGCTTGGTCCGCTATGAACGAAGCGCGGTTTTTAGGAGTGAGAGAGAGATGGAGGATAGATGCGTCGCAACGGTTACCGTCGCGCACGACGAATGCGTCGCATTTGTAATGAGTCTGGAGACGATTTCTAAGCGGTCTTCTTGTCTTATTGAATTTAATCATGTGGCGTTTTTTTATCGCGCTTGCATTTTTACATTGTAGGAAATGTTTTGGAGTGTGAGAGCGAGAGAGAGAGGGGTAGATTAGAGAGGCTGCGCTTGCATTTTTACGACGTTGTGGAGAGTGAAGTGCGCGTGCGTGTATGTTAATAAATAGATGAAGCATAACGCGGAGCAAATTAGATCGTTGTCGTACAGTGGAAAGGTGCGTGTTGCTATAGACATATATTTTGCAAAAAGTAAGTTTACGTTTAAGATGCCCGCAATAGATTTTATTGTCGATATGGACGGTTTCTTCGTAGCCAACAAATTTAATTGTAAAGAATTAGCCATCGTAAATGCTCATACCGCTGAATATGAATTATTTGAATTCGAATTGTACGTTCGCGACATGGATTTATCCAGAAGCGATCAGAAGTCTGCATGGCATGTCTCGAATTTCGTGCACGGGATTTCATTTAAAAATTTCCAGGGGAAAAAGAATTATCAACAAGAGGACATTGGCATTATTATAAAAAATTTCGTTCGAGACTACAAAGATCCCGTCGTCGCGTACAAAGGGGGGCATATTGAAAAGGATATTTTAAATAAAATAGGAGTTGGCTGTTTCAATTTGGAATATCTCGGCTGTCCGAAATTCAATTCATTGATCGCGGAACCGATGTATCAAGAATACCACATACCATGCAGGCTTCATTGCTGGACGCGAACTTCGAAAGAAAAGATTCAATATCATTGTTGTTTGAGCGAAGTTCGTGTATTTTAGATGTGGCTAATGAAATCGAAAGGTAACACATTTTTTTTTCTTTTTTTTTTAGTTAGAATTATTTTTTATTTCTATGGCGCCTTTTTGTAGAGAGAGAGAGAGAGAGAGAGAGAGACCGTAGGAACGTATGGATTATCGGTGCGAAGAGGACAGGCTTAGCAGCTTTGAAAATTGGCCGATCCCGTTTATTAAGCCGGAGAAGCTCGCGATCGCTGGATTTTATTATCTGAGGGAGGATGATTTCGTGGAATGCTTCGCGTGCGGCATAGGACTCTATTGGTGGGAAGCCGGGGACAAACCCATGTTGGAGCATCGCTTTTGGTCCAGGAATTGTCCGTACGATCCTCGAACAACGTTATGTATATGTTTAGCGCGCAATGTCCGTTTTGTCCATCAACGATGACGACGACAACGAGGGTGGTGGCGTCAACGATGAATAAAAAAAATGTAATACAAAGTTAAAAATATTTTTTAATTTGTAAATTTGCTGTGTAAAAGCATATGCATCAATCGAAAATAGGGATACATTTCCGAGTTCAGAAAAAGTCGAATATTGGATAATAAGCACGAATCGAATTGGGTAGGGTTTATCTTTAAATCGTTTTTCCTTTCGGTTTGTAACGCGATTGTCACGTACCACGGTTTTTTCATTTGCGGAGCTGTTTTTATCGCCCACGTGTGCTTCGTGGTTGTTTGCAGCATCGGATACTTGTACAGTTACCACGAACGGAAACCCATGCTGATCGTTCTTTCGCTCTCAAGAATACGCAGCATCGACAACTTGTGTATTTCATTCAAAGCGACGTGCGACATTCTCCATTGAATTTGATACAAATCCAGGACAGGTTTCGCATTGTCGGACCAGCTTCGTAAAGCGTTAGCGTCGTTGCGCGCGCGAATCAAAATCAATCCGTGCCGAGCATTTATTACAACGCGTTTGTAATCTTCGCAGAAGTCTAGCAATGTGTTCATATGCACGCAAAAGTTGAAATGTAGCAAATTCGTAAGCGTTACGGTGAGAGTTTCCCTCCGTTGATCATCGTTTCTGTATATCCAGCCCGCGTTGGACAGCGTGTGACAGCCTACACGCCCCGTTACACCATCATAACAACATCCGGTTAAGGTCCAGCCGACTACGATCCACGTGGAGCGAGATAAGAGCCAGCTCCACGTGGAGCGAGATAAGAGCCTGTATAAAATCACCGCACATCAAAGACAGACCATTGAGTTGGAATCAGGGTTTTGACCCATACACATCAAATTGCTGTCCGTCGTTACTATTAAAATTTGTACTGTGTTCATTTATTGTATTGTACATTCAGGCGTAACCCGCTTGAATGAAATAAAGTTTTTTATATATCTAAGTGTGAAAATTTACATCACAAGCGCGTTGCTCTTCGTAATGTTCAGACTGATGTAATTCTTCAAGATCGTCGTTGTACCGGGATTTCTGGACCGATCGATTTCCACTCCGTTCAGTTCATAACGTATCTCGTCGAACATAAACGCTACCGCATTGTTCTCTAGAGCCACCGTGTCGTTGGTCGATCCTCCTGGTAGGCTGAGTCTTCCCTCCACGTATAGGAAGCTTTTACACGGAAGAGTGTACAAGTCTTGATGTTGAATGGGTATTCTTATCTCATCACTGTTTCCAAACGTTGTGTTGGCGTACGTATTGTAGGTGTGCATGTCGATCGTAGTTATTCGATTGTCGAAGATTGGTGCCTCAGAGATGTTCAGAATGTCGTCGGACATGGCGGTGAAGCGAGTTCGATTACTTGGTAACGATGAATCCCAAAGATCGCAAATATTCCACGTTTCGGTTAGTTTCCTCGTCTTCTTCTTCTCCTTATTAATATCCTATTATTAATATTATGAATTAACATAACGGCTATGTCAAGGTTATGAGACGATTCGACGAACGTGCAGCCGAACCGTGATTTCTTCGTTTCGAAAATCAATCAAACGTGCAGACTGGTCCACGATGCGAATCGTTAAATCTTCCATTGATCGTGTAACGATCAGGAGGTAAATGACTCGTGCCGGTGTTTCCGATATTTTATACTCCGGCGACATGTTAGGCGCGAATTCGTGTATCGTGTGAATCAGTTTCCCGTTATCGTACGAACCGGTGGTTACGTTGCATTCTATTCGAATAATATTCGTGTTAATGATATTCACGGAAGTGTGCGATACATGCCACGTGTTCGGTGATAGAATGCGATTCCTAGAGAATCCTAGGATTGGACCCACGGTGTCGGGTTTTGTAAAATCTATCTTATATGCGCTTTTAATTTCGCTTTTCATAGTATTGTTGATCGCTCGTAGGATCAGCGGATATTCTACATCGTTGTTATCTTTGGCTGGAGAAGGATACCGCGCGCTTATCTCACGCCTCAAGTAAGCGTTGATCGCCCCCAGTTCGTACGAGCCGTCCGGGATGTTTATCTCCTCACCCTCGTCGCCGAAATAGAATTTATTGTCTCCGATTGTCGAAAAAGAAACTTTAGCCTCGGACAAAAATTAATTTATAGTTTACTTAGGACTGAGATTCGAAAATATCAGATTACGTTTCCGCCGGTTTCGTCAACACGCACCGACGGTGATGTAAACTGTATATCAAAGATACCGCTATACAGGGTGTTCGACGATTATTTTAACAGCCAAAAATAAGGGGTAGCTGAGGTCATTTGAAGTAACTTTTTCCTTTGCGAAAATGCAATCTGGGGCTTTGTTTACGAGTTATTAACGAAAAACACTGGCCAATGAGAGGTGACGGTGCGAGGGAGAGGGTCCGCGAGAGAGTCCGCAGCACGAGGCTTTAACAGAAGGTCGGGACGGACTCGAGCCGCGTTCGAAGTATTGACCAAGTCACAAGGCGAGAACTTACCAGATTTTTTTTAGTACATAACAGTGATATTTTTAAGAAAAACGCTGTTCACCTTTATTTTAGAACGTCTGAAGAATATTTACTAATTTTTCGGACCCGAAATAATATGAAGTTTAACCGTGGCAGCCGTTTTAATTTTCTCGTGTGCATGACACCTCGTGTGTACCACTCAACTGACTCTGCAAAAGAAATTACTGAGTATAAAATTGCAAAGTGATACCCCATTGATGAGACACTTCACGACATTTGATGGCCTAATCACTGAATTGAAAGCAGCTGGAGGAAAATTAGAAGAGATAGATGTAATTTCTCATTTGTTATTAACACTTCCATCATCTTATGATGGAATGATAACAGCTATTGAAACTTTAGCTGAAGACAACTTAAGTATTGCATTCGTAAAAACCAGGCTATTGGATCATGAGGTGAAATTGTTAAATGAGAATGCCGATTCAAGTATAAAGATACTCCAGGCAATTAAACAAAATAATAATAAAAGGAGATTCACTAATCAAGACTTTCCTATAAAAACAAGAAAACGTGGAAATTTTTAAATACGAAATAAAACGTCTACGAACATGAAGACAAAAGCAACACATGTGACAAAATGTTACCAGTGTGGAAAAAAAGGACATATAAAGAAGGATTGTTACTACCACAAGAGAACCATGGACTATAAAAATAGCGAAAACAGGAGAACATTACAAACAGTGCAGTGTGTGCAGCAAAATACAAATGCTGCAAATACAGATGGATTTGCATTCATGGCAGGATATGTGGAATGCAGTGAAGATAGAAGAGAACGGGTTGGTCAGGAGCGTCCGACCATATTATCAATAGGGAGGACTTAGCAAAACGAGGAGCTGAAGACACCGATCAGGATATCAGTGACAAAATCTGGAGAATACATCATGACAACAAAAAGGGACACACTGGACGTAGTCAGTGACACAGGAGTCGCAGGAGAATTGAAGGACGTCCTATATTCGCCGGAAGTACCATATAACTTGCTCTCTGTATCAAAGATGCAAAGTATGGGTAATACGATTGTATTTGATAAACAAGGTGTGCTGATTTTTAAATCCGGTAAGGTGATCATCAGGGGTAAGTCCTCGAACAATCTTGTTACAATAGATTTTAAAATAAAGCATGAACAAGTAAACTCAGTCCAAATGTACTGTATTATCAAAGGTAATTTTGAACTATGGCATGAACGCTTGGGACATATTGAAAAAAGTAAATTCTTAGAGTTAAGAAATAAAGGAATGATTAGCGATGTCGAATTGGTAAATAAAATAATACCTAATAATAACTTATGCGAAGCTTGCGTTAATGGAAAACAAGCACGATTGCCGTTTGAAAAGGAAAAAGATAAAGATCATGTAAAAAGACCTTTGTTTATAGTACATTCGGACGTGTGCGGTCCAATCACTCCTTCCACAAATAAAATATTTAAGAATATTTGATTCTACAGTATATGTGCATGATAAAACTAGTAAAACCAAATGTAACGAAAAGTCATGGAAAGGAATATTAGCAGGCTATGAAACAAACCGGTATAGAGTGTGGGACGTGAAAAGGAAAAGTATTTCGTTGTCAGAGATACAATATTTGACGAAGTTAATTTCCTAAAGTCAAGGCCGGTAGCAAATGTTAAAGAGATTAGTTGTAAAAAATCTCAAAATAAAATTGAAATTTCTGACGTAATGTCAAACTCAATAAAGGAATTAAAGAAATCTGATAATGGCAAACCAGATAGTTTAAGTTCGGAAAATATCGGAAATAAAACTGATGTTTCTGACGTAAAGTCAAAATCAGTGGGTGATCCTAGTAAGTCTGTTGATGGAAAAACAGATAAACTAGAGAGTATAAATCCAAACAGAATCAATGAAAAATTCCATAATGATAATATTGAAATAACAGTAGATAGGTCTTCTTCTCAGAATAGTACAAATACAGATAGTACAAATAGCAGTAAAAGAATGTTATCAGAACCAAGAAGGAGTGATAGGATTAAAAGGAAACCGCACATTTCATATGATGAAGAGGACATGCCGATTGATTATATGATGTGTGCACAATCGGTAGTTTATGAAACTCCTGCATCATATCAGGAAATAAATAACAGAAATAATAGGGAACAATGGGAACAAGCTATTAGAGAAGAAATTAATTCTCTTATGGTGAATAAAACTTGGACATTAGTACCAAGGCCTAGCAATAGAAATATAATAAATTGTAAATGGGTATTTACGATAAAAGATGATGAATTTGTAAACCCATTAAGATATAAAGCTCGGCTGGTTGCAAAAGGGTTTAGCCAAAAGTATTTAGTAGATTATAATGAAACCTTTGCTCCGGTTGCAAGGATTTCAAGTTTCAGATTCATAATTGCTTATGCTAATCAATTTAATTTATTAATCCATCATATGGATGTAGAATCCGCATTTTTAAACGGTATATTAAAAGAGGAAATTTATATGAGAGTACCTGAGGGAATTGAAAACAAACAAAATCAAGTTTGTAAATTAAATAAAGCTTTGTATGGATTAAAACAAGCAGCAAGATGCTGGTTTGAAGAATTAGAAAAGGCTCTTAACCCTTTCGCTACGGACACCGACTATAGTCGGCGGCCGCGCGACGTGCTGTGTGTACGGATGCCGGTTATAGTCGGTGTTCGCGCGACGTGCTGTGTGTACGGGTGCCGACTATAATCGGTGTCCGCGAAGCCATCTACGCTGACCATTAGAAAACAGAATCTACTATACCGGTAGAATATCTTTTGAATCTAATAGCTCGTACTGAACTAAAGCCTGCATATTTTACATACGAAATAAGAATCTTCAATTTTTTTCTATTGGATGGTAAAGTATTTGTAAGGCAAAAAACTATTTTAGAAACCAAGGATTATAATATAAAGTATCTCTTGAACCGATATTAAGTCGGACAAGATATAGATTAAAAATATTATTGTCTTATTTTACAGTTAAGATCGATGTTGAGGTTAGAAACGTTTATCGGAAATTTTTAATTGTAGGTTTGTGTAAAATTTGCTTTTTAATTTTTATTTTCATCCTTGTTAGAATGCCAGGACGGAGTTCAAAAAGCATACTATTTTTGAATGGATTAACCGACTCCGAATATGGTTCCGAGAGTGAAAATAGATAATTTCACTCTGAACAAAAATAGAAGATATATATGTAATACCTCAGACTCAGAAGTAGAAAATAATGTGAGACACAATAACGACTATTGCGATTCGTGGACCACAAACACATTCATCCCCAAGATACATCCATTTACAGCTGAAAATACAGGAATTATAGCAAACATTAGCAGATTAGCGAAAATAATTGATTACTTCTTGCTTTTTGCTTCAGAAGAGTTCGTGCAATACATTGTAAATGAAACAAATGACTATTGGTTAAAAAAAAATAACAATAATATGGAAGATAGTGAAGGAACGACACTATCCGAAATATACCGCTTTTTTGCAGTGTCATTTCTAATGACACGCAATAAGAAGCTAACCTTACGTAGTGATATTTTTGGAGAGATTATGCCTAGAGACCGCTATTTTAAATTGCTATCGATGCTACACACAATTCAGCCAAAATATCATATCTCCCAATGATAAATTATATGAAATAAGGAACGTGGTCGATATGCTGCGAAATAATTTCAGCCAATCATTTTATCCTTACCGAGACTTGTGCATCGATGAAAGTTTACTTCTCTATAAAGGGAGACTTTCCTTCAAACAATATATTCCTTCAAAGAGAAGTAGATTTGGCATCAAGTCATTCATTCTTCGTGATTGCCGAACTGGTTTTGTACAAGACCTTATTATTTATGCCGGGTCATCGACTATGTGCAGCAGCCAAAATAAGGAAATCGGCAAATCGGGAGCGATAGTAGAAACACTAATGGCGCCCTATCTAGGAAAAGGACACACTGTTTTTCTAGATAACTGGTATTCAAGCCCATCCTTGTTTAATTTATTGTATGATAATTATACAAATGCGTGTGGGACGATAAAAAAAAGACGACGAGGAATGCCAAAGATTACTGATATACTGAGAAAAGGAGAGGCATCTCCCCGTTCAACTACAAATTTATTAGCTGTAAAATGAATGGATAAGAAAGAAGTTTATATGTTATCCACCATGCATACTTCAGAGTTTGCAACGGTTGTTAGGCGTGGAGGAAAGAAAATTCACAAACCAGTATGCGTCTTAGATTGTAATAATTGTATGGGTTCTGTTGACAAAGTAGACATGGTGATTAGCACTATAAATTCGACACGTAAATCTATGAAATGGTATCGTAAATATTTTTTCCATTCGCTGGACATATGCGTGTGGAATGCATACTGTCTATATAAACATAACACACAACAACCGATATCTATAGCCAAATTTCACTTAGAATTAATCCGACAAATATTGCAAAAATATCATATGAATAATACTTATCCTCATCAAAAAGGCAATAACAATCCATTACGGCTAAAAGACAAACGACAAAAGACGCGAGACTCGATATGAATGTGAAGATTGTAATGTTGGTCTCTGCGTAACACCTTGCTTTAAAATCTACCATACAGAGTTATATTACTAAGAATTATTGTATAATTTGATATCTAATTACCTTAACTGTATTTTTATTTATAATAATAGTAACTTTTGATAATATGTAAATTTCTGAATACCCACAATATACTCATTTTTATGTTTTTCTATATAATATGACGAAACAGATGTTACATAACTCTTAAAAAAGTATACATACGAGACAATTCCAGAGTACCATTGAAAGACGTACGTGCGAACATCGAAGACTACCGATGCGCGATGTGCACACTGCGCGGCGCGGTACCCCGTTCAGTGGCGCTACTCCCGCGGAACGGACTGCCGTAGCGAAAGGGTTAAAGAAAAAGATTTTCAGAATTCCCCAGTTGACCGTTGTACTTATATTTTAGATAAAGGAGATACTTCTAAAAATATCTATGTAGTTTTGTATGTCGATCATTTGGTAGTTGCGACAGCTAATATCGTAACGATGAATAATTTCAAAGACTACTTAATGAACAGGTAATGAACAGTTTCATTAGAATTGAAAGGACTGGAGAAAATATAACTCTAGACCAAAGTACTTATATTAGAAAAGTATTGAAGAAATTTAATATGGATAATTGTAAATCCATAAATACTCCACTTGAAAGTAAGCTTAATTATGAAGCCCTGAATTCAGACGAACAATATGAGGCACCTTGTCGAAATGTTATTGGTTGTTTGATGTATATTATGATCTGTACGCGACCCGATCTATGTGTAGCTGTGAGCATTTTGAGCAGATACACAAATAAAAGAAATAAGGAATTATGGATTTGTCTTAAAAGAGTTTTAAGATATTTGAAAGGCACGACAGATATCAAACTAACGTACACAAGAGGTACACATGATAACATCTTGATAGACAGCAGGGTATGCTGATTCAGATTGGGATGGAAACGATATGTACTATAGAAAAAACACAACAGGTTATATATTTAAATTGTTCGAAAAATATACAATTAGTTGGAATACGAAAAAGAAATCATCAGTCGCGGTCTCTTCGACTGAGGCTGAATACATGGCTTTATTTGAAGCAGTTAAAGAAGCATTATGGTTAAAATCTTTAGCAACCAGTATCAAAGTAAATATATCAGAATCCATTGTAATCTATGAAGACAATAATGGTTGTATTAGTTTTGCAAACAACCCAACTCTCTCTAGTCACAAAAGATCAAAACATATCGATATTAAATATCACTTTACCAGAGAGCAGGTAGAGAATAAAGTACACTGGAGGTATGCCCCGCCTTTTCAGTGCTGCGCCGAGTCCTAAGAAGGGAAGTTGGTCGCGACCTCGCTCTCTCCAGCTTAGTTGGGGCAATGCTGGAGAGCCCGAGAAAATGGGCGGCAGCCATCGCCTTCTGCGAACAGGTAATGTTGCAGAAGGTGGCTGCCGAGCGGGGTCGCCGTGAGCGGGGGGTGCGGCGTGTGCGCCCACGCCTAGAGCCCCCCCCCCCCCCCCGAGCAGCTGAGAATAGGTGGGCGGCGGGTGTACCAGATTATGCTGGTTTAATTGCCCGCCGCCCGCCAACCGGAGATGTCCTCCCTATACCGGGAGTGGGGCGACGAACATCGTCGCCCCCGACGGCCGTCGTGCCCAGGGCGGGAGCCCTGGGCACCCTCATTGAAAAGCGGCCGTCGTGACGAGGCGGTGCGGGGAGCGGTCCCCCGCACCGCCGAACCAAGATAATTCATGGGGGAGGATAAATCTCCCCCCGGGACGCGGCCGGCCACCGCCATTCCATCCAGGTGGCCGGCCAGGCGAGGGGGAGCCGCGGTTGTGTTCGTTAAGAGTTCCCGTGGCTCCCCCAGTAATCGCCAGCGCCCTAGGCCGCCGTGGGGGTGTTAGCGGGTCAAACCCCGCACTACCCCCGTCCCGTCCTTCGTGCGGGTCGGGGGTGTCTGGCCAGCAGATTTCCCCCACGATAAAAAAAAAAAAAAAAGGTAGAGAATAAAGTGGTAATATTAAAATATATTCCAACAGGTCATCAATTGGCAGATATGCTGACCAAGCCACTTCCAGGACAGAAGTTCATCCAAATGAGAGTTGGAATAGGCGTACAATAATAGAATTTTTTTTCTCATTGTTCAATTATTATAAGAAGTAAATGGTCTGGTCAGGTTTTTCTGGGTTTCCCTTGACCCTTAGCAACAAATGTTGGACCATATTGTATTTCCCAAAAGAGAGAAGATATATCATATTTAGTTGATAAATATACATATTTTTATTGGTTGCATGTTAATCTTGTATTTACCTTTTGTTTAATTTTTGAGGGGGCATATTGAAAAAAAATCTTTAGCCTCGGACAAAAATTAATCTATAGTTTACTTAGGACTGAGATTCGAAAATATCAGATTACGTTTCCGCCGGTTCCGTCAGCGGGCACCGACGGTGATGTAAACTGTATATCAAAGATACCGCCATATACCATCGCCGGTGTCGTTAGAACACATCGTGCTCTGACCGTTAGTGATCCAGTACCGCGTATACAATGTAAGACGCGATGAATGACCGTCTCTGATTGGTGGAGAAGACCACACCAGAAAAGGTATATAAGCAGGCGATTTTCAGTTGTCGGTCTCTCAGTTGATTTTGGTAGCTCAGTCAGTTCGTACATATACCTTCTCTCAAATAGAAGTAAAAATAAAGCTTTTTAAGAAAAAGGATTAATATCATATTTATTTGAGAAATAATCCAAGCCATACTCCCAATACCGATATTTGAACTGATGTTTGGTATCGTATAATAAGTTTGCAAATCGAGCAGGCCCAGTTCGTAATCGGCATTGTTGAGATCTATAGGCGGGAAGTACTTGGATGATAACACGCTACTTCTTCCCGATAACGTGAACGTGTATGACATTCTTGCGACGGACTATATTAGAGATCCTCGCAGAAATTTCACACACAATTGCCCGCACACGCTTTCGTTGTTCAATCTTGTGATTGTACGTGATGGTCGGAAATAACGAATCAATTCGATAGGTGGTCGAAGATCTCCAAAACTATCGAAGTAACTGACTCGCGAATCATGCTTTATATACGCGACCCAGTGCGTTCCTGAACCATGACCGCTATCCAGATTCACTATTCCTCGTTCGTTTACCCATAATGAAAACTCCGCGAAAATGCGGTAATTTTTTACAGACGATTTTCAATTCAACGTCCGTCGTCGAGTTATCTTTTTTCCTTTCTTTTGACTTTTTCTTCTTCATTCCTTTTTCACGTTTGTACGGCGCGAGATACACTCCGCGACCCTCCATAGCGCGATTGTGTCGTCGCGCTTCTTCCAATTGTTTCTTCGCAGCTTTCGCATCGTTTATTGTTTTGATCACCCCAGCAGCGCCATCTGTCAACGCTTCCAAAGCTCCCAAAGCGGGTAACAACAGCGGTAGAAAACCGCCTCGTTTGGCGATCGGTAGAATTCTTTCGATACTGTTTCTGCCTTCTTCCTCTTTCCTTTGACCGTTCGTCGATCCTCCTCCTTCTTCCTGTTTTTCTTCAGACCCATACCTAATCTCATCAGAGCTGTTTTTACCAGTCTGTAACGGTATAGAGAGCAGTTTTTACCAGTGTGTAACGGTATACAGAGCTGTTTTTACCAGTTTGTAAATGGTATATGGAGCTGCTATGCCAAG